>NW_009649571.1:1244663-1257021 GCF_000708025.1 Charadrius vociferus
GACGCGCGTGGTGCCGCCCAGCAAACTTTGCTCCATTTTCCCCCAAAAAGGGAAAAAAAGAAGTGCTTCTCTTCCCCTGGAACACATACAGCATTGACGATGAACATAATTACATCTGCTGCGTACCGGGTGTTTTTCTGCCTTGTGAAGCGCTGCCAAAAATAGTTACTAATAGTGTTAATAAAATAACCCAAACTCATGGATTTCCCCGGCCCGGCCCGTGAAACTCTCTTTCCCAAGAGCTCCACAAAGCTGGAAATTTGTGGAGAGCTGAATGCTGATTGTCTTCTTGCTGCCCAGGCTAAAGATAGCTTCAAAGATATTGCAAAACACAAATTTATTTTTCTTAATATCTTTCATGCAGATTTCATTCCAAAACGCTGTACAGTCAGATAATGTCATTATAGAGCTAAATAAAAACAAAGGGGAAGGGGAATTGGTGGAGATGTTGGGCAAGGGAAGATGTTTTCCGAATGAGCTGAGAAAGGATGTGGGAAGTCAAGAGGCAAGAACCACTCACGAGGCTCTTTCACCCCCAGTGTCGGTGCAAAGAGGAGCCAGAGGGCATCCCCTGCGGACCAGAATAAAGCAAAAGAGGGTGTTTAACAAATAGTGTAGTTTGAGGAAGGTTCGGGGAAGAACTCTATTTTGACATGGGGTTTGCAGGATGAGGGGGCATGAAGAGATGCCCTCAACAGCCATCAGGAAACCTGCTCACTGCCCTCCTTCCTCAGTCAAAGCCCGGAGAGAAAAGATCTCCAGCCCTCTGTGTACTGTGATGTCCAAGGGCCTGTTCTGAGCAGTCGCTGCCTGCCTCTAAGCCTCTTCAGCTATGGAGAATTCATCTCAAGTCATGGTTACTTGGCCAACTGTTCCTCAGCTGCGCTGCTGAAAGACGAAACCATGACTCACTTCAAGCCTCACCCAGTTTTGCTGCCATTCGGTACAGTTCTAGCCTCCTGTCGTCCCATGTCCACGAGCCATGTGGGTAAATCATCCCTTTGCATTCTTTTGGGGTCGGTCTTCCCTCTGGAAGGGCAGTATTTGAGCTCTCCAAGCTTCCTCAGCCCAGACCTTCTCCCATTCCTTCCAATCATGGACATGGAATGGATGCAGGAATTGAGCAGCAACCAGGAAATTGCCAGAGACACCAGTCAGGTCTTTCTCATATATATTTTTTTCAATGGCCTCACAGTCTGCTTTGGCTGTCCAGCTAAGGCGACCATCACACTGCGTGGTGGGGCTGGGGCCCCACAGGAGAGAGTTCCCAGTTGTTGGCCAGATCTCGGAGTTTGAAGCCTTTCTCCCAAGGGATTTGGCTGCTGCTTTGTGAAACTAACGTGGGTTTCTGCGGCTGAGCATGAATTTCATGCCACTTGCACTTAACAAGTATCATCGGATGGTGATCCCTTCTGCCTGAAGGACAGCCTGGTCTCCTCTGTCAGGGTGAGGTCTAATACAGAATTTCTGCGAGTCGAGACATTTTGAGTTAGGAAATTGATATTGATTAGGTTTAAGGAATTCCAAGGATGTTTTAATCCTGGCAGGATGAGATATCTGTTGCGTCACTCAGACTGAAGTCCCTCGTGATGAAGTGGCTTTTTCTCCTGTGTATTAGGGCCAGATACTTCGGCCGTGCCAGCCTGTCACTCCGGTAGCACTTGGTGGACTCTTCTGTCCTGACTGGTTGCAAGTTTTTGTTTTATCTCTCAAAACTCCCCCGTGATCAGTGACCGGAGCCTGAAAACCCACATCCTTACTTTGTTAGCGCCCTCAGACCTTCATTGGGTGACAACTACTGACGGGCCCGTTCCAGCCGGGCGGTCCCCACCACCACATTTCAAAACTGACTTTCCAATAAACAATATTTTTTTCTCATTCTGGTTCCCGGTGGCTGTGGGTTGAGGGCACAGTGGTGCTCACACCTCTGCAGGATTCCCAGCCTGGAAGCCATGAATTCCTCCTGGGACCTCGTTGTTCGTGCAGCACTGGGCTTGCCACGGGTAACTTAGTGGTTGACTTTCCTACCTGTAAAACGGGGCAGCAGCAGCGCGTGCCTGTTTCCAGGGAAGCTCTATGGTCACTGTAGCCTGGTAAAGTCAGCCTGGTAGGAACCAGGAGTAGGTTCTGGGACCCCACCTCCCACGTGCTGGAGGAGTGGGGTCCCGGCTGCGATAAGCTGATGATTAAAGATTGTCATAAGGCACACACATAGGAGGCTGGTTCTGCAAGCTCGATAGCCTTTTGGCATGCTGTATTTGCATGTATTACCTTTGCGTGTTTTTAAGGTGGGCAGCACAGTTTCTATTGTGTACGAGTGTCGCAGCCCACACAGCGTCCATCATGGGAGTTCGTGTGCTGTGTTGTAGATTTCTGCTTGAGCTGTTGTGTTCGGGCTATTGGTAAGAGGAGAAGGCTGTTGGGTGATGGAGACAGGGGGAGATGCCCTTTAGCCCCTGGAAAGGGTGTCACAGTGTACAGCTGACTCCATCTCGCAAAAACACAGCCGAGGATGAAGTTACGACATGCTGGAGGCCAAGCCCGGCGAGGTGAGGAGGATCCTGCGTAAGGCACTTGTGCTGTTTCCAGCGAGGAGCCTCTTCATGGGGTTACATGCTCAATAGTCTGGAGGAGGAAATTATTGCTAGCAGTCCACTTGAATAAATCCAGAGCTCATGATCCCCTTAATCCCATCACAGCACTTGCTCATCTGCGCCAAAGGTTATCCTGACTGGGCACTGGGGATCCCTCTGTTTCGGTGCCCACTCTGAAGTTTGAACTCTGCGTCCGAACCGCTGAAGCCGAGCCCCACACCGGGGCGAAATGCTGAAGGCTTCTCGTGTGCTGCCATAAATAAGGCAGAGTCGGCAAACCACAGTCAGGAAATGGCAAAAGGGCTATTTATAATCGCCGCTATCTGTAGAGATATTTGTGAGACCAGCAAAAAAATTAAAAAAAAATAAAAATCCCCACTTCACTCTTCCTGACCATCTATTTGCTTCCCTCCGCAGCATTACGCCTCATCAGAGATGTTTGCCAACAGCTATATAAAAGGAAGTGTTGGATTGTGTTTGTCCTTGTTGGCACTGAACTGCTCCTTCCTTTCCTAGCTGTGATCCCTCTCATCCCCTCCTTTGCCGGGACCGTGTGTGCTGAGCACCCACTGTCAGTGCCCGCAGGTCCCTCAAAAGTCTGTGATGATCTTATATCCCACAGGGGCTTGTGCTCTCTGTGATGGGTTGGTACCGACAATGCACCGAACAACCAGCTGGAACGGCAGCCCCAAACCCATGTGGGTTTAGCTCCAATACTTTTCCCTGCAGGATGATTAACGAGTTCTTCATTTGCACCAAAGCCTCTTCAGAAATCTCAGCGGCTGAGTCGTTAGGATCGGCTCTGTTGGGGTCATGACGATAAACCCCTCTCCCAGGGAAATCCTGGCGAAAGCCTCAGGCTGTGGAGCCGATGGCGTGATTTCAGATGCACCGGGGGCTTTGCTCCCCCTGGTCACAGAGGGTTCAAGAAGAGGCCGGAGCTGCACGTGTCTCAAGATGCCACTGAATTTCAGGAGCAAACACAAGGGTGTGGGAGCATTTATAAGCATGTGAGCGTGTATTTTACCCACATCAAAAAAGAAACCTTTGGTTTTAAAAGCATTAAGATTGTATAAACACAACAGTCTCCAGAGCAAACTGCAAAGCAATAAAATCCCAAACTGTGGGGCACCTCTTACGCACTCTTAAATGACCGAACAACACATTTCGGCTGATGGTGAAAAGTTTAGTGCTACAACAAAGAACTTCCTTTTGCCTCCACCAGATAATGCCACAGCCACATCCCAGCACAGGAATCCACCCTGCAACAGCAGCAGATCCCCACTTGTGGGTCCACCAGATGGAGTGGCAGCTGAATGTTGCTTGGCCACCTACCCTGTTGGGAGGAGGATGCTTGGAGCCCATCTGCCCTCCCGGTGGCTGCACTGGTGGCAATGTTGGGGTGCAAGGGCTGTGAGCAGAGCTTGAGCCACTCCTCCTGGAAATACACGCTGGACTGAAGGAGAACATCCCATTGAGGGGGAATGGCTTCAAACTAAAGGCGGGCACATTTATATTAGAGATCAGGAAGAAATTTTTCACTCTGTGGGTGGTGAGCCCCTGGCGCAGGTTGCCCAGAGAAGCTGTGGCTGCCCCATCCCTGGAGGTGTTCAAGGCCAGGCTGGACGGGGCTTGGAGCAACCTGGGCTGGTGGGAGGTGTCTCTGTCCAGGGCAGGGGGGTGAAACTGGGTGGTCTTTAAGGGCCCTTCCAACCAAACCATTCTATGGTTCTATGATTGCATGGGTGAAGCCCCGGGTGCAGTCAGCCTGGCTGACAGCCCCAGGAGATGTTCAGGGTTGGCACGTGCATGCTGGCCGCACAGGCTGAGTGCCTGGGGTACGGCTCAGGGTGCGCATTATGCCGAGGATTGCATTTGGCAGGAAAAAGGTGCCCAAGAAAATTCAGACACTGAAGCAAAGAACCTTAATAAACGGGATTTAAATAATAGATTTAGCTGAAAATCCCCAGAAGACGGATTTTTTATCCACACATCAGGTGCTGTAAGCTTAGAAAAAGATAACAAACCGTTCCTCAGACAGAAAAGGTTGAGTTTCTGCTTTAATTGAAAATCGTATGTGGTATTGATATTCCTAGAGAGATGTTATGTTAAGAAGGAGTTTATACTGAGAGATGTATCATCACTATTTTGGGGTAAATTAGATTAAAGTGATTTGCAGTTATCCTCATGCTAAGTAGTATAAACGGAAGAAATTGAAAGTTAAAGTTGTACTTAAAAGAAGTGCACGCAGTTCACCGAGGAAATCCTAACTCTGCTCTGCCATAACACACCACCATCGACTGAGTATTAGAGAGGAGTTGTAGCTTTCTGGGCCCATAATCAGATTCATCTGTCTCTTCTTCGCAGTGTCATGGCAGAGCAGAATTAAGAATATTTGCATGCCTTAAACTGAGTCTTTCTGCTTTAATTGTGTAATTATGGAAATCACTATTTAGGGATCTGTAGTTATGGCTATGTTGAATTTTGCACTTCAGGCAGGCACACGATGTCTTTGTTGAAGAGCATTTCCTGCAAAATCCCAGCATCTACTTTTTGAGTATTGAATACATGTCCTGAGTACGTATTTGCAAATTCATTAATTAACTTATCAGTTAAAACTAATTAAAAATCAGTCCTTTAACAAATCTAATGCATTGTGTCAGACCTGTCTTTTTCTTCCCCCGCAGATCCTATTAACAGAATAATGCAGACCCTGCAACCTTCCTGTGTAATTAATACTCACTGAAGTCTTATATATAAATTTCACTCAGAGAAATTTTTTTTTATAATGAATGGTCTCTTGCAAGATGATACTTCCTAACTGAAAGTTTATTAAGCAAGGCTGGTTTTTAAGCAAGGTTTTCCTCCAGTTTCCCAGGAGGATTTGCCTCCCATCCGGCTCCGGTGGTCCCCCATAGCCAGGTGACAGGTCCAAGCCCAGCCGGCGTGTGCTGGGGCGCTTGTGCTGCTCTGTCGGAGTGGGGCTGCACAGGGCAGCGGGCTCTGGAGGTCTGTGGCGGACCTGAAGCAACACGAAGCAGCCAGACACATGGGAGAGTCGGGCCATAAGTGTTAGTTTGAATAATGAACATAAGCTGTCATTTGAAGTCATTATAACACCTTTAGTACACCGCGTGTGGGCCATGGGACGGGAGGCTGAAGGAGTGAAAGATTTCCTGACTATTTTTTACCGTCACAAATAGAATATACTAAATACATGACTGAACTGGCATAATTAATTTTATTAATACTCATCTGGGGTGCTCCAAACCTTCCCCTCACAGCATCACTGCGCGTGAGTAATGCATCCATCCCAGATGCACACCCTTTGTGCCACACCGCCGCAGACAGCATCACCTCCTAAAACAGCCCGTAAATTTCCATGGGCTTATTCAAGACAAAGAGCCTGACCAAAATGTAACGTATTGTCATTTCTAATCCTGGCACAGCTACTGACCCGCCTCAGGTACGCCTGGGCTGCGCCCAAGCCGGTTGTGCAACTGGCAGAGAATCTCGGATCCTCACCGAATGGCACTTGGTAAAACTTGGGAGTTCCTTGATGGTGATCATCACGAACATTGCTCAGCTTTCACTGAAATTTGCCACCCGTCAGAGATAAACCGAGAAAAAAAAAAATGTTAAAATCAAGTAAATCAGCAAAGGGCATATTTAAAAATGCATTTTAAAAACTAAGTGGTGGCACGTAGCTCGCCTTGACCAAACTGTGCTGCACTCCCTGGCAACATCGGCTTTGGTGAAGCGAGTCCCGTTCCTTCCCCGAGCACCTGTGCTCCAGCAGCACGGAGTGATTCAGCGATTCGGGATTTCCGCGGCTCCCCGCGAGGCAGAGTTGGCGGCCCCATCCCGCCGTAGGACGGAGCAGCTCCTCGGCTGTGCGGGACCCTCCGGTTCCTCTGCCAAGGCAGGAGCCCATCACCGCCGTCCCCGCTCCCAGCCCCGGCGTTCGTCCTCCCGCTACGCCACTGAGCCCCTGCTCGTAAATTAACAAATTGCAAATACAACATTAAATAATGGCAAATGCATACTAACAAACAAACAAATAAATATTTCCAGTGCTTTATTAATAGAATTTTGACAGCTTCATTAGGTTGGTGAAATTTCAAGATACTTAATGAAATAATGCTTCATCCCTTGGCTTGTGATATAAATTCTAATGAAATGCGCAATTCCAATTCATCACCAACAAACTGCGATGCTCTGCTCAGAAGGCACTATCATACTGCCAAGGTTTTTATTTCCCTGACATTACGATCTTAACAATTTTATTTTAACAGTTAGAATGGTAGTGCCTAATAAGTTAAACAGCAGAATAAAAGATCCCTCTAGAAGGAAAAAAGTATATGTTTAGGTGGAAGAGACTTCAGAACAGATTATGGGTTGTTTTATATTCTAAATATGACACATTAATATCTACTCATTTAATACTATAATTTTTTTTAAAGTTCCTTTCACTGAAAGATGATCTTTATTTCTCTGAAAATTGCCTAGTGGAATCCCCACTTGTGCAAATGATAAGTGACTGCCGCACACCAAGAGCTAAATGCTCCAGAGCTCAATGGAGCTGCCCTTAAATGAACAAAGTAAATGGAAAAAAATTAAGTAGAATTAATATTATTAAAGATAATAATATAAATTATTAGTAGTATTCTATTAAGGTCAGATTAATCCCACTACAATTCAATTGGAATAATACATGCAATTTATGCAATCACAAATGTTTTAACATTTAAATTACCTTTTTGGCATTCTGCAAACCTGTATTTTACATTCCAGAGCAAGGCAAACACTCCCCTGGGCCAGCCCCAGAGACCCCCCCAGCATCGCTGCTGCCGGCCGGGGGAGCGAGCAGTGGGGGCCAGCGGGGCAGCCGTGCCGGGAGGCCCCGGGCGGCCCTGGGCAGCTCTCTGCCCCCGCCTCGGGGCTAAATTACGAATCGAGGGCTGAAATTCAGCAGCAACCCCTGAGCCAAAGCTGGTGCCTCGCCTCGGGGTGCGGAGGTTTGCGCCCCTTGGCTCTGGTCCCGGGGCATCTACGGGAGGACGTGGGCTCACCGGCCTCGGCAGCGCTGCGGCGTGATTCGTTCAGAAATCGTAACGGGGATTTGTAAGCCTGCATGCCTGGCACAGCCTGCGGGGATGAGGTGGGAACACAGCATGTCTGCAGGGTTCACACCGTCCCGTGGCCGGGAAGCTTCGGTCTTGGTGTCTCTGTCCCCGGGTTTGTACCGGAGGGTATTGAAAAGATGTGTAGATGCGGCACTTCGGGACACAGTTTAGCGGTGGACTTGGAACTTAACCTTGATTAGGTTTACGGTTGGACTCCATGATCTTAAAGGTCTTTTCCAACCCAAGTGATTCTATGATTCTGTAAAAAAGCCACAGCTCCAAAACACAAGCGCCAGTTCGGTTTGCTCGAGTGGGGACCAGTGCATCTCAGTATTTACTAAGAAATCAGGCCCGTAGTTGATGTCTTTGGGGAGGCATCAAAAGCTCAAGGTCCCCAAAGCTGCCGATTTGAAAACCTCCCTCCAAGCAGGGGGTCCACGAGGCATGGGAGACCCGTCCCCCAGGCTCGGAGGTGTGTAGCGTTGCCACCAGCTCCACCTGTGGCAAGTGGAACCAAAATCTGCTCTGAAATGTTTTGGAGTCATTTGGATTATGCAGAGAGCTGAACAGCTTGGCAAAATCAGCAACTTCACATTTTACTAAATACAACTGATTTCTGAAGCAGTTGTCTTTCCTCCTTTCCCACTTGCTGGAGAGACTGGAGGCTCTTTGAGACAGGAACCATCTTATTCGATATTTGTGCAAAGGCTGGCAAGGAAGCCCTGTTCCCGAGGGGGTCTCCTGGTACTGTAGAAATACAAACAATAAATTAGACAGCAGTAAAATTTTCACTCCAAAGGCGTATTGTGGCTGTCTGTGGGCACAGGATCCACCTTCCCTCCACTCATTTTGCCGCAGGACAGTTGTACAATCACCGTAGTGGGATGGTGACATAGTTGTGGGCTTACAGATTGAACCAAGTTCTGACGATTTTGCAAGCTCTTTGTGTGCCTGGGGGCTGTTGTTTCATGCTGGGTCTCTGTAGGAACACCACTAAGAACACCTGCAAGGGCCCATCACCATCCCACCCTCTACCCGTAGGACTGGAGTGTTGGAGCTGGGACGAGGGATGAGGCCAGTGTCCACGGCTGTGGTAGCATGGGGGTCAGCACAGGGTGGAAAACCTTCTTACCAGCTCAGGTAGATACTTGGGCATGGCCACAGTGTTGGTGGTGACAGGGCTGTGGCTTCCCGGGGAGTGGGACCCATCCTACTTGTGGACAAACCCTCCGTTTCACCTACAGGAGCTGTCATGGAGACCAACACCAGTCCTGGTCTCCACTTGATTGCTTCTTGCAAGGATAAATATATCAGAGACTGCAAGGGGTTTAGTTATTTTAATAATGATGGTCATACAAATAATCTTGGGTTTAGATTAAAAATAATCATAATTTTGTCTGCTTTTTACAAAATGTTCTGCAACAGCAGGCCATAAGCCAGCAGCTGTCCCTAGATAAAATCCATACAAAGTAAGAGAGGGGAATTTGCCATGATTTTTAAAGACATAGTTTTTACATACTGGAAGTACAATGATAGAAGACAAACTCAGGAAAAATGGGAATCTGTGGCATGGTTCACAATCGTGACCGAAGGGTGGGAAATGCCATATTTCAGAGAGTTCAGGCAACACGCAATGTATCGTTTGCAACACTGCCATAAAGCCCTCAAAGGAAAAAGCCCTTTGTAGATTCTCTAAATTTAAGCTTCCTCTAATGCCTTGAGGACCTTATGAGCTGCTTGACCAAGATAATGACACTCTGACATTTTTGGATCTTCTCTGTGTCACTGTTATTAATTTCATGATCTAATTTTATCATTTTTATCATCTTTTTCAAGTAGTCGGTATATACCACAATTAGTGCTCTTTTTCTTGTTGATAATAACAGCTCCTATTATCTATAACTCATCAGCTAGATTTTTCTTTGATGCATTTGGCTTCCTTTATCCATTTTCTACCACTCAGAAATGTTAAATTATCTTGATTACTAGTTTTTCCCTCTTTTCCCATTCTTTACATGCTGTTTCTTTTTCTAATTGCTGCCTTCATTTTCACCTAGAAAGATCTCAAAATCAAAACCCATTCTTTTAAAATTATAGTGGAAATGTAACTTTTTAGCCAGGTTATGAACTCTTAGTGGGAACTTTTCATTTTTCACTCATTTGCTTATGTGTTTATTTTTCTTCCCAGTGAGCTTCACTCATCTCTTTATTCAGCTTCACAGATCCAGGGAGAAGCACCAGGTATATATTACTGGTCGGGACTGTCTTTTATTATCCCATAATTAATGTAATCAGGTCATGATCACCGGTCTCTAGGCAACCACCGATTTCTAGTTCAGTGATCAATTCATCTTTATCCATCATAATAAGATCTAAAATAGAATTACCTCACGTTAGGTGCCATCCTTTTTGTGTTAGAAAATTATCATATATAAATTTTAGAGATGCCACTGATGTTTTATTACTGCCGGCAGGAGGTCTCTGGCTTTCACCTCCCACAGTAATGTCCCGGGGAAAAGGGCGAGTTTTCTTTTGATACCCTACGGCCAGGTGCGCCCAGCGAGGGGTGTGATGGCACGGACCAGCCCGCAAACAGCCTCTCCCCACAGTGTTAGTTAACACACTGCACCACGCACGTGTTACTGCTTATCAAAACAGCGACAATTGCCACTTCCTCTCATTTGTGGCCAGATAAGATATCACAACTATTTCCTCTCTTTATATTCCTCCCTATCTTGCTTCCATATGCTCACGACCCCCTGAATTTCTTCTTACGGTGAAGCTCCTCCAGCCCTTCATAAGAGCCTCCAACGTATCCATCCCTCTCCTTGTGCAGTGCTGGGCAATCACAAATCTGCGGGTATGGATGGAGGAGCTTCAAGACTGTGTCCTCACCAGAATAACGGAGGGAATCCCATCCAGCCCACTTGTAAGGTGGTAAGTTATAAAGATGGTTTGAAATATTTTTGATCAATTAGGGTAATTCAAAATTTTGAGAAGTGTAATGAAAACTAGTGATTTAAAAAATCAATCTTACTGAATACAACTGACTTTTAAATCAACATTGTCATTGTATTTCTGTCCATTATTATTTCCTCTTGGTTGGTTTTAGACTGAAAAAAGACTGACTGTCTCGAGTCTTTGAAGCTGAGATTGCATCTTATATCTGTGTAGATCCTGGGAAAGAAGCCCTGTTCCTGTTTGGCATATTTAAATAGTGTTGTAAGTAAGTGAAGTGGTAAATAGATCTCTAATAGAAATACTCGGTTTCACAGGGAGTGCTTTGTCATCAGCAGAACCAGGGCTGGAGGTGGTATCTCCTGCAGTCTTGAAGGTCAGGGTTTATCTGTTGAAGCTTTCTGTCCTAATGTGGACAGGGACACATGCAACCCCGGGGGGTGAGGAGCAGCCGAGCTCATCTGGGCTCTGCAGCTTCCAGAAGGTGGGTCCTCCCAAGGATGGTGGAAGCCAACATGCAGAGCATCTGTCCTGGATGTCCAAAGAGTTGACATGAACACACCATCCACTTCCACTCATGACAAATACTGCATTGTGCTTGGCAGCCCTGTGGCAGGGGGTGTGGGTTCGTCCCATGGTCCGCTGCTGGTAGACATCATGGTAGGACCTGTGTCCCTTCCAGGGGCAGAGTCAGAGGTGGGTCTCTGCCCTCGAGCATCACTCTGTCTCAGTGTCCCACTGTCAAACGGAACACTAAAAATCAGCCTCTTGTGCGGGACTCTGCAAGGAAATATTTTCAAGACTGCCTGAGCAGAGGGACAGAAAGATAGCTAGATGAAAAATAATTAGAATAGTTATTTGAAAATCAATATCTGTCTGAAACAGCAATCAATTAACCTGGAGACATTTCAAAAATGGGATCTATACTGACTGGGCAACTGAGGTCCAAATGATGACTTAAAATTTGCCCTGGATAACCTTAAATTGCCCTTCACCCTATGTCCGCCACAGTCAGCAGCCAACTTTGAATGACCAACTGCCCCGGCTTCAGAGGCAGGAAGAAGAGGGCTTCCTCTTCTTCAGGGCTGTCCCAGGTCTGTCATTGCAGAGGTGGGACTGGAGACACCCCTACAAAGAAGCCAAGAGACATACGGAGAGAAGCACAGCTCTCAGGGTGAGGATTTGCCTCCTTGTTCAAGAGAAAAAATTCTGGAAGGAAATTTTAGGGCATTTGGATTTGTAGCCCCAAAACAGGGGCAAGCTGGATCGTGTGTGCTGCAAAATAGAGTTGTTTTGAGGGGCTCCTGGAGGCAGGTCACCTCTCACAGATCCCTGGAAAATTGGGTGGTTTATTTTTGAACTGTAGCATGTTTCTAGGAAAGGCTGAATAAAACTGAGGGCTGTTTTCTCAGATTAAAAAAAAAAAAAAAAGATTTCACAAGGGTGACCTTCTGTGGACTGACTACACAAAAACTGCAAAACCAGCCTTTAAAAAGTTCAGCAAAACCTTTTCTAGAGTCTTTGCTGCATACCCTACTGGGCATCAAAGGCGGTGACAAATGGAAGAAGCCCAACAGTTGACCTAAGGCAGAGGCTATGTTGAGACATCCCTTTTGCTGCTGCAAATTCTTAGCCCATTTTCCAGTGTTGCTCCGTATTTTTCTGCCTGGGTGAAGGGGA
>NW_009649571.1:1257043-1299839 GCF_000708025.1 Charadrius vociferus
TCACAACACATCTACGTTGTGTGTGACCAACCTTCTGCTACAGGTCCCACCTGGTGTAAAGTGCTCCCATCTGCGCCCTCCGTACCCTCCTGTGAGCTCTGCCGTGGTTCCCTGGCAGGTGAAGCAACCCGTGTTCATACCTTGTGCTAAGTTTGTAAAGTGCTTTAGGATCCAGTGACAGGTTATTGAATATTTAAAGCAGGGATGGGGAAAAAATGAGCAGGTAGCTGCCAGCCGCCAGCTGCTCTGCCTGCAGCTGACCGCTTTTCCCTCCAGTGGCCCACACATTCCTCTCTCCCATTTCACATTAAACAGGGTTTTATTTTTTTTTTTTTAATTTGACTTCTCTGTGAAGAAAACATGGGGACGGACAGAAAGGAATGTTGTGAAGAGCATATTTTTTCCTTTTAATCCAACAACCTGAATAAAATTAATAGGTTTAACCCATTTATTTTTTTTCATATTGATAGTCTCTGGCTAGTCCCTTATTGTTTCCTCAGGGCTTGAATTATGGTGCAATAATTCACGCTGAGTTGCATGGACGGCACTCGGCTTTCAGCCTTGTGCCTGACAATGCTCCAGGCATGAATTATTGTACTATAATTCACACCTTGTCATATCTTATTGCCGGAACATCCCCTAAATGACAAAGCTGGATTCATTAAGTAGAAATTCAGTCAAAACTTGGGAAAGGCAGTTGATGGCAGGAAGGACTATGTACTTAAGATCTTCATCTGTGTCATTTCAGTCTAGAAAGGAAGAGACCCAAACAATTAACATAGGGGAAGAGGTTTATACACCCATGTTTCAGTGCCTATGCGTGTAACTATCTTGGGTGGAATTTCTCCAAGTAGAGAAAGATGACTTTTCCAAACTAGATGCCTGTTTGTGATCCAGATGGATAGACCAGCTGGTCCACAAAAGACTTTTCAGCTGTCTAGGCTCCCCATGCCGACCAAATAGGATCACAAAATCATAGAATGGTTTGGATTGGAAGGGACCTTGAAGACCATCCAGTTCGGGGCGGGCACACCTCCCACCAGCCCAGGTTGCTCCAAGCCCCGTCCAACCTGGCCTTGAACCCCTCCGGGGATGGGGCAGCCACAGCTTCTCTGGGCAACCTGCGCCAGGGGATCACCACCCACAGAGTGAAAAATTTCTTCCTGATCTCTAATATAAATGTGCCCGCCTTTAGTTTGAAGCCATTCCCCCTCATCCTATCACCACATGCCCTTGTAAAAAGTCCCTCTCCAAAATAGTCTGCCTCATGGGGACATCAGCAGCCATTTGCATGTGAAAGATGCTCACAAGGTGGTCAAAAGTCAGTAAAACCCTTCACAGACACAAGGACACGCAGTCTTTCGCATACTCTCCTCTGCACACACTCCTCCTCCTCCATCACGTCTGCCATAAGCCCCTTCTGCCAGAAGACCTTTGATATGTCTCCCAGGGCTTACACACAAAGACAAGCTCCACAAGCCATCAGCACCATGTACCATGGCAGGAGGGAGGCCTCAGGATCACACCGTGCCAAAAGCAAAGGTGCAGCTTTGCCATCACTGTGTGCGGGGCTGGATGGGGATGGTCGGCTGGTGTCACACACACACCCCGCGAGGGGCACAAGCACAGCTCCTGCCTTCTTGGTGAGCCGTGTGTCCTTGGGAAGGCACAAGCCTGCCTGGCTCAGGGAGCGGGTCACTTTTTTTGCAGCCTGAACAAAAAAAAAAAAAGGCGCCCCTTACGGAAAAAAACAGATCTGGAGAGAAATGGCTATTTTGCCAACTAGTGGTACGCCGCTGGAAAATCAGCAGGGACTGGGAGACACCTCAAGGAGGTGAATCTCATCATGTGTCACCCTGGGCTGTGCACAGTGAGCCAGCCCGTGGCAGACGGCGTGGACATCTTTCCGCGCAGTGTGCTAAATGCAGTCAGTCACAGAAGCAACATCTTGCCGGTGTTTGGGGTAGACGAGAGGAAGCGCTGCCAAACATCTAGGTGCTTAAAACAGCACCAGGCATCTGCTGTGAGTCAGATAATTCACACCCTTCATGCCCACTGCAATTTAAAATATTTCAGTCGAAATATTGCTTTCTGCTGAGCCAACTCATGCAGGGAGCAGGTTGCGCTCAGATGGTTGGTGGAGTCCCCCCTCCCGCTGCTCCTCCAGCTCTCCCGGTCCTCTTTGCAAGGTATGAGCTCACTTTCAAATGGCTGAAGTGGTGATAAACGTGGCCACTTCCCCAGCTGCTTGTTCCTGCCCATGGACCCTGCAAGACACGGGGGCAGCGGGCGCACTCCCAAACCCACCGCAGGCAAAGTGAGATAACACATGTCTTTCTGCCATCAGAGCGGCAGTGGAAGGGACAAACATGGAACGACGTCTGGCTGGAGGTGACAGGATCTTCACTTGGAGGAGCTCAGTAGGCACGCACTGCTCAACAGGTCTTGTGACAACAACTGGCGCATGAAATTCAGCACCTGGACTTCAGAGTGGATTTTGCAATGCTGTGGTAGATGCCCTCACTGCAGAGGTCTGTGGCTTTGACTGGTAGGAGCACACTGGCTGAGCAGTGGGCTGCCTCGTTCAATGGGAATGTCAAAGAGCAGGACTTACCTTGCACTTAGCTACCTGCCTCAGGACTGCAGACAGGCACCTGTCTGGTGGGACAGGCTCCAGACCATGCTGAGACCCCAATTTCACATAGGTTCATCTTAAAAACAGAGGAGCAGTGACAGTGCCCACCTGCTGGCCTCAAACTCAAGAGGTAAAACAGTATGTGTAGCACAGGTCAGAATCCACCAGCTTCCCAAGTTCTCATTTTCCAGGACATTTATGCTGTCTTGGGTTAAAAGAGCAGCTGGAGAAAGCACAGGACAGCCTGTCCCAGCTGGCATCCTGGCACAGTAAAGCAGCAGGGAGGTGTTTGAAAAAGTGCATTGCAAATAGACAATACTGCAAAAGCAACAGTCGTTTGGCTGACTCCACCCAAGGCAGCCACTTTTGACTTGCACGTGGTCATCAGTGCAGGCGTAAGTAAGCAAAATGCCTTATGCAGTGGGCACAGCTCACCTCAGGAGGTCTCAGGTGAGCCCACTGGGGACACCCTGGACCACAGTGAACCTCCGAGCCAAGTCTCCATTGACTCTTAGTGCAGCAGAAGGCAACAAGCTCAGATGGAGGCACATCTCAGAGAAGTTAGAAATCCCACCAGCTGGCACACGTGCTGCATCCAGCTGGCAGAGGCAAGAGCACAGAGCCCTGAGGAGGTGAAGACAGCCAGGGAAACCCAGGCACCATGTCACCCTGGCAGGTCTGGCAGTGTTTGGGCTAGCACATGAATTTGGCTCAGTGCTTTCCTGGTGGATGTAAGCACCTCCAAAGCATCAGCTGCAGAAATGGAAGTAGTGTTTACTGACAAATGGGAATGAACATGTATTAGCATTAGTTATCCATTAATTAGTGGACTAACAACCAGTTAACCCAGCTTGTTATTTAATGGTGGTTGAGTCTTCCCTGTCATCCTGAATTATTATAATAATAACAACTACTACACATGCTCCTGTATAGCACCACACACTGTGTCATCCAGTACAGCCTGCAACTATCCTGCCGCTTCCATCGCCCCTCGCTGAAACCCCGGTCCTGCCAAGTATGGGGACAAAATACTATAAACTGCCATGAAACCAAGTGGTCGCATATGCGTCAAGTCCAGGAATCTTCTGGGACAGTTAGCTGTTGCAGTGGGGCAGACCGTCACACTGCCTTGCACCGAGGGTGAATCTCGCTGTGAGACATGCCAGAGACAGGCAGCAAGGAGCTGCGAGCAGGTGAAGCAAACCCAGCCAAAGAACCCCAACTGCGGCACACAGCCAGCTAATTTTCCTGACCACAAGGAGCACTTTAGCCTGTTAAAATCCTCTTCTGGATATTCTATGGGCCTGTCACTGCAAGAAAACAGGCTCTTTCCTCCAAGATTGTTGACGTAGCTTATTACTGAACACTCATCTGTTTGCAGATGTTCTATATTTTCCTGACATGAAGTTTCTTAACATCCCTTTTAAATTGTCTTTATGCTCACAATGTTGATGCATAATCTCTTTTTTCCTTGAGAAGTTACTGTAAGTGCCTCGTGCAATGATGAGATGAAAGCCTTCTTTGTGTTCCTGCCAATCCAGTTTGTATGCCTCTGTTTGTCACCTGCAGATAAAAGCTCAGGGATGTTGTTTAGAGCTAGTCTATGAAGTAGAGACTCAACTGGAGGCAAGGACAGGAGGAAAATATTAGCAAAGCAACCACCTAATTCTTGACAATCCCAGCACCAGCCATTGTGAAGCTTTGCCCAAACAAGAATCCCTACCTAAAGACTCTTAGGGTGGCTTACGTGAGTACACTGCACTTCAAAGAGGGTACACCCAAGGCCAGTTCCTGCAGCTCAGCTGATGAGGAGTAGCTCATTAAGCTGCAGTAATTTGGCAGGTCTGTGTTTACTTATATTTCAGTGGGAGCATCGCATTTTGTGAACCGTTTTTTCCAAACAGGGCACACACTGAAAGGTTTTGAACTGTGTCAAGCTGATGAAACCTGCTCATATAGACCATCACGTGGCTTAAACCCAACATTTTTAAATGATAGAGGTCTGTCTACAGACCCTTTCATTAAATATGGGACAAAGTTCCCTGTGTTTATTTTTAGCCAATTAGAAACTGGTTTGAGCTAAAGCAAAATCATACCTTTCTGTGACGGACACAAAGATGAGCTAGATGGACATTGCTGTGTAGGCACAGCGATGTTAGTTTACATCCCAAGTCGCGATTGAGTACAGCTGAAGCTTTGTCTCCTTGGTGGATCCTCTGAATCCCTCTCCATCTCCACACACCACAGCACCATTTCCGTCATCATCTTGCATGCCAGGAAACCCATCATTGCTCACCTGCAGGCCAGGTCCTCAGTACCTGCAGGCCAGTCCCTCAGTACGTTCTGTAACAACCTCTTCTGTGGCCACTGGTGGAGTGGCCACTAAATCTTCAATGAAGAAGATGATATCTGTAGGAACAAATCATTTGGAAGAGACCAGAGGAAGACTGCTTTTCCAAAAGTCTTAAAATCTTATGACAGCCACTCAGACAGGACCTTCATGCCCTCCAGAAGGTAAACCCTTAAACACCACCAGACTCTTTGGGCTAGTGGAGCTTCAGGCTGTGCCCAAACCCAGGTAGTACCACTTGAAGACACTGCTATGTTCAGCTGCCCACCAGCCAGAAAGTCATACTTAGAGGCTTTCAATCTTCTCTCTCTCCCTGTGGCACATTTTGCCAACATTTAAAACTATTCTGTAAGAGGCCCTGCCCAAATCAACTGGAGCTATTTTCTCTCTGTCTGGAGTGTGGTGAACTGTTACACCAACGTGTTGTGCAGCTCAATATGAGAAGATGTGTAGTGACACAGCTGGCACGGAACCGTCAGCATCCATACTGTGTGTGTTCTGGCAGGGTTATTTTGGACTATCTGTGCCGTGGTCCTGTGGCACATTAGTGGATGGAGAGCACCAAGTGTTGTTGGGGCACATTTTCTGGTTTAATTTCATTTGACAGGACACCACTTTGTGTTCTCTAAGTCCACCCTGTGAGGTGACCCAAGTATTTGACTTTGGCTGCAACAGTTTGGGATTTATCAAAACCAAAATTGAGCTGACTCACTTACGGTGTGTCCAGACTCTGTATTGGTGTGTGCATGTGGAGAATATCAGGTACTAGAGAGATTTTTAGTTTAGTAGAGAAGTGCATGAAAAGAACCATAACCAACAGCTGAAGTCAGTTAAATTTGCATTGGAAACCAGGCACAAATTTTAGCAATGAGGGCAATTAATCATTGGAATAAACTGTTTGAGAAAGAGGTTGAGCTCTCTCTTTCTTGGTCCTTTTTGCTCAGGACTGGCTCATTGCTGGAGATGTTAGTCCAACAACTCACTGGTGCCAGCCCAATGGAAACAGGGTGAAACTGGGATTTGCGGGACCTAAGACAGAAACTCCATTCTGTTTTTGATTCCAGTGCTAAGCAGAGCCTCCTTTCCCAGCGGAAGATTTCCTACAGGCCAAGGGACTGTCAGCCAGATTGATCCCATCTGAGATGGTGCTCCCATGGCTGCCACGTAGCCAGGGCATAACAGTGTGGTGGGACAGTCCCCCATAACCACATCCACACTGCCTCTGGTTTGCACATATTTGTGCTGGAGGTGAAACCTCTGCTCACATCTCCCAGCTCTCTGAGTCACACCAAGAATCAGCTCTTAGTTTGGACTGTCAAAGACAAACCTTGTGACCAGAGACACAATCATGCTGTTTTTCGTCACCTGTTGGGTAGAAGTTGTTCTACTTGGTTTGAATGAAGTGTTTATTGGGCATAACAGAGGTGAGGGTTTTTGCAGGGCTTCATACAAAACACTGAAAATTTTTGGGTTGGCCTGATTAGAGTGGGAAAATTTTGGAAGCCTTGAAGTCTTCCTTCATTTCCCACTTGGATCTGATTGTGTGAGCAAAACACCAACCGCACTCTACAGCCAGGGAGAGGAGAATAGCATTATTTAATAACCACTAAAGAATAACCACTGAACAGAAAACATGGAGGGAGAGAGTCTTTACCTTAAACCACCAAGGGAAATGATGCTCCACAGGACTTTAGCAGAGGTTTTTAACACAAAATAAAACTTCTCTTCAGAGAAGCACATTCTTGAAGAAAGCTTGAAGTTTGCTTGACAGTCTCTACTGCCGTAAGCCACAAGGACAACTGGATGTTGTGGCATACCTGGAATATGAGACTGCTGTTGCAGTGAAAACATATGGGAAAAGCACACAAAGAGCAAGGAAGTGAGAAAGATGCTCCTGAAGATCTCCCAGCGCCTCCCTGTCCCAGTCTGGTGCTCAAGCCAGATGATGTACAAGACGACTTTTACTGGTGTGTCTTCAAATGGCCATTCACCGCTGGAAGCTTGTCTGAATCTCTCTCTGCTTTCTTCCCTCTGACATTTGGGAAGGGACTGGGATTATTGTGTTTTTACCTGGTTTACTGGGAGAACATTTACTTGCGTCCAGGTAGAACAACAAATCCTTTAAAACATACAGAACAGACAAAGATAAGTAGGTGTGTACACTGATGACATAACTAGAAACTATGGAACTGGAAAGAAAGTACTCCACCTGGGCCTGTGAAGGTTCGTTTATTTGTTCAACAGTTTATTCTTTTCTTTTCCTGATTTATCACATTGGTGGCCAGCAAACGTCAGAACGCTCAGCCCCATTTTATTTCTTCCTCCTCTACATCTCTGCCCCTTTGCTGTCCTGCTCCTATTGGAACCCCACGCTGCGGTGGGTGAGGCAGAATGCAGGATTTCAGGATTTTAGAGCTGTTTGCATTGTATGAAAAGTGTAGGTTAGTTTTTTGTTTTTTTTTTTCCAAGGTAGGAAAATAGTGTGCTTTTCCCCTTCTCTCCTAATGCAAATGTGGCCAAATTGATTTCCCTCCAACTTTCCATAAAACAGATTCACTCCAAGAGGAGAATTTTGGGAAAAGGTACAAGTTTGTGAAGACAGAGTGTTCTCATGGAGGCTGAAATAGTTACTTCAGCTAGAACATTTGTGGCACATGGCCTGTGAAAGGCAGGCATTAAAATTAGGGTGGGGAATATCTCTGAATGGGATCACAGAATAAAGAGGGTGGTAATCAAGTTAGAGGATTTACTCGTGCTGATGCACGACGTAGAGATCTCAGCAGCGCAGTGACAAGCAGAAAGATGAGCGTGGGCTGAAGGGTAAGAGCAAGCGAGTCTCCCAGCAGAGTTTCTAGCTGGGTGGTTTCCCAAGCCCGTTTCCATGTCCATTGCAAGCCCGCCTGGTGCATTTGCTGTGCATCGAACTCCCCAGTCTGGGCTTCTCTGTGGGGAGCCATACGGGACAGCTCTGCACCCACAGAGCCAATAGGACTTCTGCAATAATGAACACAAGTGGAACGATAATTTAAGCTAGATGCAAACACTGACGTTGGCTCCAGGTGTTAGGATGGATAATGCTCACAGTTTGGCTGATGCTTGTTCCGGATCTTCTAATGAGGGTCTAACATTTTTATTTTCTTTGAGCTGCTTTATGCCGTGAGGTCAATAAAGCGCCATTGCAAATCAATTTAAACAAAGGTGCAGGAGCAGATAACTCTGAACTCCCAAATACTTAAAATAGCTGCCACATCCGTACCAAAGAACAGAGACTGAGTTATTTAGCTCATCTTTGTCAACTAATAAAACAGCCTCCATATGGAAATGTGCCTTTTGCATACATTTTTGCTGAGAACCGGTTGAGATTAATATAGACCAACTCTCTCTCATTTCAGTTTTCTTTTGAATTACCATGAAGATTTGTTTATTTACAACTGTCTGAGCATTTGGATATAGTCACTCAGTTGATATTGCTGCAAAGTGGATAGAGTTGGACTCTGCATTGACAGACCTATGAAGAGGAGCGAGGAGTGCGGTCGGCTGGGGCAGCGAGAGGGGACCGCAGGGGTGAGATGCCCAAGCTGTGAGGAAGACCTAGCCGGGCAAGCAGGACGTGTTACAGTTTGCAAAGGTCTACCTAAGTGCAGCAGAACATCTATGGGGGTGGCAGGAAGGTGCCTGATTGCTGCTAATTTAGCCCCAAATTCATAGAATCATAGAATGGTTTGGGTTGGAAGGGACCTTAAAGATCCTCAAGTTCCAACCCCTGCCCTGGGCAGGGACACCTCCCACTAGACCTGGTTGCTCCAAGCCCCATCCAGGGATGGCAGGAGAGGCTGTGGGATTGATCATGGAATGATATTGGCTGCGCACCATCTTCCATCTCCTTCCTACTGGGAAAACGGGGCTAGCCAGGACTTCAGTCATGTCAGGAGGAGGAGGCAGCAGCTCAGGACGCTGCTTGAGGCTCCCCCGGCTGCTCAGTTGGGCATTGGCAGGGACCGAGTGTGGAAATGCCGTGGATGCATGAGGGCAGGAGGCTGCCTGGGGTGGGCAGGGTACCCGCTGGGCGAGGGAGCAGAGCAGACTCTCCACAGTGCCATTGCACGGGCAGGTCCACAAGCTCTTTTGCAGATAACCTGTTATATGGGACTTCCCGATGTGTGTTGGGATTTTCCAGTGGGGTGGGGTTCACTTCTGCTGCTAAATTGTTCCCCCAAGGCAGAAGGTGCATGTGAAACTCTTGAGATTTAAAACAGTGAAATGTTCAACTTCTCTCTTGGAGGGAATAACATGCTCAGACCAAGCTGGCCAAAAGCGGGAGTGCTGTACCAGTGCACAGAGTGCTCTCTGGAGAGCTGGTTTCTACCTCCAGACCAGCCACAACCCCTCTGTGCCTTGAATCTAGACAAGCTGCGGTTGCTTCCACACTGGTTTGGGGAGCTCTCCTTGAGTCTGAGGTCAAGTTTCCTGTGCTGAGGGTCATGTTGATCGTGGTCATGCTATCCATGGGTAAGGACCTGAACCAAGGGTCATTCTCCTCCATGCTGGCAAGGTCAGCTGGGACCAGAGCACAAGATGTCATTCAGCCGACATGGGGTTCAGCCCCGGTCTGCGTCTGTGAGCTCACATAGACATGGGCTGAGTGTTTGTCTCCTTTTCCAGGCTGATCTCGGAAAATGCACACAGGTGCAGCCCACGAGAGTGGTCCTTCCCTGGGAGTCCATACTTTGCACTGGGCTGGGAGGTGCAAACCTTCCTGCAAGACAAAAAAATCTTATTTGTCCTTGCTGGAGGTATCAACATGGGGATGTGTCCTGTGGGTGGCTTAGCTGTTTCCCTTTTGCATTTTGTGCTAAATGACCATCTCATGAGCCATAAAAAAATCCTTAGTAAAAGTACAATGAGCATCACCAGCTCTGATTCTGTCCAGCTCTGCAATAGTGAAATGGCATTGAAATCTGGGGTGGTACGGCACACAACCCCGTGTCTGCCCCAGCCCCTCCGGAGCGCCGAGGGGGATGTCACATCGCTCCTCAAGGTGTCCGAACCCAGGCACCAGAGGACAAACTTGGTCTGATGGAGAGCACAAAGACTTCGATTCCCAGCAACACCAGTCATACCAGAGCAGCAAGGACCAGATGCTGTCACTGGAAGAACTGATGCTGAGATTTTGACCCTCACAGCAGAAACACGGTCCTGGATCTGTACAGTACAGTGTTTACTGGACTTGACGGCACAGAAAGCATGCAGGCGCGCGGGTGGCCCTGGGAGGGATGCGGCTGCTCTGGCTCATGGACATCGGGTGAGAGCTCTGAGCAGCGCTCAGGTACAGAGCGAATCACTGCGTTTTCCCTCTTTTGCCGGAGAAT
Organism: Charadrius vociferus; assembly: GCF_000708025.1. NCBI lineage: Eukaryota > Metazoa > Chordata > Aves > Charadriiformes > Charadriidae > Charadrius > Charadrius vociferus. The sequence continues at coordinate 1,267,398 of NW_009649571.1, forward strand.
TTAACAAATTTCATTTCTGAAAATTGAAGCATGCCATTTAAGCTGAAATGTGAGTGCAGGGAAACACGGTAACTAGAACAGGACAGAAAAGCAAATCTCCCCTGCAATGTGCCTTACAATGTTTTAAAAGTGCAAAAATGTCTGGCAAAAAGAAATTTAGCAATTTCTTGAGTATTGTTACTTCAGCTTTTTATTTTGTCTATGCTCTATTTCATGAGGTGTCTTTTACGAATGAATACTACACTGCAACTTGTATAAAATAAACCTGTAAATGAGTAGTCCTTCTAAAAAGGAAATTAAAAAAGAACTTGCCAGTAGATGAAAAATGTTGTTGTGCAGCAATTATTAGTAGTAAATTTGAACAGAAAAATTAATTATGACTTTCTTGAAGTATTTCAACAAATTAAACCCCAAATATCTAGTGAAAATTATACAGCTCTATGACACTATGACACTTTTGGATCTTGATAAATTTGCTTTTTAGGACACAAACTTCAATCAGTTCTAACATTAACAGGAAAAGCCATCACTCTGGGCATGGGTACTCTCCAGGGAAGCGCCTTTGCTAGTCTAACCGTGGGGAATTCCAGGCTCTGCACATGCAGGGAGATGTGGTTTCACTGTTGGTACTTGCAAAGATCCTCGCAGTGTTGCTCGGATGTTCAGAAGAGAGGATGTGCAGGAAGAGAGGAACACTGGAATACTCGAGCCCTCTGTGCGCTGGTCTGTTGGACACCGCAGAGAAGCTGGTGCACCTCTTGTGACTGCAGCTATGGCAAAATGTGCGATCCCTGTAGCAAAGCTGCCGAAGAGACCAGAAAAGCTGCTCCGCTGGACTGTGGGACCACTGTGCTGACCATGACTGCCTGCTGCTGCTTGGCTCCGATCCCCGCTTGATTCACATGAAAGCTGCCACCAAGGTGCCATCAGAAGAGACTGCAGGGAGAGGTTCAACCTAAAGCAGGTGCTGCAGAAGTGCCAGTCAGAACCTGGCCCATGGGGGCTGATAGTGCCTGTGCGGAGATGGGGATGGTCAGGGAGACCCTGCTGTGGGCCTGAAGTGCCTTTCCAGAGCGGGGTCAATGTGATTCGCCTCTGCTGCTGCACATGCTCAGGGCATGTGGGAATGGGATCCCAGTGTGGCCCCTCATGGAGTAAAGTCCAATTCAGCCGCCCCTGGGAAGCAGACCCACCGACTCTCTGGTGGAGCCAGGGCTCCTTGCTACCTCTTTGGGGCGCCCGGCACATTGGTGGTTGGGCAAACAGCCACGTTCCCACCACACACTCCCGCAATGCTGCGCAAATCAGCGCTACAGACACAGCCTGTATCAGCCAGGGCTTTCTGCTTGGCTTGGTATGACAGATGACCATGACAGAAGTTGCACAGTGCAGCTTGCCCAGCCCCAGGTACTCAGCTCTGATCAGATGGGATCCTTTACAGACCCCTTCTGGTACCCTGATCCCCATCCACAGCTCAGCATGCCCTAGCCCGTCTGTGAACCGAAATCCCAGCAGAATGACCAGTTTCTACACTTTCTCTGGCCGAACTTGTCTCATCTGTGTGGGGTGCGGTTCATTGAGCTCACTGAGGTGTGCCATGGCCCCTTCCTCTCTCTGCCTCATAAATAGGCTGCTGAGTATGGCACGTGACGGAGAAGAGAGGAGACATTCACCAGCGAGAAGGGATATTGCCTGAAATGTGCCTGTCTCTGCAGAGGCTCTGGGATGGAAGGAGGAAGCAGCCAGCTCCATTTCATGGCATGGTACCAAGATGGCCCTGGCTCAGCTGTGTTGCTGGTGGAGCACAGGAGATGCCTTTTCAGCTTGGTGGGGACAAAATCAGCTTTCCTTGCAGACCTAGAGGGTATCCGCACGATCACAAAACTGTAAGGCATGAACCTTGACCATGCGGCTTCCGCAGACTGTGAGCCTGCTCCAAAGGGATGAACTTGCTTCAATTTTCTGTGCATTTTACTGCACCAGGCAGTTCCCACCCTGCGTGGAGGGGCAAAAGCCAAAGCATTTTTCTGTTCTGCAAGTGGGGAAATAAAGACAGAAGCATGAAATGTGAAAGGTTTTGATTGGAAAGTTCTGCCAGTCTAAATAAAACTGTTTTTCAAGCTTCATGCCTTATCATCTGGATTTGCGGCTGGCAATAACAGAAGCTACTGCCAACCAGCCAGCGCTCTGCAGATCTACCCAGGTGGGCCTTCTGCATCTCACGTTTGTATTTCATCAAGGGAGGCTCCGTGCGCCGTATCAATCCTTTGCCCATCAGATAAGACTGTAAAGTACTCAGCTAATGCAAATGTATAGTAAATCAATAACATGCCACTACTAATACACTTTAATTAAAGCACAACAGTCTGCAGCTCCTCTGCAATTAGAAGAAAGGAGAATTGGCTGATGTGGCATCAGGAAAAGGCAGCTCATAGATTTGAGGATAAAAGAAAACCTGCCCTAGAAGTGGACTGGGGAGTGGGAGGGATGTGAGCAAGGAGCGGTGCAGCTCGAAGGGAGAAGGTTTTCCAACAGCAGCACAAGCTGTGCTGCCATCCCACATGTGGGGAATAGGAATATCCTGTGGGATGGTGAGGCAGGAGAAGGACATTGGGGAAAGCAGTGCCTGTAGAAGGAAGATGAAATGGATGGTGACTTACAGCTGCTGGGGCCGAGACCCTGAGTGACTTCATAAAAGCTCTCTTAACAACAGGAGTTTCAGTAAGACTAACAGAAGTGATGAGTGTCACAAGGTAAAACCAAAGGGAAGTCGGGAGCTAATGGGATGTATTGGGAATTGTGGTCCCAGGCTCACCGCCCGCACAGGGTTCTGCCTCCTCCCGGGGGTGAGGGCAGGACCGCGCCGTGGTGAAACAGCCGTATGGGGCTGTATGCACAGCATCACCTGACGTGGTGACCGAGGACTTCTGCAGGCCAGGAGGTCCCTGGTGGGACGGTGAGCCCTGTCACTTCCCACCAGCTCTGCCCTTGCAAGCCTGCCATCAAGCCTGCCGCCGCGGGCAACGGCCATGTTTTTTAGAGCAAAGTGAGGTTTTACATATGGCCGCACAGTCCCAGAAGCAAGAGCCTCAGGGGTGAGCTGCTCGCGTTTGTACTTTAATCCAGCCCTCCTGGTGACTTTTTAGCATATAGCACTTTGCTCAGATATGTTAATTGAAATTTAATTGAAACTGGTTGGCGAGGAGCTCTCAGAGGGGTTACGGGCTGGAGAAATGACAGTGAACCAAGGAGAGCATTGCACTGCAAGGAGACAGTCTGGGCTCATTAGGGCCTGGGCTTGGTCTTAAAATAGTTATCAATTCTCTGAAAGCAAGCACAGCAAGAATATTTGTGGACTGTGCTTCATTTGGAAGAGAAACAAGCATAGATGGACAGCAACGTGATTTGAAAGGGCCTGGAGAGGTGGAGAGAGAAGGTTTGTCTTGACTTTTTTTCTCAGTGTATTGGAAGGAATGATGTGAGAGCAACATGCAACCAGGGTGAGAAACCAGGAGTCGGAGTTGTGGAAAGGTCTGAAAGCAGAGAGAGAGCTAATGGGAAGGTGAAGATGGGTTTGCAGTGTTATGTGGTTGCAGGAAAGGCTGGCATAATTTGGGAATGCCTCCCAAGGAGCCAGAAGAGAGCAGTGACTGTCCTGCTAGGGAATCAGCTCCACCACACATATCCCACCAGCTGGGAATTTTTGGGAACTTATACTGATCCAGACTGGCAATGTGGGAATGATCAGAGCTGAAGCCCAGGAGAAGCTTTCTGCGGTTCTCCATGGGCTGTCGATTCAGGCTTGGAGGTGATGTCTCTCACCATCCAGCCCCGGCTGCATCCCTCCCCAGCAGCATCTTCCCTTCCCCTGTGTGGGACATGTCTCTCGGCACCTACCAGACCTCTGGAAGCCCCCAGGAGGTAACAGCTGGCTGAAAGTACAGGGAAGGTTACCTGTTACTGATACGCTATTCCTGACATGTTTGAATGAAGTACCCTTGTCCCTGGCTGCTTACATATATGATAGACGGTATTACACCCACTGCATGAAATTTGAAGTAAATAACTAGAGTAGTTATGGAGCGGGATTACCCAGAAATTTGTTTCCAACCTATCATTGTGATTTGGTTGTCTATGGGCATTAGCTCTGCAATATAATAAGCAAAGCCTCTGAAATACCTTCATGAGAATTAGGGTTCTATAAATTAACTGATTACTGATAAAGCCTAATTATAAATTAGGTCTTATTATCAGAAGGTTCTGAACTAGACTGAATGAATTAAAGCTGTAGGAGCAGAAATATTTCAATTAACCATGTGAACTCTGATGAACGTCTGAAGAGAGACCATGCTCTGCACTGCTCCCCGGCCGAGCCCAGGGAATTAGTCTGAACTTTTACAAAAACATGCAGGACTGTACCCTGAGACAGCCTCCCCCTGCACCCATGAGTCTGGTACATTCAGCTACAAACTCTTCTCTACTCATTTCTTTGCTGTTTGCCCAGGGAACAAGGTGATCCCTTCCCTAGAGGCGACATCAGTTCTGGTCGGGTTGCAGTCACACCCAACTGGCCCATTGCTGAGGGCAAAAATGCTTAAGGGAAGAAGTGTAGGGCTGTGGGAGGTGGTGAATCGGAGGGCTCAGAAATAGCTTTCCTCTTGCTTCCTTTGCAAAAAATCCTAATTCTCACAAGCCACTTATTAACCCTTGTCCTGGAAATCCTCACTATGACCTTGGTGGCACTATGGACACAAACACAGGGGCTGTAGAACTGGAGATCAAAAGAAAATTTGTGCAGTGATTTCGCCCCAGCCTAACACTTTTTTTCTTATTCACCAGAAAACCAGCATTTCTCTGCCTGCTTCCAGCTGATCTCTGTCAATAAACCGCTTCATTTATCAGGAAGTGCTCTGTCTTGAAGACATGTCTAAATACTCCAAGCTTTTCTTGGTGAAACTAGTAAAACTGGCTACTCTAAAGATGCTGGAATGCATGTCCTGTCACAGTCTCCTTTACAATGTTTCCCATCTCTCTATGTAGGTGTGTGTGGGAAACAGAGGGAGAACTGGGATGGTGACATCAAACAAATGGGAACAGTCTGTTTCCAGTGGTGCCCAGTGACAGGACAAGAGGGAACGGGCACAAACTTGACCATAGGCAGTTCCATCTAACCATGAGGAGGGCCTTCTCTGCTGTGAGGGTGGCAGAGCAGTGGCACAGGCTGCACCTGGACGCCGTCCTGTGCCATTGCTGGAGGTGTCCCTGCTCTGGCGGGGGGTGGCACTGGGGGAGCTCCAGAGGGCCCTTCCAATTCCTATCATTCTGTGATTCTTTGAAATCCTTTGATTCATGGGAGGTTTCTCTCTGTTAATGTGTTTGGAAAAATTAGGAATGGAGAATATAAAATGGAAGGATCTTAAGCATGTGTTCCTCAATATGAGGGGTGTTCCATGTTCATGACAGTCCTCATAAAAGTTTTCCTTCCCATCTGGAAATCCGTTTGGTTTCTTGCCTGTCCCACCCAAAGCCCAGTTCTCTGGGGGCTTGGATCCTTCTAGGTTACAGCCTCCATTTCCCTATGGCCAGTGCATCTGTTCTTGTGCCACCATGGACTTTCCCTCCCTGATGTCCCCCACACAGGTTTACAAACAGTATTTTTTTTTTTTTTTTTTGCTAGCCTGCTCAGACCCAGGTTTTTACCTCATTTCTGTAAGAAAGTGGCCCCATTCCCTGGGACCTGTGAGTGCAGGTTCTTGAACATGAGCAAGGAGAACTCGTGGTCCAGTTCAATGAACTAGAGCCCAGCAGCCATATCTGACACCATTCAAACCCTTTTTTCTGTCTTTTTCGCTCCTGTTCCTCATCCCTTATTCATGATTTTTAAGCAATTTCCACTACTCTGAGTGTTGGATCCACTGTAGCAGGAGGATGAAGGCAGCTCATGCCTCCTCCTATCTCCAAGCAGCACTCAGGGTGTGTGTATTCTCTTTTGCAGATGGAGACTGGAGCTTGTTGTAGCACATTCAGGGACATGTTTCTGAAGAAACCCACGCTGCAGAGCTCTCCTGAACTGGATCTGTGTCTGCAAATCCTTCAGTTCAGCTACTTCCAATCCTAATTATTAGAGAAGCAGTTCAGGATGGTGCTTAAGAATTTTAGCGGTATGATTCAAAAGATGTGGATATTCTCATCATTGGACTGAAAAATCTGCTGAAAGGCAGAGATTCATGGACTTCAGGCCATAAAGGACCATCGTGGCTGCTGGTTGAACCTTCTGCTTAAGAAAGGCCAAAGACTCTTGCCAATAATTTACAGTTCAAACCCTTAACTTCTCTTTAATGCCTCAGAAAAGATGGCAAGACTTGATTTAAGGGCTACGAGTGATGAAAAGTCCACTGTGTCCCCAGGCATTCTATTTCCATGATCAGTTACCTCACTATTAAAAATTGCACTTTATTTCTGGTCTGAACATGTCTACCTTTAGTTTCTAACTGTTGCCTGTCAGTCTGCCTTTTCCTACTCTGTCCAAGAATCATCCACTGTTTGAGCTCCTCTCCCTGTGGAAGAACTTGCAGTCTATGAGTTACATCTTTTGGACTGATAAAAAAGATCAAGTGCTTATTTTTAATTATAATACTATTTTCCGGCCTTTGAATCATTCTCATTTTTTCCCACCTGTCCAATGTGTCACCAACTTTTTGATAGAGGGGCACCCCAATGGCACTTGGGGCCATGATAGATGGGCACTTCCAGTTGTGGGCTCAGCAATTGCAGGTGGGTTGCAAGACCCATGTCTCAGAACAGTCCGCTTTTCTCACTCTGGAGTGGCCGTTTCCCAAAGGAAAAGAAATTCTGATTATGAGTAAAGGTAGAATCATACATCTGAGAGAAACTAAACCTCTTAAGCACAGTCCTGAATTGCTCTGCAGTCATGCACCTGAGCAATGATCCCAATGGGAATCCTACAAAATACGATGGTCTCCTTCTAAGGAAAAAGGTAATAGCTGTTAACCAAACTCTTCTCAATGTATTTTTTAGTCACCTGGGCAGCTTTGTTGCCTAGAGAAGGCAGTTACCTGCTTGTGGGAAGCGTGGTATATGTGGTGGCTCATAACCTTCACCTGTGGGAAGCAGAAGACTTTGTGTGTCCTGGTCCCCCTGAGCAGCTGTGAGGAGCAGGGTGTTGCTTGATCCCCATGACCACCACTCTGCTTCTCACTCATCACCTCCTTACTGCTCTATTTGAACTTCAGGGTGGCAGTTCCCAGTGGGTGTTTGGCCACTCTTGGTGCTGTAGCAGAACTCTATCCAGCAGTGCAGGAAAACATGCAATTACCTTGGAAAGGGCATGTTCTCAAGCAGGTGATTGCTGGATACCAGCTGGGGAGAAGCATCCAATGCATACATTGAGAAAATAGCACCCATCTGCTCCTCCAGTATGGAAAAATCATCATTTGGCTTTTTAAGGAGAAGTTCTGTGTAAAGCTATTTTATTTCTCCCCAGCAGAGCACACAGATGGGGTAGGATTGTTTTCATGATGACAAGGATTTGCTTCCTCTATTTGCCAGTGCAACCAAACATTTAATTATAAAAGCTCCTGAAATTAAGTAGATGCGAAAATTAAGATGAATATGCTCATTTTTGCCAATACTGTGAAATGCTTTTACTCTGAAAGACTCATTTCATTGCAATATACTGTAACGGAACGTTAACACTCACATAATGACCTTAAAACCTGCTTAGAATGCAGAAACAGGTCATTGCTGTTCACTCTCTTAAGAAAAGTTATAAACCCCTAAAAATTGAGTTTACAATGGAAACACTTTAATTATAGGAGTACAACATGTGACACTATAATACTATGGCTCAGTATACCGTCTCTTCTAGATTACAGACTACTTACAGGATATACATCTGTCTGAAGGTCACCAAGATGTGTTGCTTTCCTTATTTTTCTCTGCTCTGGAACATTTGGAGAAACAAAAATTCTTACTTAGTGGGATTTAGGTTGCTGCTACCATGTAGGGTTAAACCGGTCCAGATAAATCAATTCAACCAACGCAAAGGCATTTTTAGTGTGGTTGCTTTGACCTATTTCAAATGAGCTTAAGCTTCTTCCTCATTGTCTTACGCAAGCTGAAAGAGGCCTGGCTGATGTGGAAAAGAGAGTACGTGCCGCGGCTTTCCTCAGGTTGAACTGAATCACATTGACATGACACCTTATGCTAAGTGGGCACAATTCCAAGCACAGACAAGCCCCAAAGGGGACATTCACCTGATGTCCCATGGAGAAGAGGATAGAGCAGCCAAGAGCATCTCTTGTGGTGGGAGGAAATGTGCTCCCCAGGTTTGAGTGTTCTGCCTCCCTAGATCCCACAGGGAGACCTGGGGATAATCACCTGACCTCAAAGAGGTTGTGCAGCTCCATTCACTGCCCCCTCCACAAAGTCACGAATCAAATTACTCCCCAGACTAGCAGTCTAGGGCTAAGGAAATCTGCCTGGAACAGCCTAGCTGCAATTGCCTCATCTTTCTGGAGAGAAAAGTACAAGGAAACATGGTGGGAAGCATCAAACAGCCGTCACTTTGTTCCCACTGTTAATTTGAGATGGGGATTCCTTGGCCTCCCAGAATGGTGATGCCATGGCTTGGTAGGGAGAAATGAGAGGCTGTGCTGGCGACAATTGCATTGGATAGGGGAAAAAGCAGGGGAGTCATGAAACAAATGGGGGTCAGCAAGCTTGCAAGACCTGCTGGGACATATCTGGACTGTTGGTCAGGGTGCCCCAGGGGCACTTGGCCACCTCCATAGCTCATACACCCACATGCCCTGGGGATGTACTGGTTTCACCTGCACTGCATGCTGGCAGGTGACACATGTGCAGATCTGATCTCCCCTCAGTCTGGCAAAATAAGTCAGTGTGTGCACCCTGAAATAGAGACCTGAGTTTGCAACAGCAAGGGGTGACACTGACGGTCAAGGTCTCTGGGACACCCCTCAAATGTAACACCCGATGTGCACACCCATTGCCTAATGGAAGAGCAATCGAAATAGTGTTCATTGTGACATGTCCCCTCCTACTACTTACAGCAATGTTGAGCATCTCTGGACCACTGAGTAGGTACATTTGAGCTTTCTTTGCTTAATGTTTATGTTTAACATATGCAGAGGTCACCAGGCTGCAGCTGAGACAAATGTCAAAGGAACTGCCATGCTTGTCTGTGGCAGCAGGCAGGATGGATGCCAGCAACGCCAGCGAGGAGCACCTCCATTTCTTCAGTCCTCCCTGAATCTGGAAACCTGGAGCAGGTTGTGGTGGTTTAGACAGCCCACGGCAGGAAAGCTGCCTCATGTTTTTCCCTTTGCAGCTCTCCTCAGCCAAGCTGCAGGAGCTGCAGGAGGAAAATGTCACCAGCTGGCTGGAAAACCCATCAGAGGCCATGGCACAGGGAATCCCAGACCTTGCTTTGAAACTGCCTCAGGATGAAGGCTTAGCATGAGGATGCCCAAGAAGTGACCCTGTGCGACAAAGCAGCTGGAAAATGCCAGGAGAATTTGATCAATCAATCTTCTTAATTTGCCACTGAAAAATGCAGCCTTTACAATGGGATGGTGAGGATGCCAAGCCACCTCATTGTACCTAGATCTTAAAAAGACATCCTCTCATGCTTCTCAAGGAAGGAAATCAAGAGGAGCTTATGGTGCACCATATAGGTGAGGTGCAGGAAGATGACCCTGGCTCAGAGGGCACAAGAGAGCAGAACTCACCTAATATAAAAAACAAACAAACAAACAAAAATTGAAAAATGCATTATGCTCCCTCTTTTGCCATAGCCAATGGCCCACAGCATTGTCAGGCAGCTGGAGTGTGCCAAGCAAGGCTGATGGGAAACGTACAGTCAACAGTGTGAAGACCCAGGAGCCATCAGTGATGCTTATGTGAGGGTTTTCTTGGAGGCATCGAAGACTGAGTACAAAGCTGGCCAGAGCAACTGTCTGACATTTCTTCACCTCTTTCTGCTCCTTTTAGACATGTTGTGGCTTTTGTGTCACCCTAAATCAGCAAAATATTGGTATCAGAGTCCATGGAGTACAGAGAAAGTAGGACCATCTGTGAGGGTAATCAGGGTACCGATGCTTTCTTTCCTGTTTCTAAGCCTTTTCCTGTTTCCAAGCCTTGTAGCTGGACACAGCTAAAAACCTTTCAGTTTGATATTTTCTGGCCTCTGTCTCTGCTCCCAGGTGGGTTTCACAAAAATAGTGCAGCTGGCATCAAGTGTTGGGAGAAAATAGTGACTCCCTGCCCATCAAACAAGTCCTGATGACCTTGCCTGCAGCTGAAAGTATGGAAATAGGCTGAAAGAGACAGAAAGTTGAATGCTAGGCTGAGGATCCGGGGTGAATGATGTAAAAAATTTGTGTCAGATACAGCTGAACTCTCAGCAAGTCTCTACAAACTGTTGTAAAAACATATGGTTGATGTTTCTCAGTTATTTGGCAGAACAGGTGGATGGGGCACAGCAGCCACTGGTATGGATGGAGGTAAGCGTGAGGGGTTTCCTCAAGGCTGTCCAGATTTTACCTTGTTGCTAACAGAAGCAGGGAATGTCTGGGAATATGCAGACTGGGGTTCCCTCAGAGGCTGTTCACGTCGGGTTTCTGCCTCCTGAGCTTCTCCCAGGGGGTCGCTCGTTACTCCTGCAGGCGCTTGCCCAGCCTGGGACTGGGGACCAGGGAACGGTGCTGAGCCAGGAGGGAGCTTGCTCTTTCCAGCAGCTCATTTGCCATGGTTCCACTTTGCAAAGGGTCAATCTTTTCATTTTCTCCTTCGGACCATAATTGCTGTCAGTCTGAGGATGCCTGGTGCTAAGAGGGCAAGATAAACACCAGCACTGGTTGGAGAATAAATCACTGTCTGTGGGCTCTCCTGCTGTCTGGTGGGCACAGTAGGTATCTAGTTAGAGTCGTAGTATTGCAGCTTTATACAGTGTTCACGTGGAGCTGCTTTTCATTCAGTACTGTCCGTTTCAGTAAAAGCAGGAGCTAAGGCAGATACTTTGCACAGATGGTGCTGTCATCATCCTATAAAGATCTCACAGCCCGTTTAAGAGTAAGATTTCTAGCACTGGGATGGGATCTTGAGGTCCCAAACTGGCTGCCGTGGAAGATCCCTGGAGACTCCTTTCTGAGCCAGGCTGGAGGGGAGCGCCCAGGTCAGCAGTGTGGTCCTCTCCACTTGCTGACTGGTGACCCAACAGCAACCGCAGAAGGATGGTCAAAGACACACAAGAAGTGGAGAGAGGGTCCAGCAAAGAGCAGAGCAAAAGGAAAAGGCAAAGTGGGGTGTCTCCAAGAGCTCCAAGAGGAGCTTGGAGTTCGCAGGCTCTGCTTGGCACCCGGGGCTGCAATTTTGTCAGTCTGGGTTTATTCTCCTCCTCTGTAGTGATAGTCCTTCCTCCTGTCCACCCATCCATGTGGGTCTCCCATGACAGCCTTGCACAACGAGCTGCATAACACACATTTATTTTGTAGTTTGAGTGCAAGGTCAATACAGACCTCGCTCCACTGTGTTATTCTGCAGTAATTGGGATCTATAATACGTTGAATATTGACCTTTTCTTCCCACAGCCTTACACACAGCATAAGGAGGAAGGACTGTGTTGTGCTATAATCCAACAGTGTATATTGTACACGCCATAAGTCTGTTGTATTTACCCCCATATTTGTAGTAAAATAATGCTGTATCTTTGCATCTGCACTGCCAGGCATTAGTGCTCCTTTAGTGCTGTCATTGCAGGAGAAACACAACACCAACAATACACTATTATCACTACAAAGTGACAGAACTGTAGCTATATCTGTGCTAATGTGCTGCACTGTATGATAATTACAAATGCTTTTCATACATACACTTTTTTTTTGAAGAGAGAGAGAGAAGTCTGGAGATACTGTGAGCTGGTAGCACTGCATGAAAACCTTCTTCTCAGCTCTCTTCAGGAGCTGCTCGGCTGAGAAACAGAAAGTCATTTCGTAGTTTCAGCCCCACCACCATCACCTTCAAATGCACGGGGTCATTTCAGCCTTGATTTATAAATAAAGAATGAAAAAAGGATGTACAGGAGGACTCCATTTGACTGTTTTCCTTTCCAGATGCCCAAACTGAATATGCATTTGAATGGCAAAAAGGCACTCGGAGAGTGGGAGTAGACGCTGAATCCCTCCGTGCAAATATACGTGAAGGCATGAAGATGTATTTTTTCTGTCCCTCAGTATGTCAGGGTAATATTAAGTAACACCTATTAGATCTGAACACTTTAACATTAGCCTATCTCTCACTTTATATTTCAGCATCCTAAAATAGCAGGTTGAGGAGATTTCTTGTACTCCGATGCTGATTTTTAATACCTGTTGCAAGTGATGTGTTGATATCCAAGCTGCGTTAGCAGGCTACTGGGAGTTATTTCTAAGCAAGCGAGCCTGGCACCGGTCCTAAGCAAAATAACGGTACCGCCACCCACTGAACACCTAGAAAATCAACAAATATGGGTCCACATGGTTTCATAGCAATTAGATCCTGTCAAAAAAACCCTCTGATTTGCTTTTTTTTTTTTTTTTCTGGAACTGGAAGTTGATTTGAGAAGCATATTGCCTGGATGCAGCAGATGTCTGCAATGCACCTGACAAGGCAGCTAATTGAGTGATTGGGATCACATGGGCCCATTCACATGTATTAATGTGAAGCCAAGTGCAAGCTTATCAATCTAAAGGCAAAAAGGACCTCCTGGAAAACAGTGGCTCAAAAAATAGGCCAAAGACCTCTGTTCTGTAGGCAGGTGAGCAAACATAAGCTGGGAGTGCATGAAGAGTTAACATAGCCTGGTGTGTGTTAACACGGGGACAACCAAGAGTAAAGAAAGATTTCTTCTCTCCATGTGCAAGTGCTTACATCAAGGCGGGATTATGACATGCCAATCTGATGCTCACGTTTGTAAAAGGGTACAGGAACTGGAGAAGGTTCAGAAAAGAGCCCCAAAAATAATTTGAGGACAGGAGAAAATGCCCTACAGTGAATGATTTTAAAAAGCACAATCTGTTTAGATTGTAGAAAGGAAGAGCGAGAGGTGACTTGATTAGCGTGTAAGTACCCTCATGGGGAGAAAATACCAGGTACTAAAGGGCTCTTTAATTTAATGGAGAAAGGCATAATAAGAACTAATGGCTGGGAGCTGAAGCTGGAGAAATTCAGACTAAATAAGCCACAAGGTTTTAACAATGGAGGTGATTAAACACTGGCACAAAGTCCTGAGGGAAGATGAGTGTCCTCTGTCTCCTGACAGCTTCTGTTCAGGCCCAGGCTTCTTTTTTGGAAGACACGCTCTACCCCCAACACCAAGGATTTGCCTTTTTTCAGGGGTAAAGCCCTTTCTTACAGTGAGGGATGGGTCTCAACAAGGCAACGCGACCTCCTGGCTGGAAACTGCTGTGGAAAATTGCCTTCCCACCTGGATGTGCCAAGGGTAAAGGGACCTCTTCTAATGAAAGACATTAAAATATGATGCTCGGGTCCACAGGGCTTACAGAGGTGGCTGAAGAGCTGCCAGCCCAGCGTCTCAGTTGGGGTGATGCAGGTCGGCATCTGAGGCCACTCGTTCAGTGTGAATACTCTCCTGTGCTGCTGGTACCTCATTCTGTTCCTCCTCCAGCTCAGACCTTGCCTCTGCATTGACAGATGGTGCCATCAGGGCTTACAGAGATGTTCATCCTCTTCCACTCAGAAGTGTTTGGCAGTCCTCTGAAGCTCAATCTCTCCCTGAACCCTGCAAGAAGACCAACATGGCCCGTCCCAAGGCCAAGTCCCAGGTATGTTATCCAGCACCAGTCCAGTGATGTGGCCATGGACTGAACTGGTCTTATTCATGCAAACTGGAGATCCTGCTTCAATCCTGTTTATGTTTTTCTTTGGTGACCCCTTTTAATTCCATACCAGTTAATGTTAAAATCATCTGCCATTAAAAAAATAAAGGAAGCTTTTGTAGCCCAAGCTGTATGCAGGATATCTTTGTTGTTGTGCTGTGAGGTTTTCGGTGTACTTCCAATTTCTTTAGCAACAAGCAGCAATGTTGTCGTGACTCCCTTTGCAGTACACATGCACTGGCATTTATTCTGCAAGTGGTTGCTTGGCCAGCTTGAAAATACTCTGCTATCCCTCCACCTATCTATAAACATTCAGTCACCCAATCATGGAGCCAAAGCAATACCAGGTGACTTATGTGATGGCTTATTCACCATAAATAATGAGTAGTGGGAGAAAAATACCACTGTGAATAGCTCAGAAGCCATCAGTGGATGGAAATATGTTCCCACGATAAGTACATGTGTAATAACAGAGCACATTTATACAAAACAAGCTGTTCAGAGTTAATTTCTGAGAGAAAGAGAAATCCAGCATTAATGGAATAAATGGCTAATCATGTGTCACTCCAGCTGCTCTAGCGAACAAGCCTTGCCCATTCCCGCAGAAAGCCGGTACTGTACCATGGGGTTTAACCACTAGACTGAGCTGTTGCCATGGGCTGCTGGGAGCAGCAGCACGGTCAGGGCAGCACACGTATTTTAAGAAGATTGTTTTAAACAAGACAGACGTTTTGAGAGAAGGCATCCCACCTGCTCAAGTGTCTGACCATTTCTGTTCCTGACACCGTGCTTGGGCATGCATTTTGTGTGTCTATATCTTCACTCGTGAAAAAAAATGTCCCTTTAAATCTTAATGTTCTATTACTTAAGGGCATCATTTTCTGCTTTTCCACCTCCCTGGGAATCTAATTCCTCCACTGTCTCCATTGCATCTGATTCTCCTGTGGTCCTACTATCAGGAGTAAGTCATCTGTATACAGACTAGTTTCTGGTACTTGGTCTCCAGACTTAATTTCTTCTACTCCTTGGTGATTTGGTTCAGGTAAGCCAATAGTTCATTTCATAATATTAAAAATATAAAAATAGAGATACAAGAAAAGAGTGTTTTCCCTGGTGAAACTGGTTAGGGTTCTGATCGTCGCAAAACTGTTAGAAATAGCACAGAGTTTTCTATAGTGGTTTGGCTCAATTTCTAAATTATCTTTTGCTGGAAAAAAGTATTGGCAGGACATCAAAATTCTCAAGCAATCTTATCAAGTGCTTTTGAAAAAGCTGCAGCTAGTTGTTTTTGGGGATTAAGTCTGATTTGTCACATTCATTCCTAATAACTTTTAGCAAATCCAACCCAAGCAGAACACACATATAATTTTCATTTTCCAGTACAATTTGGATTTCTGTTCTGTTATCTCTATCTGAGAGATGTACACGGAAATCCAAGAGATGAAGGACACTTGCCCAATGGACACAACAAAGCGCCGGCTGTAGGTTGTAATGTCCCGTGTGGGGGATGCAGCAGGGAGGATCCCGTTGTTGGGTGCGTGGAGTGCTGCTCTGGGAGGACCACGGGGCGAGACACAGAGGTGCAGACCTCATAAGGTGTCTTGGTAGGCTCCTGCGCCGAGTAAAGTCAATGGGGGAGGTCTGTGTGAGTACCATTGGCGCAAGGAGGAATGGGAGAGAATTTTTAGACACAAAGTTTAATTTGCTGATGAGTATATTATGTAGCAAGATCTCAACAGTATAATTTCTGAAATGTTCTCAGAGTCAAGTGCACAGCAGACAAATGTCAAGACATATGAGAAAAATATGTACAGGATCAGGATCTAGACCTGCTAGAAATTGAATAAATTTTTGGAATAGGTGGAATGTGGCCATGGCAGGCAGGTTCCCCACATGGCCAAAACAGACCTTGGCTGGAGATGGAGTTTAACAATATGGTAAAAATACCGACAGCTGAACCAACGCCAAATATTTGCGAGTATCTATTTGAATGCTAGAATTTTAAAAATTAAGATAAGTGAACTGGACGCTCAATTCTAAAGAAAGGTATTGACTTAACAGGACTTCTAGATGCCTGGCAGGGGTATAGTAATCAGTGGGACATTCATACTAGGGTGTCATCCATATAGTAACAACAGAGTAACTGGTGTCAGTGGAGAAGAGACACTAGGGAGATCTTAAAGGTCAATAAGGTAAAGGAGTTCACTGTATCGGTGAGTAGCATGCAGTTCCTGTGGACTAAAATTTCATGCGTATGTGGGAAGAAATGGCCCGGTGGCTGTACGCTGTACTCTATGGGTAGGCGACAAACCCATGATGGTGCACGGGGTCATCAAGCACTGAGTAATGTTAGTTGGTGTCTCAGGGCTGAAAACACGAAAATAAAAGTGGACTTCAATTACCCCCATGGTGATTAGTGACTGTTACAAAGGGGTGAGGTGCTGAGACTACGTTTTCAGGCAGTGTAAGTGACTGTTTCTTCGGAGAATAGGAAAGAGGAGAAGCAACCTTTGATTTAGTATGGAGCAGTCCAGGAGACCCGGTTCAAGGTCTAGCCATCAAAAAGCGGTTCCATAAGAGTGACCATAATAGACTGAAGTTCAATACTCCATAGGAGAGGAGGGAAAAAAGCAGAAATCACTCTGATAAAGTTTAAAGGGAGACTACAAAAAAATGAGGAAACTAGTTGAAAGGGAATTTAAAGGGAATGGCTAGAAGGGTAAAATGATTGAAAGTGGTGGGGATACTTTTGAAAGACATTGTATTAGAATCTCTGGAACATTATTAGAAAACATTAAATGGACAAAAATAATTCTGACCATGGTTATACAGAGGCATAAAAGAAGCAGCTAGAACTAAAAGGATATCTTTCAAAGGAGGAAAATAAACTCTGGCAAGTTAATGTAAAACCATATTAATATGGGCCAAAAATGTGATTGAGGAAGAAATTGCTAAAGACATAAAAAATAATGATAACGTTTTTTTTTTCCCCAAACATTACAAGGTGAGTATATGCCATAGGGCTACTACAGCTCATGGAAGATCAGAATTCAGTGGGAGAACTTCAGTGAAAGAAAGGGCACAGCAGGAAAGTTAAATAAACAGAGGAATTTAGTAATGTTTCCACATGGGAAATTTTCATTACAAGGGATGAGTTTAAGAAACCGTTTTATATTTTAAGGTTGAAATTAAAAATTGAATAATAAAAATTCATCAAGACCAGATGGTATTTTCCAAAGAGCTGTGAAGGAATGAAAAAAAATGAAATTCCAGTCCCTTAACTGTGCTGGGTGATCTGTCACTTCAATCTACCCAGGTACCAGAAAATAGAAGGTAGAGAATTTCTTGCCAATTTATTAAAAAAAATTGAAGGGGAAATATGGAAAACTATGAAATGGGAAGTCTGGTTATCTTTGGGTTTGTTTTTTTTTTTTTTTTTTACAAAAAAAGCTGGAAGACACTAAAATAAAGAGCAAAATAAGCAGGCACATAAGGCAGAACAAGATGTTGTCTCATCCAAAGTTAACCAACAGAGCACTTCTAGATCCTGGGGGTGAGAACAGATGTACTGGGATTTCCAAAAGTTTGACCCAAAACCAGCTATGGGATAAAAGGAAAGATCCTTATGTGGCATAATGGCAACTTGAATGACATGAAAAAATGCAGGAATAGAAACCTTCACGTCTCAACGGAGTAATGCTGCAGTGAGGGGAATCTGCCTACAACAGTAAACAGCACCAGGGAATCTTCCTGGGCAGTGGAATTCACTAATTACAATATTATACTGTTAAATTTTTAGCCTGGCCTCTGGCTTGGTTTTTCCCAGCCAACTCACGCTGTACTGAACAATTCACAGGCACTACAGTGCAGTCGGTGCGGCCCTGGGCAGTTTCCAGTGTTCGGTGTGGGTACAACGAGCCTTTTCTGGAGGATGGGAGAGTATTAATACGAGATATGGACATGTGGCATGCCATGCCAGGTGTGATATAGGGATGCATAAAGGTATAATATGAAGATGTATTAAGATTTAATCTTTGTAGAGAGTTCTTGGGAACATCAGTGCAATCCTTGGTAGTGCTTGGAAAGGAAATGTTAGAAAACATAATGAACATTAAAAGCAAGCAGAAAACAACTTAATGCCTGTATAAGTCCATGGAATGACCACATTTTGAATATGATGTATGTTCCTATTGAACCTGCCCCCAAAAATTTTTGGCAAACTACAAGAGCTTTAGAGATGGGCAAGGAGGATAACCAGATGCAGAATAACTTTCATAGCAGGAGATTTTTGGAAAGCTACCACTCCTCAACTTGGAAGAAGGGTGCTTGCATGGGGAAGAGAAAGGTTGTGGTGAACAGAGTCTTACAAAATCATGAGTGACATAGAAACAATGAGTAGAGAACAGTTACTCCCTATTTTCCCAAACACAAACCACTGCAATTAGCATCTCAAATTATCAGGCAAGAAGTTTAAAACCAGCAAAGGAAAGATCCCCTGAGGATGCATAATTGCACTTCATAACGTGATGTCTGAGCATGTCATGGAATCCAAAGGTACAAACAGGATCAGAAAGCAGGAAAACTGATTTATGGACAAGAAGGATGTTGTCTGAAACTTGGTGATGCAGAACAATATTCAGCAAAAAAAATCCTTGAGCCTCACTCTGCTGGCAGCTGGGAGACTCATCAGGGAAATGCCACTCCATGTTTGTCCTGTTTCTTCTGCACATCCCATGGTGACCATTGGGAGGGACAGATAATGGGTAGGACGGATCTGACCCAGGATGTCCCTTTTTCCATTCTTATTACATCCCGATGCAAGTTTGGTGACTTCCACAATGTAGGGGCTCTCAGTTGGGTGTTTTAACAGAAGGACTAATTACAGTAGTGGACAACGGTGAATTAGAATTTCTGACAACAAAGGAAAAAGCTGATCTTTATTCTGTTTAGAGAACTAAAAATATGATCAGTCTTTTAAAAAACTGGGACATGTATTTGTCAACAGTTTTTTAGAATTAAAAAATGCACTTTTTAAAATGTATGCTGGTGTCACATCTGATTCAACAGTGACATGAGCATTATTTCTTGGTGTGGAGGGGGTTTTTATCCCCATAACTCCATGTTCTAATGAGCTTATCATGAATCACTGAGCAAATATCATTGACACACACTTTGAGGATAGGACCAGCCCTCAACAGCATCTGCACAGTCACTTGGCTTTCCTCTTCATTCCTCACAGTTTGTTGTGTTGAGAGCTCCTTCTACCAGGCTGTTTGATCCTGGTGAGCACATAGTCAGGTCTGGTCAGGAAAACACTATGTCTTGCATAAGCATATCGTATCTTTTCTTTTAAGAGCTTGTCACAATGAATTGAAAAAATTTGATGTGGTAGGACACCAGAACCCCACCAAACTCAAACCCACTTGAAATAATAAGTAAAGGGTCAGATTCTTGCATGGCAAGTTAGTCATCTGTGGCTCTTGGAGGCATCTAAATCTCACCCAGTGAATTGTCTCTGATGTTCCCAGCAGTCTTTAGATTTAGATGGATGAAGCTCCTTAGTTTTACAGGTGCAGAGCTGTGCCCTTCACCACCTCTAACTGTGACCAGACCAGCTCACTGTTCACTTTCCTCCCACTGAATGTCCAAATTGTTCCTTCCCCAGCTGCAAAGCCCTCCACACTTTTTGTGCTTGGAGGTGAGCAATGGGATCTGAGCTCAGTTAAGACCAGGAGGCTGGAGAGGCAACAGCCTGATGAGCTGGGGTGAAGGAAGAACTGGAGAGGGGAGGTCAGGTGAGATGACCAGCACTCCCGGTACAGGGAGATGAGCAGGCAGATGCTGCTGCATCCAGGGACTTGATGCCCAAAGTCCAGGCTGGACTGCCTTATGAAGCTGGCTTTTGACGTCCCTATGGAGGTGATGTGAATTTTTCACCACCCTCTGCCTAAAAATATGGGCCACATATATATAATTTTATTTTGCCTCAGAACAAGGAAATCATCAGCCAGTGACCAGGCTCTAAAAGGCATGAGCCACCAGGAGGAATATGAAACCTGCCTGGTCGAGAGCCGCTCTCAGCAGCTTGCAGGGGAAAGCCTTCTTCAGGTTCCTCGGGGAACGAGGGTCTTGAATTCTGGCAGAAAAAGAGGAAAAGGCGTGGGGTAGGAATCTCCTTTCCCTCACGAGGTTGGTCATCTTCCTCCTGGAAGTTTACTCCACCCTCATCTCTCCCTCCTGTCTCCAATGGAGCTGGGTCGTCCGCCTCTGGACCCGGGAAAATCTCTGCTCCTTGAAGAGAAGGGAGCAACGTTTGTGCCGAGGGCCCCCGTGGCGCCTTCCCCTTTGCAGCCGGGCTGTGCACGTCTGCTCGGGAGCACCAGTGCTAAATTAAACTGGATTGCACTTTTCCCACTTTAGTAATTTAGATAAAAGTAACATTTTGTTTGAGAGCAGCAGCAATTATACCCTGGGGTTTGGGATTAACATGATTAATACTTTCTCGATCTCCAAACATCCCCCCCGCCCCCGCTTCTGCTGCAATCAGTCTTGTCTTTCAGTGGCACTACAGTGGATAGCGTTCCCCCAAAAAGGGGCTTTGTACATAAGTCCTTATTAGGGAGCGTTGCATGTGTTTAGGAAGGCGCATCTCGGAAAAAAAGAAAAAAAAAGAGAACTGTATCGCAATGCATTAGTGTCTGTATCACATGAAAAGCCTGTCACTTCACCACCCAGGGAACTAATGAAGATCCCAATTATACAGCAATAAAATATACATACCCAGTACAGAGGGGCTTATACATTTTTAATTTTTTTTTCCAAAGCCAAATGCAGAAAGAAAATTCTAATTAGTGGTTTTGTCGTTTTTAAATAAAAAGGTACGCAGCTGCAGGAAACACCCGGGGGTTGCATTTCACCCCCCAGCAAACCCGTGCGCGGGCAGCCTGCGTGCCCTGCCGCAGTCCCAGCACCGTCCCCCATCACACATCGCTATCTCGCCAAGCCGTCCCCTCTCCTGTCCCCCTCTCCTCGCTCTGAGGAAGCCCTTCACAGCTTCTATCAGCTTTGCATTGCTAATGAAGATTTTCCCTTTTGCAGGGAGATGGGGGGGGAGGTGGTGGTGAAGACCCAGCAGGGGGTCTCTGGGGGTTTCCATGCCCACCCTGCGAGGTGGCAGCAGGGGGGCGCTGAGGGATGGCTGTGATTGCCCGGTCCGACTCTGGCCTCGACAGGGAAGACCCAGTCATCAGCTGCACGACAATGAGAAAAACAGAGAATGTGGAGCTTTAGCAGCAAAACCAGCAGCTTCCAGGAAAAATCCCATCCTTTCTCTCTTGACCAGAGACCTGGCGATCCTGGGGACTGCTGAATAGTGTCTCATTTTCAAAAGTCCCTAGCAAAGGGTATTTTGGAGCAAAAGAAGTGAAAACCTGACCTTCCCCTCTCCCCCACCCCCCATTTGAAGAAGACCTTTAAGTGATCATTCCCTGTTGTTTTCCATGGCGCTCCTGTCCTGCGTGCCCTGGCAGCACAGCGAGCCTGCATGGAAGAGCTGCACACGTTTGTCCTCCCTGCAGGATCATGTCCGGACCGTGTTCTCACTGCCTCAGCCCCCTGCTGCCCCCCCGTCCCACCCCCTTGATGGGGACCGCAGCGGGAGGGATGCCCATCCTCACCCCCACACCATTCACTGCACTCAGGGACAAGATTTGCCACGGCAAACCTCTGCCCCAGCGCTGCAGACAGCACGTACAGTGCAGATGGACTTTCAGACAGTTTAGCTGCACCTTCATGAACTTGTAAAAACATAAGATGTTTTTTTCTTTCCTGTGGTCCATAATACATCTAAATCTGGCTGTTGTCCACAGGAGCAATAAAACACATAACTAGCCAGACTGCCATCCCTCCCAACCTTCAAATGTTGCTCCAAACCAGGAAGGTATTAGAGCTGTTCAACAAAACAACTTTAAGAGCTTTTAAACATTAGCATAGCAATGTATTTCCCTTAATTGCATCCGAAGAAATGATTGACCTATTTGAGATTCAATTTCCAAAAAAGTATCTATAAAAACATCAATCTGAGACAGGAACTCAACTTGGAAAGTTTCAGACGAAATGCTCAAGATCTGGCAAGATTTTAAGCAATTCAGAGCAATGTTTTAAAACGGAGCTGTCAGGCAACCTGAAGCGTAAAGCAGTTCTGCCAGCTCCTCTTGTAATAAAAATAAATGATCATTTGTTGCTTTCTGAATTGTAATATGCAGATGAGTGAATATATTATGCAACATGCTATGTCCTAAACTCCATCTTCATTTAAGTTTTAAAGTCACTGTAATATGTTGCATAAATATAAGGGTAAAAAATTAATTACTGATGATAGCACAATTCTGAAAAGTTTTCAAGCATGCAAAAAGCACAGGAATTGTTATTTTGACATTAATCAGTGAGTAGGCTCTGAGCATATCAGAGTTGTGACAGACATAGGATCGTTATCACCAGACATGGCAGGAACTTTCACTTAACTTGGAACTATTGGGGGGGAGCAGGCAGAAATCCTTCATTTTTCCAGCTACAGAGATATTGAAAATGTTTAAAATGCATATGGTAACTATAGTGGTTGAAATTTGTTTATGGACCCAATTACAAGATGTTGCAGGAAAATTTTCAGGGTAAAATTCACCCTGATGTAGCCCAGCTGAGAGGAATGGGCACTCAGCTAAGAGGGTGCAGGTGATGCACGGATCTCCTGCCGGGATGCGCTCAGTTGGGGTACCCAGCCTTGTGCTGAGGAACACGGTATCTATCAACGGTTATACTGAGTTTTCCCGCTCCTACGTGGTCTGTTGAGCCTCTCTGCATAAAGGTAGATACGGTCCCCTCTCTATTTAGCCTCCTGTAGTGATACAGGTACTTTAATGCTGCTTGAGCCCTAACAAGAAGAATGAAATGACTCAGATAAAGTAGATGAGGGCCTCTGTTTTAATTTTGTCTCTTTCTAAGTTGCAAAGTTCCTCTTGAAATCCCAGTATATACCTGACTGCCTTCCTAATTACTGTTATCTTAGCTACTATGCCAGTTTCAAATTGCAAGTTGAACTGGAATAAAAAGCAAAGAAAGGTTAATTAATTGGTTAATTAATTATTTCTCTTTCTTTTAATAAGAAGATAATATTCACAGAGGCAAAACAGGGGCAAAGATAGATACTGTGGCCACAGTGGCGCTGGTCCTCATTGCTGGTGGCTGCCCTGTGGTCATGTGCCCTTGAAATCAGAGGCGTTTCTCCAGGTTCCCTCTCCTCGATCCTCCCACTACACGAAGGAGCTGTTAACCAAGCAATGGGGGTTGCTCCTGAATTGGGTAAAGGGTTTCCGAAGGCCAGCACTAACAGAAGTTTGGGAGAAAACAATCCTAGGGTAAAATAGAATGATTTTTTATTAATTGTTTCCCAAAAGTTTCCCAAAAAACAGCCAGGACTCCTTTTGAATATGTTGAAGTAATGGAATCAGTGATGCCCAAGGGGAGATCGACCCCTGGGTGACAGCCTCCTCCAGGTGCTGCAACAACAGCTACCGAAGGCAGTTCTGACATCTGCCCTGTATTGGGCACAAAGATGTCTGGGGATTTGATTAACTCACCTCTCTGCAGAAGTTAATGCTCCAGCAGCAACATTTTGGGGGAGCTGGAGAGGTATTCATAAGAAATTCCACCAGCAGGACACTGCTGTAACCTCACGGCCATGAAACCAACAGTGATCAATGAATGCTGGATAGATTCTGCCCAGCGCAAAAAAAAAACAAAACCCCTAAATATATCTAGGGATGAGGCTGCATAACTGCACTGCAGCTAGCTGAGCTATCTAGGGAGATATTTAGAAGTCAAAACATTTGCAACACTGTTAACCAGAGGCTGAACATGACAGATTTGGAAATAGAACTGGCTAATTTATTTTTTTTTTCTATCCAGGTGACTTTTCAGCGTGGAGGCAACTTCTGCAGCAATGTGATTTTTTGTATGCAGACATACAGTAAAAAATGTGATCAGCTCTTTCTTGAGGTGCTATTAATAAACACTGCATTTGGTTTGCTAAACAAATGAATCGGCATCACATAGGGAGATTCACAAAACTCAGCTGCCATGATGATACCTTGCGTATCAAGGTAGTCTCAAAACACGTATGTGGAAGACACACGCAGGCTTTGGAGCTTTTCAGAGAGGTCCTACCATGACCTTTCAGGGAAGACTTGAAGAAAACACAGAGAGGGCAGGGTCTGGGCTGAGGACTTGCTAAATAGGCTGGTAAGCCTGTGCAGCGCATTTTTTACGAGAAAGAACAGAAAAGTGGTGATAGTGCAAGCAGAAAAATTATTCTACAGTGAGCAAATGAGACAAACTGGCTGAGAACGTCCAAGGTGAGGACTTGGGAGAAGGTATGTGGCAGCCGTAGGGAGCAGGGGTGAACTCACAGCATGCTTATGCACCAGATATAGCACATAGTTCAGGGGGAACACATGGATCATGGCATAGGGTGAGAAAGTGTAGAGAAAATGGCAAATTTCTGGCAGAACCCCCCAAAGGTTGGCATTTGCTGAATTAGCAAGCATCAGTTCAAATTTAGGTGGAGGGCTGAGCAGTTTACGGCTAAAGCGTGATGCGACTGTGATGGGAATGGTTTGAGATTCGCGAGGGTTCTGGGAGCACGGGGCAGGCACCAGCCTCCTGCGCCGTGGCACATCTCCATTTCAGACCCCACTGTGTCCCCCACTCCCCCAGGACTGGGTGTGGAGCTCAGTCCTTGCAGGATGAACCTTTCCCCGATACACAGCTGACAAATAGTTCCCTGACTGACACCCATCTCCTCCTGTGCTGCTGTTCGTCTGCTCCAAAACTTACTCTTCTTCTACTTCATTTTCTCCCATCTTTAGGGAAAATAACCCCACCCTTTATCAGCTTCTGTCCTTTGTGGCAACACAAGTTTGTGTCATCTCTTCTTTTTTGGCGGCTGGTCGCCCTGTGGCTCTGGGAGAGCCCAAACCAAGCTCTGCAGGTGACGGCAGCGTGTCTGGTCACATCACACCTGCAGTTCCTGACTTCTCTTGAAACCATTCCAGCCTCACATTTGCCTTTTCCACAGTCACAACGCACACAGGTTCTTGTGCTATTCGTTAACAAAGATGTTGAATGCATTTGAATTTTCCCAGTGGCCTCCCTCCAGCCAGCCCTTGCAGCTTTGCCCTAACTTGTCTCCTAAGTACTCTTGCAGACTGGTCCTGGTTATCCCTTATTGTAGTTTAGATAATCTTTTCCTATATGACGCAGAATCAAAAGCTTTCCTCCAGTGTGAGTCATTAGAGGTACTACATTTTTTTATTGAGAAAACCACTTTTTTATTCAAAGTTATCAGGTTAGTCTTGCACCATCTAGTTTAATAAACCCATGTTGAGCTCTAACCTCTTTTCATTTATCCCGCATCTTTAATTCTTCTCTGTCCAAATTGGCTCTAACAGCTCAGGTACTGCAGGGATCAAACTAGCCAGCTGATAGGTGCTGGTTCGCTCTTTTCCTTTGCCCTGGGAACTCCCCTGCCTACTCTTTGTTCTTCCAGCGCCACCCTCAACTTAGTAGATTTATTTGAAATAATCGTTACTGGACCTGCAGTTTGATGTTCTGGTTATTTTTAGATGTCCGAGGTTGAGATTATGGGGCCCCCTGGCTCCAGTGCATTGAGTCGTTCAAAAGTTGCGCCTCCGCGGATGTGATCAGCTCCGTTTTCATACCCTCGTTCACAGCAGCATCCTGCTGTTGCGTCTGCATTCAAGGTTTTCTTCATTAGTGAAGGCTGACACAAAATATATAGGTAGCTTTGGGTCTGTGTCCAGAAGATCTTTAATCTTCGCTGTTGCTGATCAGCAAACCGCATTCTTTCTTCTCTTTTTATTCATAACACGAATGAGCCCTTTACAATTTGCTTCAATTCAGTTTTAGCTCAGCTTGACTTTTACTAATTCTCACTTTTTTTCTACGCTTTCTGAGATTCAAGATGTAGGTTTATTTGCTGCTCAGTTCTTTCTTCCTGTCCTTGCAGCCTCTCTGTTTGGTCCTAACAGACTTTGGGATGAAGTTATTCATTGTGTTAAACGTGGAGCCCAGTCCTCCGGGATTTTTCCTTTTGCTTTGGAAGCCCATGCCAGATACTTCTGCGTATTTGATTTCAACACATTCCCACTGCTTCCTCATGTCTGTCCCTGAGCCGCTCAGGATAGTCATCTTAGTTCATTTGGCTTATTATCATCTGCCCTTTGAAATGAAGAGCCTTATTTGCAGATAATAAAGTCAGCCCTCGATTTTTCTGAGCTAAAATAATTCAAACTAAAGCGATTTATTAGTGACTGTCTCTGCTCGTCAAATCCAAATGTAATGCTGTATCACTCCCTGCTAATAGTAGGGTTGCAGAGAAGGTGTGTTGCCTGTCACAGACAGGAACATCTGGGGTGGTCCAGCCTGAAGAAGCATGTGGTGAACTGCATCTCGCCTGACAGGCCATGATGCTGACTCTGATGGAAGGTGCCCAACCTCTCTGCTTGTACTGAAACAGCTCCAGTGGCAGGAGCAAGAAATGTCATTTAGCATCGGTGCTTTCCAAGAAGAACCAGATTAAAGAGGCAAAGAAAGGACAGTCTCTTGGAAGGACCACAGAGGACCTAACTTTTCTCGGAAGGGCATTAATGCCATTTCAAGAGGCTCACTGTTTTTCTGCAAATAGCAAAGAGTGGGAATAAAACCTAAATTAAGAGGTGCTCATGATTAGGAGCAAGTGTTACTAACTTCTGTTGGCTGGGAGTAGGATCTAGGACAGGGGTGGACACCAGTGGAGTATTTTAGCAATGACAAGAGGGTAGAAAATCTCTATTTCTCAACTTGCTTAAAAATCACAGCAAAGTGTCACAGCCAAACCCTGTCTTGTAAGAGTTTGTTTTTCCTGTGTGCCACCCCTGCATCCCCACAGACCACTGGTATCACCACACTGTTTGCCCTGGAGCCAGCTTGAACTATTCCACCTTGATGGATTCGTCTCAGCTACTTACACCAGCAACTCAGGAATACGAAACGCCATTAGCCTTTTATCTGAAAATACACTTCTCTCAGGAATTTACCCGTGCTTTTTCTCTGTTTCTCCAGTGAGAAATTAATGTGTCTGTCAACAAGTGCCCTTCCATTAAACATTCACTTGTTTATTTTAAAATAAAAGTAAGCTGCCATGCTGAGCATAAAAACATGCAGCGTTTTATGTGGGAATCTGAAAGAATATTATATTAAAATGCACATTTCTTTGCTTCTCTTCTGAATCTCACGAGACTCTCTTCCAGGGAATTTCGGCTGGCAACTGCTTTCCTCCGCATTAATGTGAATCAAGCCTTTTCAAATAGAAAAGTTTCTTCATGTAATACACCACCCTTTAGTGAACTTTGCCTTGAAATAAAGCAGCGCCCAGTGCCTCTTTGTATTCCCACTGTGGAGTGAACTGGCCATGGGACATGTCCCAGACTCAGCAAAATCCACCTGGCTGGGGTGGTGTCATGAAATTTGAAAGGCATCATCCACCACCGCCAGACTGGGGACATCCTGTGCTGGGGATGTAAATCTTGCCCACAAAATGACCCTATGCATGGTTCTGCTGGGGGTCTGCAGGTCAAAGACTTGTGGCTCCTCAAGGGCTCTTGTGCACAGGAGGATAGCTGAAAAGACTGCCCGGGCCTCCGCCTTCTGCATTTTTATTTTCTTTTTATCTGCAGAGTTAAATATCAACTTTATACTGATATACAGACTGCTCTGTCCCACTATCCAGGTCACCGTCTCCAATTCACTGTTCTCCTGTGCAAATCAAACTCAAGTTGAAGAAGAGGATGGCGGCAGCTTGGATGCACAGTGGGTCTCCTTGGAGCGTGAAACGTGGGCGCTGGCTTGTCAGAAAATAGCTGTGATAGGGATATGTGTGTGTTCAGCCTGTGAGGCTTCTGTAATTAAAAGTCCTCTCTGGGATTCTGGCTGACCCTTAGCTTTATACACACACGGATGTCAAATGTCAAACTGTCTCCCCAGCTCCAGCAAAACTGGCCTGATGAGACAGCCGCTAGTGAAAGTCGAGCAGTCTATTGGGACATCTGGCATTCAGCATAATTGTTTATGAGACAAAACTTGCCAGGAGCAGCAGCAGGCCAAATTGGAAAGAACTAATGGCTAAATATTGGGGAATTATCTGGCTGGAGCAGTACGACCCAGCCTGGTTAATTAGAAGCTTGCAATGAATATAGAATCGCTCTTAATTTTAACCCACCGTGCCTTTCCTGAGGCGAAATAGTGAGGGTATCAGTATTATGTGATTTGGTAAACGGTGGAAGGGAATGTTTAATAACGGTGGATTTTCTTCTTTATCTTAAGTGCTTCACCCTTCATCTAGCAGACACACACCCACTCCAGTGAGGCGGCTGAGCTGAGGGCAGCAAACACACCAGGATTCGGCCCTGAGGGCCTTTTCAGTGCCTTCTGCAGGATATTTTCCCTGGTATGGGTGCTCTGATGCCTGCCCATTGCCGACGGAGCATCCCTGCCCGGTGCCAGCCCCACTACGGTTTCCCTCGGTCCCCGCAGTGCATCCCACCATGGGGTCCCCCTCCACTGAGCAGGAGCTGGAGCGCTGCTGCTGTGGGGAGGGCTGGGGCAGGGGGATGTGAGGTGGGACGAGGGCCATGCCTGTCCCAGGGGCTGCTGCAAGGATTGTCCAGGCGGGCAGGACAGGCAGGGGACATCTCTGGGGGGGGGCTGAGACAAGAGGGCTGCACTGGAAATGAGGGGAGGGGGGAAGGCCAGGAGCACTGAGTTGGGATCCATAGGTGGAAGGCGGTTGGGGCAGGAGAGAGGTGAGCTGAAGTGAGGTAAGCTAAAGTGTAGGATGGAGCTCTGCAGTGGGGCCGGAGGCATCGGTTGCTGGGGTTGAGGGTACAAAGGGCAGTGTCAGAGGAGGGTGATGTTACTGAGGGACACTCCTTGCCACTGGAGCGATCCAGTTCAGGGACTGGAATGTGGACACTGGGATGCTGCCTCCACCTTGCACAAGGGGAATTGTAGTTTTGCGTGGTGTCACACCTGAGCTAAGTTTCTTCATTGGTGCCAAGGGAGTTCAGGTCATATGCTGTTCCTCTGCTTACAAAGCAGCCACTGAAATGATGTAGGAAGGCTCTGCTTGTGTCGTGTACTGAGAGTGTGTCCCCAGACAGCACAGCTGGGTGCCCCTCCAGAGCAGTGCTGCCTGAAGGGGCTCTCCCCGACCAGTGTAACAGCTTTGGATTTTGCCTTCCTCAATGAAACAGCTGTGAAGGCTATGCTAGATGGTGGAGGACCCTACTTTATTCCAAATCCATAGTTTCCCTCAAACATGAGTGCTGCAATGCAGAGGAACTCAAGGGACACTATGACAAACACACTAAAAAGCATCCTGTTTGTGTCAGGGCTTAGACAGATGCGGGTTGTGACGCTCCACATACCAACCAATGAGAAGATGAACTTGGCTCACTCTAACAGTCAGACGAAGATTGGCCTGATGAGCATTTGAGACCCCATCAAGCCTCAGCAATCCCTTCTGAGGCATCTTTGACTTTTGTACGATCTGTTCAGCCTCACCATCATATGGCGGAGGTGTTTGTATCGCACCTTGATGACAATTCAAGTCAGGTTGCTTTGGGTGAAATCTTCCAACTCGTTAAAGGTGATGACATTTCCACCCTTAGATATTGTGTTACCCATTAACCCACAAATTGTACCAATTTCCAAATTGCAGAGGAGATTGTGGTAGATGACTGCAGTAAGACTAAAACCATCTCCGGCTATTGTAAGTAAGAAACCACCACAAGCTGGAAGTCCATTCCCTCAACAAGCCAAATGGAATCACTCTGGATTTTGGACCATTGCCTCTGGATACCTTCCATGGAAACATTCAAGCTTTCAGCAGGGTCTGGGGCATAACTTGGCAAGAGAAACCTGCACTTATAATTCTCTCTATATATTAGCACTAATTTGGGCAATCAGGCTTACATCTTGGCTAATGCTCTCATAGTTTCATATCTTGAATGTCAATGTTCTCAGACTGCACCCCGTGGTCCCGAACTGTAGCTTTGATCTCCTCTGGAAATGCCTGGATGGCGGTGACTTCAATATTAGAGAGTGATGTGCCTCAATGCAGTATCACAGGAGGGTGACACTGATAGCTTGCTTTCTTAATGCAGACTTTCCAAATGTTCATAAAAATTCCCTAAGTCACTCAGCAAATTCATACTCTATTGAACTCATGATCGAGATGTTGTCCAAGTATGGCATGATGCATGAAACTCTGGAAAGCAGAGCTGCTATGAAGGGTCGAATATTTCCCCTTAATGGAAAGTTCAAATAAGGGCTTGGAGGCAATACAGAGGCCTGAGACAGGAGGAGCTCTACGTGCAGGACCAGGTCTGCTGCCTCACCACGTGGCATCTTCCATGTGCTAACATATGTCCTCCAGCAAAGGCATCTGATGTGTCCAGTCCTGGCCAGCCTCAAAAACAAGCACTTATTTCAAACCACCTGAGTAATTCTTACTATTCTTCTAAGAAAATATAAAATAATGATGTATATTACTGCACTAGAAAAAAAGCCCTACCTCTGTGCAACCTCCAGCCTGATCCCTCCACCTGCCCCTGTTCTTCTTTCCTCACATGCTCCACTCCTCTGAGGACCTTCTTCCCATAATCCAGGGGACCTGACTGGGAATTGTTAGGAAGGAAGACTTTCTCCACAACAGGTTCCAAGTAACCTTTCTTGCTTAATTTAAATTTAAATTTATCTTATATTTCAGAATCTGAATGCGCCTGGCTGTAGAACATTTATATGGATAACAGAAAATAGAGCGAGTGTTGTAATGAACTGCACTTTCCATATTATTTGTGGCAAAGTATTTTAACTGGAAATTTCAAAACATGTCTGGTAGGACATCACTCGGCTCCCGTGTCTGCTGAAGTGAAATAAAATACTGTGTTTTTACTAATAGCTGTGAAAATTCTTAGCAGGCGTTAATAAGTAGGAGAAAAATCTTTTCTCTCTTTTCTTCCCCCCAAGGGGAGGGGGGAGGGGGGAATTATGTCAGAATTTAAAGGAATTTAGGAACTAAAAATGCAGAAAGATACTGTGTGGGATTTATGAAAACACCTAGGCAAGAAATAAACCTTTGCTGCCCTTGAAATGCATTTCTTGCTGGTGCAGTGGCACAGCTGCATGCGTTTTATACAATTTGTACAATGTTATCTTTCTTCTCAAATATTTAAAAACCTGTTATGCTGTTTGGTAAGCTCACTCAGGGGTATGTCATTTTAGCTTTTCATCAAGCTCCAATGCGTATATTTGTTAGTATACATTTTAAGACAAGCAAACATTCCTCATTCACCTGGCATCAGTTGGAGATGCAGAATTTTTAGCTCTCCCTCCTGAGCAGAGCACTGGATGACTTGGATCAGGGAGAGATGTACCGGCAGCTCCAAATTGTCCTGCCTTGCAAGCAGCAAAGAGCGGAGCTGAGAAGAGGAGCAATACCTGTGCGCAAGGCTGGATGAAGGGTTTAGAGCTGAAACACAAAGACTTTCACAAAACCTTGTCTGTCTGCACCCTCAAAAGCAGAAGTGCCAGCACTTCGCAAGATGATTGACCAGCCAGGTCGGGGCTGACCATCCTGCTTTGAGCAATGAGAGACACAAGTTCCTGTAGCAATTAAGGTTGAGGAAGACTCAATATTCCTGAGATGGCAGGTCAATACTCCACGTGGGTGTGCCTACTCTCACTGATACATCCTCACCCTGGTGTTACCTGGACCAGGAACAATGACACTGGTAAATCACCAGCAACCATCAGTTTAGAGAGAAAAGCTGGTGAAGGAAACTGCTCATGATCTGCAGGGCACATGGGGTCAGAGCCCCTGAGAAACCTGCTGCCTGCCTGCCCTGCCAGGCTCTGCCCACCCCCATCTCCAGGACCCTCGTGCTGTTTTCTTACTACAGCAGACGGAGGGGATCCTGCTAAGACAGGGGAGGTTGGGTTTGGATGCCCCTGGTGAGGGAGGCCAAGGGGACAGCTTGCCTGGATGACAGTGGTTGGACTATGAAAGCCCTCAGAAATTAATTTAATGCATAACATACACAGAAAATAGGAAGATGCCATAAAATTAAAGCAAAGGCTACTGGGGTAGGTGGAGCTGAGCGCTGGAGGATCTGAACATGCCCAGTGTGTTGTATGAAGACCACCAGGGTCTTTGAAGTCTGAATCTTAAAACCAGTTATTTCTGTGTGTAAAGGTGTGTCCAGGTTAAGCAGGAGCTGGGGTGGATGGAGCCCCGGCTGTGAAACCCACAACGGGTTTTGCAGTCCAGATGGCCCTCCAGAGCCCTCCCCACCCACTTGTGCCCAGCTGAATCTGCTTCCTCCAAAAAATGTTGCCTTTTCCAACAGCCCCC
>NW_009649571.1:1299942-1333450 GCF_000708025.1 Charadrius vociferus
CCCCCCCCAGCTATAAACCCTGCTCTGCGCAGCAGTTATGGGCCTTGCTGGAGGTCCTGGTGACCCCTGGAGCTTGGGAACGCTCATGGGGTCTTGCCACATATCCGAGGCATGGGGTGACACTGGGGGAGTGGAGTAGAGGGCAGAGGTTCAGAAGGGACCATCAGCCTGATGTTGTGTGTGTCCCCAAACTCAGCCCTCGCCCCAGGCACTGCGTGCTGCCGCATGCAGATTTCATAATTACTGTTTTTTCAGGCAATTTTTAAACGGCCTTCAGCTGTGTGAAGATAAGCTGCAGGTAATATGCCACTGGCAGATATCTACATCACCGATGTGCGCCGGTGCATGTGGGGACGGCTCTCCCCACGTGGCTGCGGTGAGCGTGATTCCTGCTCATTTCCCACAGCATCGGTGTCAGGAGCCTGGCGTGGTTCAAATAACTGTGATTACAGCCTTACAATTTCAGTGATTCAATTAACAGCCTGATTAGTAAGATACTATTCCATTTTATAATTAGATTAATGAGAGCATTCATTCAGAAGTTGTTATCTCACTTAATAATGACCTCACTGATTATTCTATCTCCTTTAACTGAGTGACTGATTTTGATTAAAATAAATATAGCTCACAGCACCTGGAAATTCATTCTTCTATTTAGAAGGAATCTGATAGAAAGACATTTCTTTTTTAAGAATTTCTTGAGAGTGATTAAATATTTTGGCCTTCCCGAGGCTGAATTTTCATGTTTTTAAAGATGACATTTTTGAAATATTTGATGATAAAATATTTATTAAGCCCTGTATTTATATTTTCAAAACATCTGTTTTTACTTTGACTGTTTGAACATAATTTCAGGAGAAATATGTGTTTGCATGCTGGGCCGATTTTAAAAAAACACACCCGCAAGTGCTTATATAGACACACACGTTTGCACACACACACAGACAATGTACCATTGAACCTACTATTCATTTAATCCCGTGCCTTACATAATGATTTCCGATTTAGGAACAAACACTGCCATCAGTCATTTAGCCAATTGAGTTTATCAGATCCCTGCTGCTTATGATGTTATTTTGTGTATTAATCTATTTTCTAAGAGCGGTAAGAATTAGAAAGCACAACTGCTAAACACTTTAATATGAAAAAGGCAAACAGGCAGGCAAATAGAGTTAGCAGGTTTGTGGGAGAGGCAAAACATGTCTGATTACCACGGCATGACAATTAGTGGCAATCACAAAACCTGTGCTAGTTTGGATAACTTCAGCTGCATCAGCAGCAAGCGAAGGTGAACCTGACGACAGAGAGCACCTGGTTTGGGAGGCACTGCTGGTCCTTCACAAGACAGAAACCACATTTTATCAAAAAGTATCTAGCTTTTTCAAAGAGTATCTGGTCTGGGGACAAGTGGCCCCAATGGAAGGTCACCTGGGGTGCTCTGCTCCCCTTGCTCCTGTGGGCAGGGACCAGCAGTAACCAGGTTCTGCCCGTGACCGGAGGGGACTCGGTGTCCCCATTTGCAGTCATGATGGGGTGCACAGAGCCGTGGGGGGATGGCACCCTGCCCGTGCCATGCTTCACCCCGAAACGCCGAGGCCTCGCTCTGCCTCAGTGTCTGCCCTTTTGTGTTTCAATTCACACGTGCGGTAATGCAGGGTGAGGCAGCGGGCTCCTCGCTCTCCCTCTGAAATAAGCCATCTCTCCAGAACTGCGCAGTTTTGCTCTGGTTAAGAAGAAACGTCAGCGGAGCTCAGTGGTGCAGAACAGGTTCACCGGCAGAGGGGACGTGGGGAAACACAGACTTTTGCTGGAGTGGGGCACGTGCTAGCAAAGGCACCGGAATAACTAACAGCCAAATTCAGTTAGGTTAGTATTTAATGAATTAATGCAGCCAGTTTCCTCCAAAGGCAGCCGCCAAGTCGCTGTCAGCATGATGCTGACATCACGATGCTGACACCATGGCAGCATCAAAACTCACCTCTGATAGCAGAAGGAAAAGCTATCACCGGTGCAGTGCAGCTAACAACAGGGTCTGGGCTAGCACAGCCAGTGAAATGGGAAACTGCTGAAATTACCCATCTTCTCAGGCACTGAATAACCTGACAAACAAAACGGATACCCTGTCCTGCTCAGAGCAGGTCACCTCCCATCACAGAGGTTTCCAGCTTATATAGTGTTCGCACATCCTCTACAGCACAACCTAGAAACAGCGATGCTGCCACCCGCCCCGGCATCTCTGAGAGGTCCCTTATTCTGCCTCCCACCCTGCTGTCTCTTTCCAGAGTAAACACTGCATCGCACCCTCTCGCCTTAAACTGCATCGTCAAATGTCCAGAGTATTAAATACCACTCTGCCTGACATGGCACATACTTCGCATTCCTGGCTTCTCATTTCTTGAATTTCCCTTTGTATCTGAGGTCTCAAAAAGCTGTGGTACCCATAAGAAACAGACACAAGCTTTAACTAGAACTGACCATGTTTCTAACTTGCTCTTAAATACTTCTGACCCATACGATCCATCTGCATCCCTGAATCCTACTCCCACTGTTTGCCCTGGGCTGCCAAAATGCCCTTCTGTGGCTCAGAGGCAGAAGGGAAAAGATGCTGGCAGAGCTGCAGAGGGGCACGGGGTTCTGGAGTTGCTGGGTCACCTCCCAGCCCGGTTCTAGAAAGCCAAAAAAACACCAACAGAGGAGCAGAGCAGCCACTGAAGAAAAAATCCTCTGACTCTAAAAGGAATACCTGTGCCAGTGAGGAGAGGAGCTGGGTAGAAACCTCAAGGCAAGAGTCAGGATCAGCAGGATCT
Organism: Charadrius vociferus; assembly: GCF_000708025.1. NCBI lineage: Eukaryota > Metazoa > Chordata > Aves > Charadriiformes > Charadriidae > Charadrius > Charadrius vociferus. The sequence continues at coordinate 1,302,750 of NW_009649571.1, forward strand.
GAATTTGCTTCAAGACCTTTCAATTCGCCATGCTAAAGCTTCTGCCTCTTGATTTCTTCCCTCCTGGGCTCCTCTACACTTCTCTCCTCTGCTTCTCCCCCGCATCAGCCCAAGCTTCAGCCCCACCACATCATGGGACATCCTCACCTTCCTTAGCTCACGCCTTGGGACACAGGGTCCAGCAAGCAATGCCTTGGCTGGATTTGCTGTGTTCTGTGGGTTGGTTTTGGAGCAAAGTTTCACTTTCTGGAGAGCCTGGTGGCAAAATCTGCTTAAAATACTCCTCTTCCCACTCCGTGCTCTTCAATTCTGCTTCAAAAGTCATTCCACTCCCTAGCTTTTTTCCTTATATATATGAAAATGTTTACTTAAAGGTTAAAAAACCCATTACCTGTGAGTCAGGGAAGGAATCTGATGAGCATGGTGCTAAGGTGCTGTCTGGACAAAGACACTGTAATGAGGACCTAATTAAGTGAAAGCTGCCTAAGGAAATCAGGGTGGACAGGAATTTTCTGCTGGTTGTCAAACTCCAGCAGCTCTTCTGAGTGAGCAGGGCAGATGGGCAGAGTTTGAGGAAAAGGTGACACTCCAGAAACACAAAAATTTGTGATCACCCATAAATAGAAATTCTGAGAAAACTTCAGAGCAGAGGGATGTTGGAGAGGACACTTCTCCTGATATGAGGCAAACACCTTGCCAAAACCAAGAAGTCCTAAACCTCAAGCCATACAACCCATGCCAAACCTGGCTCAGGGTTGTACAGCTTTTCCCAGACTTTACTATCTCTTTGTGTGACACTATGTGCCCAGACTGCGCATGTACTCCTTCCCTGGGGGACATCACCATCACTGATCCTTGGAGAGCAGGAGATTAGTCTAACAAAATGAGATCTCAGCCTTCAGTACCAGAGAAGACCTGTCTGGTCCAGCCCAGGTTTCTGTGGTATTGATCCACACGTGAAGATGGCTCCACTGAGGCTCATGCACAGCTGAGGGACATTATCCCATCCATTTCCTCACCTCTAGCTTTCAAAAGCCACCCAGGGACCTTCTACAGTTGTTGCTGCTGTGGCAGCAGTGGGCTGGTGCTCAGTGGGCAGAGGGGCACTGGGCACTCTCAATGATCCAAGGGGACGAGGAGACATGCCAGTGCAGCTCCACCCTGACGGCATCCTATAGCCGCACGTATGCCACACACCACCTCCACAAGCACAGCCCTGCCGGGCGGCGTGTGCCCCACCACAGCACACTGAGCTGCACACCTCAACAGCTCAAGCGTATGGAACTGAGACAGAGCTGAGTGCAACATTTTGCTTATTACTTGGAGGGGTTTCAGCATTCAGCTCCTTGCACCGTATGTGAAGCCTGTCTTCTATTTTTCATTTTATTTTTGGTGTATTTCTTCAGGAGAAATCATTATGGATTTTTTTTTTTTTCCCTAGCATTTCAGGCTGGAGGTCCTGAAATGGATCTGACTGAAATAGCTTCAGCCACACTTGACTCAGATGAGAAATGCAGCCTTCAAGTCCTTCACCCCAGGTGTGTAGTCGCAGGTTCTCAAGTCTATAGGTTTGTTGGGAAAATTAAGCAAAATCAAAAAATGACAACAGCAGGCTATGTCTCATTCTGAACTATGCTTCTGAAGTCTTTGGTCTTTTTTAAAGAGGGTGATTTCTCAGAAAACCCATTATCAGGGAGGTACTGTGGTCCTTGAGCTTGCAATCTGGGGAGTGCACAGGGGAGCAACCTGCTCCTGCTCTTGAATGCTGCCGTACCTACGTAGGGCTCGCAGCCTCATCTTCTCTCCCAGGCCATCACACGGTCCTCTCCAGCCCAAATTGTGAAATTGAATGTCTCCCTTTGGCATGCATAGATGAGTTTTTCCCTGCTTTTTAATCTTGAAGGACCACTTAGTCTAAGAAAAAAAGAAAATAAAATATCCACAGAATGTTTTCTGCACTGCCTCCACATGATTTTCATTTGCAACCAAACAAAAACAACCTTAAATTCTTGAAGTTCATTTACAGTTTTTATTTTCTTGTAGGCTATTTTCCTCCACTTATTGACTCTGGAATTCACAAGTGTGTTTCCTACACCCTCTTCACAATGACTTTGCAGAATATTGTCTAATTTGATATCAACAGAGATATGAAATTGTATGCATTTTCAAAGCCAGAAATTGTATTGGCCACTTGACCCACATAAAGAAGCAATATTTAGTCACAGAGAGACAAGTTGAGGGGGTACTGCCTTTTTCTTTTGCTTTTACCAAAATGTAATGTTTTCTCTGGTTTGATCTCAAGGTTTAGTGCACAGTTCAGTTTATTTGTACACATAGAAAAACATTTTCAGCATTGCTTTTTCTTTGTGACCACTCAACTTCCATTCTTTAGGCTGTTACACCTATTAATTGACTTCCAAATGCCCCAGAGGTTTTTTTGTGGACAGAACAGGACTTGACTTTTTAATATAAAATCAGAATAGAGACATCAGAAGAGGCAAAACAAAAGCATCACCAAAAAAAAAAAATCCGCAAACAGATTTATTTCCCTTTGCAGGTGTCCTTTGAACAGGCAAGGAGCTGTTGTGTGAAAGCTACCTACAGTGGATACCCCCAGTTTCCACTGTGGTTTTTAGGAGCACAACCATAAAAATACCCCTGAAGCTAGATTGTGCCTCAGAAACAGGAAGGTTTTGGTTTTTTTTTTTATTTCCTCCTGACTGGATAACAGCAATTCTGAACATTTTGAATTGAAGTGACGCAGTGGCTTGGCAGAGCCTGTCAGCTTCCCAAAAAGAACATGAGTATTTCTAAAGGAGCACAAGAGCTTCTAAAGGAGGTTGCAGAATGTTAATTGCCTATGGATACTGTAAAATGAGAACTAAAATACCAAAGGTTGCTAGGTCCCCATCAGTCATTTTTTTCCAGAATTCAGGCTGCAGCTCAGACTTGTTATAAAGGTAAAAGGATTTTTCTTACGTACCTGCAGATGCAGGATGAGACTTGTCCCTGTCTTTCCCTCCCAGACTCAGGTCAGAAAACACTATCTCCATCTACAGAGTCTGTGCAAGACTGACATTCTCCTACACGCATTTCTGACGTACAACCTTTAGAAGCTTTACCAGAGCAAGAAATTAGAATGAACACATTAAAACCTGTAAAATAAGAAATGTGGGCTAAAACAACTGGCTCTACATGGAGACCTCAGTGTCCCTCTCTACCTGCCCCCCTCCAGACAGTACATTAGAGACCAAATTCTGCCCCTTTTAAACCATTATAGCCCCCTGAAACCCAGAGGTGCAGCTGGTGGCAGGATTCATCCCTGCCTGTTGAGCTTTTGCTGCAGAATATTTGGAGGCTGACTTTTATTTGAAGTTCTTATTTTCAAAGAGATGGGTGAATATTTGCTTTTAGCATGTGTGATGATTATGGTAACCGTGACACGTTAATGTCTCCAGCGGAGCTCAGTCCCTCCTGAGCAGGCGCTATTTAATATATCTGTCACTGCAGTATGAAACATCTCAAAGTCTCCGCTGCCGTCAGACCCTCTGTTTGACGGTGCCGTGCTGTGCAGACATACCCAGCCCTGCAAAGTGCAGACTGAGGTAGCAAAAGCTAGTTAGTCCAGTGCGCTAGACTAACGAACTGAGCTGCTTAATTCAAAGTACAGCATGCTATGCTTCCTCTGCCCGTTCCTGATTTAGCTCCTCCGGAGCTAGGATGGCTCTTTGCACGGTGTGGCATGACCTTCTCCAGGAGGTAGGGCTGTGTGTTACTCTCAGGGTGCTCACTGAGGAACATGTCATTATTTAAGGCTGGTCTTGCTTCATCAAAAATAGATGAGTGTTAGAAGGGGTCTGAGGGTGCCACAGCAGAAGAGTGGGGTGGACTCCGAGGAGCTATGAGGCACTCAAGACACAAAGAGATAAGCCTGGTACAGACGCCCAGTGAGATAAAGACATAACTTGTATTACACCAATTCATCAACAATAGGAAAGGCTTTAGCCTCTGTGCCCTTCAGAACAGAATGAGGACCCTGGATTTGTCTTCCTGTATTTCAGTGTTCACGTTAGGAGGAGAGACAGAGGTCAATTCAATGTAAATACAAGATGAAAAACTTCCAGCTCAGCATTAGTATCTGTCTTCAAGAATAAGGAGAAATAGTCAGGTTTCTGAAATAGTCAGACCTAAATAATGAATGTGAGTAAAGAATGGGTCATTAAAAATGCTTTAAATCCTGCATCTGAAATACTTCACTGTCCTTACTCTGTGAAGGACATTCAGCTTGGCCTGTTTGTGCACTGCAAGAAATGCAACTCTTTCTGGAAATGTGTAGGGTTCTTCAAAAAATCTCTGGGCTTCTGATGAATTGTGGCTTAGTATCTCCCAGAACCGTAAGGATGCATTTCCCCAGTGGGGCAACAGCTCTGCTTTTGCTCCCCATGCCATCTCCACCCTTCTTCGTAGTCCCGTTGCTGTTGAACAGATCTTTGATAGCTGATCTCCCAGGCTTTTCTACTGGCAGAGACCGTATGGACCCAAACACTTAAGCCATACATGCAAGTGTCTCAGTCTATGATTACGACTATGCACAGAGACAGGAGCACGAAACTCATGTGAAGAGTGCTGTGGCAAACAGCGGGTGCTTCACAATTACAGTCAGAAGATCATTGGGGCCTCATGGACCTGCCTGATCAATCCTCTGCCCTACAGCCAGATGAGCTCAGTCTATGTGAAACTCAAGAGAAGTTTATCTTTCTGTAAGACTAACAAAGGTACACTTAACAGTCTACAACAAAAGCAGTTTATGTGCTTAGTTATCCTTAGGAAGGCTTTCCCAGCGCAGCTAACTCAGGTCATCCCTGGAGCAAATCCAGCCCCCATCTCTCATCCTCCCTGCCCCAGAGACTGAACAACATCCTCCTTCTTTGAATGAAGCACTGCCAGTTCTGTCCCGATCCCTCCTTCTCTACTGTCCCTTAAACAACCCACAGCTTTCTAGACTTCTAGTCACCTTCATCACTCTCCTCTATGTCAATTATCCCACGTTTTTCTTGAAGTGCAAAGCCCAAGCCTAGGTCTCTGCTCTGGCTGAGGCCTCCCCAGCACTAAGAAGATCAGGGTTGTGGTCCATATCTAGCAGGTGGAACACTCATTTATGTAGCTCAGTCTTTTTGTAGCAGCAGAATATCACTGCTCATCTATCCCTCCATCTCTTCCTAAATCCTGCTCTCCAGCCAGCTCTTCCACCCAGGACCACTGGTGCCAAAGCACTACTCCGTATTACTCTTTTTTTTTCCCCCTAGACCGTTTCTCAAGTTTACCACAAAATTTTGAAAATGAACCCTGTCTTTTGACATCGTAACAGACCCTTTGGACTTGGTGTCTTTTATGGCTTTAAAATGCACATTCTTACTTCGTCATCCAGTTCCTGGGGCAGATGTCTGTGGGGCCCCTCTCAGTGCATCCCCCTGTGTGTGACAAGAACTTCCTCGCTCCTCAGCTGTGTGCCCACCTGTTATGGATGCACTCAGACCTTGTTTTTTTCTCACTCACTTACTAGAATAGACGCACTTGAAAGTCGTCCTAAAAGTACAGGTATACAATTCCCTTTTTGTACACACAACCTCTTTCCCAGTTTTAGAATGAAATAAATAAATGACAAACAATTTGCTCTTGTTGAATGCAAATACACATCTTCTTCTCTTACAGCTCCTTGCAAATATTCAAAGCAAAGAACTTTGCATTTAACATCAGTTTTAGTTGTGATCTCTGTCTGACTGCATTTGACTTTTTTAGTGAATGCCAAAAAGGCATTAAATGTTTCGGTCACCTTCATGTAACCTATTGACATCTGTTACTCTACTCAAATAGCAGATCAAACCTTTCCTTGATCTTTCTCGTGACTAATGTACAAGGAAAATGTCTTTCTGGTACATAGCACTGACTGTCTCCTCTGTCCTCCACCATCTTACCCATATTCTCGAACGGAGTTATTCCCAACAGCCCAGCCTTCAGAGCATCCATCTAACAACTACTATCAAAAGCAAACCAAAATTTTGCCACTGAATGTTTCTTTTTTTTTTTTTTTTTTTTTTTTAATATGTTCTGACTTCTCTCTGTGGCATGGCTGGTATCTTGGGAAAACACTAAAATTTCCTGACTTAGTGTAAGATTTAGAGTCCAACCCCTCACATTCTGTCAAAGCAACTAATAAGTGGTTTCTTCAATAGGAAATACACCCCAACATCAACAGCATAAGTCTCTGTTTACCAACATTTCAGACTTTGGTCCACCGGGTCTGATACCAGTTGAAACAAGGCACATGTGTAAGAGGAGATGAGCCAGCTGAAGAGGATATTCTCAACCATAAGGACGTTAGGAAAGTTCTACTAGCCTCTAAACGTGATTAATGTGCCCAGAAACATAAATGCTTATTGCAATCATATTTAGTTCCCTAAGACCCACTGATGGTCTTCATAATGTTTGGGGCAGTTTCTACTTCTTTTTCAGTCTTCTCTTCCTATGACCTCAGTGACACTTTGGGGCAGTGGGCTGCACAGGAGAATTTGTCCTTCATTGTCACCATATGCACCCTAATTTTCAGAATATTTTGAGAGCTGGCAAACAGAAGTGCTGTGCTGGCTTTACCTGGGCTGTTCATCCCTAAACATTGTTTGGAAGTCCCCCAGCTGCCTCGTTATACTACATGGCAAACACTGAAACAGGTTTCCTAGAGAGGTGGTTGATGGCCCAAGCCTGTAAGGGTTAAAGAAGACATTTGGACAATGCCCTTAATAATATGCTTTAACTTTTGGTCAGCCCTGAGATGATCAGCCAGTTGGAATAGATGATCATTGTAGGTCCCTTCCAACTGAAATATTCTATTCTATTCTATTCTATTCTATTCTATTCTATTCTATTCTATTCTACTCTATGCTATGCTATGCTATGCTGTGCTGTGCTATGCTATTCTATTTGATGGCAGTAGCTCAGCTGCAGAGCTGCAATCACCTTTCTGATATGGCCCAAGACCAACATGCCAGCAGTCACACATAGTCAGGAGCATGGGAAAGCCATAATTCATCATCCAATTTAAAATTGCACATCTCCTTTAGGATTGCCACACACCTGCTTTAGCTGGCCAAAACTCTTGCCTCCAAAGTTAGGGATTTTGCCTCGGGATACACAAGCCCTACTTTGCATGATGTTTGATTAGTATACTGTAGCCTGGAGCCTTGAAATAAGAATAAGCATGCAAGAAAAGAGCAGTGAAGGCGGCCCAATAATCAATCTTGTCCTAATGATACTTCCTAAGCATGAGTCTGAGGAATGCCAGCAGCCCTGGGGAGGGATGCAGCCAGCAGCTATGGACACAATTCAGATCCCTAACTCCTCCCTTTTCTCAGGTGGCACCAGCATGAGCGCGGGTGTAAGAACCGATCCCTGCAGGCAGGGTGATGAAGCTGTGGGGTCACACTGCTGCTCAGGCGGGACTCGCTACCTCTCTGACACTGCTCCTCGCACTCTTTCTCCTCTTGACACTTTTCTGGAACAACATGCGGGTAACAGAATTGAAATCAGATCCTTTGTAGGAGTAGGGCTGGTTCTTTAACGCTAAAACCGCTAAATACAGGGAGGTTTGAGCAAATCACTTTCACTCAAATCAGCCATAAACACTTCAGGTTTTAGAAAGAGTCTCACCCCCTGAGGGCAGCATTAGCCAACACAGTTGTGAGCAAAGGACTTGACATCCATTCGCTTTCTGCTGCTGAACAATCACGTACCAGAATCTTTTATACATTTAAATGGTATTCACCTAGCAAGTGGCAAATGTACCACAGCTACTATTATATCCTACTGCTAATGAGGAGGCAGTGCTGGTTCCCGATTTCTGGGGGGCTAAATCCTGCAGTTTTTATGCAGTTTTCTGGGAAGAAATTTGCTTGGATGAAAACTGGGGGCTGTAAGCCTGGCCATTATGGTAGAGCGTTGAATGGCACCTCACGATGCAGAGCTCACGCCATAGGAAACTGCCATTTTTTTCTTAGCATAAGTGCTTGCGGTTGTGCCGAGGCTGCTATTTAATTCAATAACTGGTTACATTGTCCAAATTAACTTCTAGGATCAAATCGTAAATATTGAAAATAACCATAATTCTGCTTCCAAGAGCAGTCCATGGTTTAGAAAGAACCCAACCTTCAGCTGGTAAGTATAAGAGGATCCCAGCTGAAGTCAGTGGAGATGTGCTGATTTAAACCAAGGGACCTTAGCAGCTCATTAATTTTGCAAATCAAGCATTGGGACATTGGGAAATGCCTTCAGGAAATGTAACCAGGTTTCTGGTGCACCTTAATTGCCCATGTTCATTACGTTGATTGGTGAACAGAGGCGCCACTAGAGTAAAGGCTGAGGCTTACACGGTTTAACAAATCAGTTCTTCTGAAGTCTGTTTTATATGGAAAATTGATCAGGATAATTTTACCACCGTTATAATTTTACCAGTGCCACTCCCACTCACGTCCCTTCCTACAGATGCTTTTTACAGTTTAGTGTCTTTGCTTTGCTTTGCTTTGAATGCAATGCAAGATAAAACAGAAAACTGTGCGGCATACGAGTGCTCATGTGAAGAGTTGTACTTGTAGGAGTATAATTACCCTGGTAGAGTTAAGTTGCTGAATTTTCCTTTGCAGGCAGACTAAATCCATGTGCCCACATCCATATGCGTCCTTGGATTCCTTTGAAATTTGCAGCAGCAGTGCTGAGATTTCTTCTGACTTCATGGTGATAAGAAGGCGCTCCAAGGACTGAGCACCCTCTAACAACTCTTTTAGCCACCAATGTTTCTTACTGGGGGCTGTTTTGGAGCACACCTCAAACTCCGAGTACCAGTTTGTGCTTTTCTAATAGACACGACATGCTTGAGAAGTGCCTCAGCTACATTTGGAGGTCAGCAGCCTTCCGAATAACAAATTGGAACATGTTTATCTGAGGAAAAGTGGGATCTGCACTGAAACTTCATCTAAGAATACATGCCAGGTAAAGGTAGTATCCACATAAGCAGCAGGACTGGAGCTCTTCTGCAGAGGAGAGCACTGGCAGGCAGCCAAACATGATTATAAAGGACCACATCCTGCCACTATTGATCCAAACAATGACCAAATACAGAACAAACTGGTGGAAATAAAACTGTGTCATGTGATTTCCACCCACATCTGCACTGTGGGACCGTGTGCGAAAAGCACCAAGAAGCTGAAAATCTCAGCAAGGTCGGGCTATGATTTAATAGCTTTCTGAGCATCACAAAGTTCTGTTCCAGGGACTAACCTAAAATCACATTTGGCTCATATTATCCCAGAATCCTATCATCTAACACTAGCATATGCTTTTCAGCTAACCTTGGGGCAGGTTAGCCTACAAAGCATAGAAGCTCTGAGTCTCTCCAAGAGAAGATGACTGCTCAGCAGAGCATTAGTGAGTGTCAGGGGAGCCTGTGTGTTGGATTTGAACAGCTGAAGAGACATTTATGCACCAAAATCCATTTGTGGATGTAACTGATGACCCTCACTGAAATAGTCATAACAAACCTGAAATGGGACATTCTCTCCACTGCTGAAGTTATGCACAAACAGCAATAAATATTTCAAATGAAACTGTAATATGAAAGTCATATTTTTACAGATCTTTTCTCTCTCGGGCTAAAATGGAAAATCTGGTGTTATATGGCATTAGAATCACTTGACTTCTTGCAGTGATATTACACAAGCGTCCTGCCTGGCAGGCCAGCTAGGGCTCTTTGGCCATATGGCCAACAGATCAGGGCAACCTCCTCACTGCCATTTTCAAATTCTTTGGTGTTTCCCTTTAGAGCCTCACTTTCCTTTTAATGTAATGTTTGGATGAGTTTTCTGTTTTTTAAAACATTTTGGAGGAAAAGAACGTGGAGTCATTCTTGCATGTGCTGCTGTCAGAGTCAGGTCTAATAAATTCATAAAGACCTTACTCATAGCCCTGATCCATAGTAGCAATTTTTCAAACCCAGTCTGAAGCAGACCCTGGTTGGGAGATCTGCAGCCCAAGTGAATTAAAGTAGCAAAGTTATCAAAAAGTGAAAACTGAGCCTCATAATGGGAAGTGTCAGCACATTTAGGCATTGCTGCCTCCAGTTATTGTTGGTTCCTACCTTAAACCTGTTCACCTGGATTACATTTATTGCTAGGCCACTCTGTTCTTTGTTTAGTGAATTTTCTTTAGCTGCCAAGAGGGAAACACTTATCTGCAGTATATGATTTTTTTTTTCAATGAAATATATTTCTAAAATACTCCGCTGCAACTTACTGTCTGATACACCAAGCATTTAAAGAGTAGATTGAATTATTTTTAAGGCAATTTCCTTGTTGCATGGAATCCCATTTTCCACCACACCTTTAATATTTCTTTCTTTCTAGTTTGTTCTAAAGCCTGAACTCTTCTGAGCTAGGACTGGCAACCTCCAGCTGCCTCCACTCTTTTCCCCCACCTTGTACATAAATTTCATATTCACCTGTCCATGTGCACTGTCCCTCACTTCACAGCCTCATTAAACATCCCTCATGGGCTTCTGATTTCTTATAACAGCTTTTCTGGAGTTGTGCAGTAGACATTGGCATAACTTCTTACGTCTCTTGAATAGGTGGTTGGGCCAAGTCCATCAAGCTTATCTCAGTTCCCCAAATATTTCAGTGGGACTGTGCAAGCTTGAGTAGGCACCTGGAGCCCCAGTGCATTTGCAGCCCTGGTCTTTCACACTTAGGTCGGCCTTTGGGCCACAATATTGAGGTGCGAGATTAACAAGTTCACCCGTCTTTCAGGTTGAGAGATGGACTGGCCCTCCTGCTCCCAGCTGTGTAAACACCTTTGTCTCTGGGGCATCACTCCAGAGGTGGCCAAGGCTCTCCTCTCTCTGGAGAGTCCCCTCTCCAGACTCTCCTCTGGAAGCCCCAACATAAGGACATGGATCTGCTGGAGCATGTCCAGAGGAGAGCCACGAGGATGATCCGAGGGCTGGAGCACCTCTCCTATGAGGAGAGGCTGAGTCAGTTGGGAGCTGTTCAGCCTAGAGAAGAGAAGGCTTTGGGGAGATCTTATTGTGGCCTTCCAGTCCCTAAAGAGGCTACAGGAGAGCTGGGGAAGGACTTTTTACTAGGGCGTGTACTGATAGGACGAGGGGGAATGGCTTTAAACTGGAAGAGGGCAGGTTTAGATTAAACATTAGGAAGAAATTTTTCACTTTGAGGGTGGTGGTGAGGCACTGGAACAGGTTGCCCAGAGAGGTTGTTGAGGCCCCATCCCTGGAGGTGTTCAAGGCCAGGTTGGACGTGGCCTTGGGCAACCTGGGCTGGTGGGAGGTGTCCCTGCCCAGGGCAGGGGGGTTGGAACTCAGTGATCTTCAAGGTCCCTTCCAACCTAAGCGTTCTATGATTCTATGATTCCTCTGGCCATTACACATCTGCCAGCTCTCTTCTTTGGGTTAGGTACACACCACCCATGTGTCCCAAATGGTCCCACAGGGGGAACTGGGACAGTATTTGGCTTAGCCAAATCCCAGCATGCAGTGCCCAGGCACACTTAGGGTAACTTCTAAAGGCTCTTAATTCAGCCTGAAAAGGTGTCAGGAAACTGTACAGGAGTAGAAGCTGCAACACAGCTCACAATAAGGCAGAAGTCTGATTTTCCTAGCATAATGATCACCGACTGGAAAAAAGCCCTGCCATCATTTCATTGAAGAAATCTGATCAAGCAATATATTTGAAGACATCCTGAACTACTCACAGATGTTGCAAGAGGAAAAAAAGAGACCAAAACTGTGGAATAAATCATTTGCCCAATTCTGCTGGCAATGTGACACCAGATTACTTGGAAGTCCTGGGATATTTCCAGACAGGAAAAACTAGTTCATTTTATTTGAGATTCCAGCCTCAGTTTGAACTGATAGCACTTCACAGGAGAAGCAAAGCATTCTTTGCAGTTTTTGCAGTTTGCCTTTTATTTTGTACACTTCAGTTCTCTTTGGGATGTTAGCAAATTTGCCTGTGTGCTAAAGGGGCGCTTCGAGAAGGCAAGCTTTTATCTTGTTTGCAGAGATCAGAGCGATGGATCTGCCCACATGTGACTCGGTGACAGGAGGGCTTTTGTAACTGCTAATAGGGACCAACCAGGAGTGCCCCATGGGGCCTTCAGACTTTCTGCCAGCGGTGTGTGCACAGGACCTTGTCCTAAGATGGTGGAGGTTTGAAGGTAACAGGATGATGCAGCTGCAGGATATTTGTTGACACTTCTCTGTCGTTGCAGTTGAGGGTTAATGTTATGTTTGGGGGGTTTCCTGATGTTCATATTTTAGCAAAACAATAGGTTTACTCTAGTTTCAAGGTAACATTTCCGGGGCTGTCTCTAGCAGTGCAATCTGTGCAGTCTCAGCTCACCATTCATTCCGAGTTTGATCCAGCTCAAGCATGAGCACTGATTGCATTCCTGTTGGATTAACCAGACCACGTGACACCGCATTAATGCTGTCTTTCTGCTGGCTGTGGGACGGGCGATATCAGATCAGGCAGAAAGCCTGTGATGGCAAAGTCCCCCTGTAAGCAATCCCCAAGAAATTTGAACTAGCAGAGTGTTTTGTGCCAACTCAGTCCTTTGCATGAGCTGTTACTACGCATTTTGATATAGAGGCAGGTGATTTACCGTCTCTTGGACACTGTTGCAATGAACTAACCTTCTCCTGCCATGTAGAAGACTATTATTATGCTCATTTTACGAACTAGGGATGGGTCTTAGAGCAGCCTGATGGCTTGATCTCAGCATAACGGCTCATTTGTGCCAAGAGGCAGGAAAAGAAGGAATGGGAAGAAAAGAGAAGAGAGAGAAAGAGAACAATTATACAGGATAATAGAATCACAGAACCATTGAGGTTGGAAGGATCTCTGCAGCCCAGCTAGTCCAACTCCCCCGCCTTAAGGAGGGTCAGCTAGGGCTGATCCTGAGATCTGCTGGGCTCAAAGCACAGGAAGAGTTCATGTGGACAGAAGATGCTCCAAACAGCCGTTCTGGTGCCTCTGCACCATTCCGAAGCCACTTTGACATCCTCTTGCTTTCCAGAGCTCATGGAGGTCAGAGGCACCAGAGGTACTTGCAATTGTCATTTATTTTGGTGTTTCACAAAGCATTCGGCACTCCTGCAATTATGATTAAGGTGATCATCCAGACAAGGGATGTTTTAGATAGAATAGCAAAATGCGTGCCCTTAGAGGAATCTTACGAACCATGGGCTGAGGACCGATCACAAACAGACCAACAGGATGGCGTCAAGGAAAAGGTAAGGTTTGATAATTCACAACACAAATGGATTAGATCAAAGTCCATCCAAAATAAGTATCTTGAAGATCACAGCTCATCAAGTGTAATGCGTAGGTACACTTTAAGCTATTGGCATATACCAAAGGTGGAAACACCATATTTGAGCAAGTTCCTAATCTTCCTTTGGTGTTGATCACTGGCATTAATCACTGTACATTTTCTGTGTATTTTAAAGGAACACAAGGTGAATATGCTCCCAAGAGCAATAATTTCCTCTTTGCTCCTTCCCATTCTACTCGATCAAAAGGTTGAAACTAGGTTGGATTCAGCTCTTTGGATGTGATAAGTTTGGGAGTGGCAGTTTCAGTCTCTCCTCACAGCTGGATAGGGACTGAAGTATAAAACTGGCTTTAATTAAAAGGTGAGGTACAGAGCTGTTCATGGGTCAAGGCAGGAATTTCCCTCTTCTGACTTGCTAAACCTTGGAGACAGACGCTGTCATTCCAGCTGTGTTATTTTATGGCAGATGTCCTCACCATCCTGCATGCAGCAGGGGGACATCCTCAATCTCACCAAAAGATGAAATACCGCTCACTAATTGTGTCTTATTCTTGGCACCACGTCTGTGGTTCTGCCTGCAGGCTGGGCTCAACCAGCAGGAGCTCCCCCTCACAGCTGGCCAAAATTTCCAGTTCGTTTGATGTTTCAACATTTTGTTCATGTTCTGAATTGGAACGAAACCAAATGCTCATATTTCTTCTGTGAACTGGTAACATCACATATTTTTTGTTTATAACACTAGCAGGATGACTCTGAGACAAAAGCAAACAGGTCTAGTCCTCCCCTCTGTCACGTCAGGATGGCTGTACCAGAGGACACCTGTTACTTGTTCGAGGTGAATGAAGCTCCCAAATACCATCTCTGAGGTAACACACCTTATCCTTGTCCCAACATGGTTCGGCTCCTGTTATCAGTGGGGGTTTTTTGCATGCTGAGTTGACTCTGCTAATGAAAGGCACCATTTTATATGGTTTTGGTTAAATTGATGCAAATTTTACAGACTGTTAAATGAGTTTCAGCCCTCCTCATGATAATTTGAGCATCTGTTACTCATGCCAAAGTGACAGAGCAAGGCCAAAACTGATGATGATGTCCACACAAATGTGCAAACCTCTTTAGTTTCACCTGGTGGAGCCTCTGATGGCACATACCGTATGATCTTAGGCCAAGACACTGGGAGCTATGCATGTAACTCCAGAGGGTGCCTGCTTGTCCAGAGGTGCTACTGCCTAAAGGAGGACAGTTTAAGTCCCTTTTTAGTCAGAACCAGACTCAATTCAATAGACCAGGGCTGGAAAACTTGCAGGTTAGGTGAAAGTTTGTGGTTTTGTTCATGTGCAGAGTGGACATCTTCAGTCAGCACAGTTCAACATGGCACTTGAATGCAGTTTCACTAGAGCTGTTGCAACAAAACCACCATTAGCAGTAGGTGGAGCATCCTGACTATGCAATGGGAAGAAAGGAGTCAGAAATTAAACATCTAGAGCATCTTATATCGGTATTGTCTTGTGCATCCTCGCTTTTGCACCAACTAGACAAAAGACTCATCCAACTGGCTTTTCAGGCTGGGAAAACCCATTGTATCGTGCTGTCATTGATGTCAAATCCAAGTTCTGGTCTTTTGCCAAAATCTGAGCAGACAATTTTGCAGGAGATCATTTAAACCATATTTTAGGAGAGCGGTACCCAATCCCATTCTCTCTTCTCTGTGGGAAGCTGATGATGCAAATCCACAAAACTCTGAATCTGTAACTTATCTCACTACTCATGTTTGGAGTCACATATTGAGGACAGAATCTACACTCTGATACTACTGTATTCATTTAAGTATTTGAATGCTGTTAGTGCTTTCACTCTTTCTCCAAGAGCAAATCCCTCCAAACATTTTCCCCCCTGATTTTTTGTTTCTCTTCCCCGAGTTTATCAGATCATTCCAGTATGGAGAAATCTTGTCCTGAACATCTTGTGTTTTGACCTTCACTATAAAAACTTGAAAAAGATTCATTTTCCCAGCAAAAAAGCTACAGAGCTGGAACAATTCAGCCATACAGCAAAATAAAAGCCATCAGGTTTGCCTGGCATGATTTGTTTTTTAGTGGTCCTGCTGTTTATTCCTTATTGATGTTAGATGCTGCATTCTGGTATCCTCCTCTGTCTCCAGCAATCAGTGCTGCAAATGATAACCCCAGGCGGGGTGGTTTTGTGGTGGTGCCACGCTGGATAGTATTTCTACCATTGCGTGAGGCTGTGGGATAGACTTAGGATACAGCTCGGTATTCTCTCTCTCTATGCCTCAGCAATCTGGACATCTCAAAAAGAAGAGGGGCTAATTGTGTCCACACTGCCTGGAGACAACCACACGCATGCTTATTTTCCAGCAGATTGCCCAGCAGTGGTACTTTAAAAATACTTCTTACTTTGGTAGTTATTTATTGTCAAGAGGATATTTAAAAATGGGAATGGCTATATGCAATAAATATTTCTTACATGGTGTGAAAGAAGGAGGTTGATGTATTTTTTCTACATAAAGTCAACGAAGTATTTCCAAGATAACCAGTAACCAAAGATAAAATGTTATATTGCATCTGCTCTGCAAGAACATTTTAAGGTCAGCATCTTGGGTAGCTTGTACCAAAAACGCTAAGAGAGCTGACTGAGATCTCTGTCTTACAGTTGTTCATTTTTGACTCATTCAGGAGCTCAAGGCAAAAATCTAGAAAACAGTTGTGGCAATTGTATGCCAAGAGGGCAGGGAGGATACCTGGGGAAACTGAAAAGCAGCGTCAGTCCTGGCAAAATAACGGAAAAGGCAGAATCAGCTCCAGCTGCTAATGAAAGCAGAGCTAGCAATATGGCAAATGTCAATCAACAGGATTTTATGGAAAAATGAACCATTTCAAACAAATCTGATTTCCTCCTTTTCTCACATTGCATATGTGATTGCAGCTGACATAACGGATGGAGTGGAGTGTGCCAGAGTGTCTACACTGCAACCCGGGGGAGCAATGGAGCTGGTGTAGTCAAAGCTAAGCTAATTTGAATCAAGTGGATGAAGAATTGGTAGTGAAGCTCAGCTTGTGAGACTTATGAGTATTTCGCCAGGTTTCCAAGAAGGTTTTTCAGCTCAGTTTCTGTTTTGGTTGCACTGCTCTCCCATCGGGTGAGATTACAGCTTAAATCGTTCTCACTGCTTGCAGTGCTGCATGGCATTTGGAAAAAAGCGCTGCACTCAGGGATATAACTGGGTATTAACATGGTCGCTAATGCCAAGCAATCGTGGAAGATAACAGTAATATAGTGGCCATGATAGCTTGGAGATGGCAGAAGGGGAAGGTACATGGTAAGTGGTTACAGGTAATGACAGCCAAAGGTCCAAACAACAGGTTTCTGTTCTGAACGTTGACAGTGTTATAGCTTTCAGGGCTCCAATTTTTGTTTCAACTTTGGGGTTTCTTTTTCAATGTTATCAGTTCCCTTAATAAACGATGAGATGCCATAGGTGCCAGTCGGGAACAACATCTAAGACAAATGTGTCCAGTAGGATTTGGGGTCTCAGCTTATAAAAGATGGTGAAGTGACTTAACTGTGCTGTTCATGGGGAGATACGCTATGCGGCAAGAGCAAGGGATTACTAACCTGGGAGACAAGGACATGGCTCGAAGCAGTGGCGAAACCAGACTTAACTGAAATGAGAAATAAAGCTCGAGTTTCTAACTGTGAGGCACACAAACTACTGGAGCTGGCCACAGGGGAAAGTGGTGGTTCGGTCATCTGATGTCGACAAGCCAGGGCTGCCTCCTTGGAAAATTACATTTGGCCAATGACAGGCTACTAGGGTCGACACATATGTACTTGGTCTCAATTTCCTGAAACACAGTGCAAGTCAGGGCACCCTCCTTCCGCTCCTGAAAGCTGGGAACCTGCAAATGTGACCTCAGCTGACATGTTCTGACCAAGAATGCACTGCACTGCTCTGAGAAGTGCTGCGTATCACTCCCACGTGCCTCAGTGTTCCAACAAAACAGTTTCTACAACTCTTCTGGATATTCTAGTCCAACGCAAAAACCATCCCAATATCATATCCTAAAGATAGTGTAACTTTTTTTCCTATAAATTACTCTAAAGCAGCCTTGAGAGATGATTGACTGTTCCACCTTTCTAGACTAAAGAAACCAACTTTTTTTAACCTGTCTCCAGAGGTCGTGATTTCCAATTTCTCATAATTTTTACTGTTCTTTTCTGGATTCTCTCCAGGATGTTGACACTCCTCCTCCTACATCTCATGATCACTACTGCTGCCTCATGAAGCGCTCACAACCTGTCCCAGCCTCGCACGCAGAGGTGGATTTCACAAGCATACTTTGAATGCCACCACGTGCAGTATGAAAGAAATGTTGATGACAGTCAAACCTGGTTCTTATCCTGGTGAAATCTGATGGAAATGCCATCCATACAAGAGGAATTGAATAAGGTATTTCTAGCCAGAAGCGCACTAATTTTTTTTTATGATAGCTTTTTATTTGGTTGAAGAAAAAGGATAACATTCACAGGCAAGAAGATTAATGGAGGGTGCAAGAAGAAAACAAGGATCTGTCCAGGGAAGTGTGGATGCCTTGAAGGCTTGAGTTTGCTCCCCGTCAGGACAACTGGTGAATTTTGGCTGGGAATGAGTCAGTGAGTGGAAATGTGGCAGATGAGTGTGTGGTCACACATGCGTGCAGGTGCAAATAGGTGTGTTGGGAATATATGTTACTATTCTGTGTCTGGAAGACCCAGTGGGAAGATATGTACTGGACATGTACATGCATCCATGGTGTATGCATGGGCCACATGCATGCCTCTCACCTCTGACATGCAGTGGAGGGGATGCTGGGCGCAGGCAGACCTGGAGAAGACCTGTGGCAGAGCTGGAGAGGGTCTCTGAGGGAGGAACCGCTCAGGGCGATGCAGTGGAGGAGAGGTGTTGCTTTTAATGGTCCCGCTCAAACCTTCCTGGCACAAAGGAAAAGCGGATGCCTCTGCCCCTGCCCTGGAGCAGAGCTGCAAAGCCAGCCCACAGCAAACCAGTAAGGCAGTGGAGAAAGCCTCAAGCTTCTTTGAAATACAAAATTCTCGTGTGATCACAGCACCTGAAGCACAGGCCCTCACCCTGGTAATCTAACAGGGACACCAGTGGGGATTTGTCTGGGGAGCTTTTATCTTAACATTAACGCTGTCAACATTTTTTCTGGCCAAAAATATCTTCCCCTGCATCTCAGCAGGGCAATGCTGCGTTTGTCAGCCCTGCAGTTGAGGATCCTCCATGAGCTTTCTGGTACATTTTGCATAAGGATGGAAGAGACCATCGCTGTTCGCAGTGTGTGACAAGACCCACGTCTCTCCGATGCTCAGTGTTTTCATTAGCAGTCCCAGGAGTTACCCTCCGGCTGGAGTCAGACTGCCCACCCCTCCGCTGCTCTTGATGAAGCTGGTGGGCACCCATAGTGTGAATTATCTGCACTCTTATTTGACAAACGGTGTTTGTAGGGTTTATACAAACTTCTTGTGCTGAACACCAATTGCTGCCCCCCACCAGACTGCATGAAGACAAAATTTCGGAAGGGGTAAAACTAAATCTTTATGAATAGAAATTAAATGGATAGATTAAATCTTAAGGAACCTGGTGATTTGGTGGGTCTGGTGCTCTGTATTCCCTCTTGCTTGCAGTATTGCAAACAAGAACAATTCAGCTCCTTGAATACATGGAAATATGCCAACAAATGGCATAAGAATATCAGAATACATTAAAATCAAAATAGGTAAACATCAGAATGAGTTAAAATCCAAGTGAGTTATTGCTAATGGCTTTCAACCTTCAGTTTAGTTTTTCTTTAAAAATAACTATAAATGCAGAAGCTTTACTGGAAACTAAGTGAATATGAAACTAATACCCTGAGACTGGCTTCAAATTTCAGCTCTATCAATCTCTTTTCTCTTTTTGTTTGAAATAAAAGAAAAAGAGTAAGAAACCGTGGATAAACTATGTGTGATTTTTTTTTTCCCCATGAACACAGAAATATTAAGAGTAGATGCAACTTGATAGAGTTTTGTTTAATATCAAAGCATCCAGCAAACAGACTGAGGTATTTCAAAATTTGGGGGGTTCCAATTTTTGTTTCATTTTATCAGTAAAATAATTTGAGTTTGAAAATGATTTTTCCTTTGAATGACCCATGACTTGTTATGTAAAATCCTTACGGCCTTATCACCCAGTCTTTCAATCACACTGAGTGAAAGCATTCATTGTCTAACACACTGATGTGGAACATACGGACCCCAGAATAACAGGAACTGGGGTCTGTATGAATTGTCACAGAAACAGCTGGTGCCATGAGTTTTTGCCCCAAAACAGCACTTACCAACATAATTGACTGATCTCATGACTTTTCCAAAGTTCAAAATAATGATAATTTTGTGATAGCTGGTGATTCTATTTGGCCTGCTGGTCAGAAGGTCCAGAAAGCATGGCCGGTGAGATTTGGACTCTTAGATAGTAGCCTTTAATAGGTATTTATGAGTAAATATCTACAACTTGAATGCATAAGCATCTGTCAAACGCAGGTGCAAAGTCATTTATAAATATAGGTACTTCTGAAATGTTCTTCTTGATGCCTATTAGATGTGGAATTATTCCAAGTCATACCGTACTACTGCTACAGCATACACATTTTTTTAGCCATGACAAAATACAGAACTAAACAAGATCAAAGGTAACCAAGACCAAATTGGGCTAAACCATGCCAAGACATTCACATTTTGAAAATGACTATGGTGAACTGCACACCCATCTGACCCTGTCATTCATCCTCCTGTGCACACCCTTAAAATACAGTGGATGGAGGAAAAGAAGCTGATGCTACTCCTTGCGAAAGAATTAGGACGTTGCAAGTAACTGAGTTTTAATTTTAGATCCAAGCTGAAGGATTTTTTGTTTTAATTGCACTCTATCTAACACTAAATCTATCTAAAATATATTTTCTGTGTCCTTTCTGTCCTAAAACAACAAAGCTCTCCAAATGGAAAATCACCAAAATGTTTCACCCAAAGTGAGTTGTTTTGGCTTGACTGATGAGATTTTCTTCTCTGTAGTAAAAATTCCTGTACAACTAATTTTCTAACTCAACCACATGACAATGAAAAGTCAGAAATGCTCTGATTTTACCATACATTTTCACCATACATTCTTCTTTTGACAAGCATTCACCACTGGCCTGGAGCACCCTAAAACTGGATGTTTGGATTAACACAATCCAGATACAATTGTCACCCTAAATTTCAAGAGGGAGTTCCAGGTCCTAGTTTTCTTGTTCCTGCACTACCCACTTCATGCAAGAAGTGCTGTTTCTGTAGAAACAGTAGCTGAAGTTTATTTTAAAAGTAATTATAGGACACATACCCTCAAAACTGTCTAGAAAAATATGCCTGCTCACAGCCAGTCCAATTTCTCCAAGGGTTTTAGACTTCAGAATAAATCTGAAAATCACCATCAAAAGCAGCTCAGATATTTTTAAGATCTCGGCTTATCAAAACTGCACTTTTCTTTGAATTCTCCAGCTCTAGGTTTATATTTGGCTTGTCATGTTGGGTAACATCAGTTGCAGTAGTTTATTATTGGATGTAACACAATTTGACTGATGCAATGTGATGTGATAGGTCACAGTCTGATGTTTCATCTCAGTTATTAAAAATGGTTTGTAAAGCTGCAGCAAAGGAAAGCCCAGTTTGAAAATGAGGAATGATGTCTGGAATTAGCCTGTTCTGTTTTTATTTTTAAAACCCATGGCATAATAGAGATTCAAGTCAGGTTTTGCCTTCCGTTAAACACTGCGAGCCCAACAGAAGGACATGACATGTTTCAACCCGCTCAGTGGCTGAAGACACTAAATCGGGGTAATAACACGTCCAAAATTCAGAGCTTTTCTTGCTCCTTTCTGAACATGGCTGCTCAGTTATATCTCTTGGCACCAGCAGTGGGCATTTCACAAAATAATCTTTCCCTGCATTATTCCATTGCTCCACATCCCCTTACCTAGTGACATGGGCGGGGGGTGTGTAACACGCAGAAGGTCCACAAGCATTTCTCCTCCTCTCCTTCTGGGACAAGGCCGTTTGTCAGCCCTGCTGTGGGCAGAGAGGCGTTGGTGAGGGAGTGAGATATTTTCTCCACTTCCCCTATGTTCAGCACAGGGTCCTTGCAGCAGCCTTGGTCCCTTCCCCTGGAGGCGTTCTCAGCCCCCAACTCATCACACGTGCTCAGAACTCCTGGCCAGGAGGGCATCCTTGGTGCTGAGAGATTTTGCCACTTGCCAGCAAAGCAAAAGCCACAGAAAAAAAATGCAAAAAGAGGAAGAAGGCAGTTTTTATTCAAGACAGTACTCCTTAATTCGACTGCACCTCCCCACCCTCTTTTTTTTTTTTTTTTTTCAAATGTAATTTCCAGCTTTAATCTGATGTCTCTGTGGAAGCAGGGATTTACCACTGCATTCACAAGGCTCTGCCTTTTGATTTGGCATGGGTTTCCTAGGACCAAGTCACAAGGGAACCAGGATTCCTACATAATCAAGAGGAGCAGTGCTTTCCTGCTCAAATAAAGAAACACCAGGTTTCCTTTCTTATGCAGGCGATGTTCACTTCTCAGTCCTGCACCTCTGGCGTTGTTTAAATATATTCTTACAGCAGCACTGTAGGTGTGCTTTTTTTTTTGCTATCTTCACTATCTTTTTGACTGCCTGTGTTGGTTTAATTGGGGGTTGGTTACCACTGGTTGGGACACAGAGTAATTTAGGTTCTCCTTTGGCTGGGGAAAAAAAAGTACATATGTATATATACGTACCTATATATATATATGTACCTAGCCAAATCCAGTTCTTGCTGGCACTGTACTGCCTTAATAAGAGTCCCAGTTTTTAAAGTGAGTTAAACTTCTCTGCCACAGACATATTAAAAGTCAAATCAGATCATGGAATGGACTAAAAAAGAAAGAGGAGATTTGGGAGATGGAAACCTTTTTCAAGGAGAATGGGAACTTTCAGCATGGATGCCTGGGTCCGCAAGTCAGTGGCGTAATAAGGCAATCGGCAGCAGTGCTCATGATGGCTCACAGGTGCTTACTTGCTCAACAGCAAATGCCTTGTTTGCCTGGTGAGTACCATCTATCATTTTGTGTGCGATTTCTCTGGTTTTGGTCAACTTCTCTGATTTTTCAGTGATGGAATATTTCAACGTATTGTTCGCACACAGTTGTTAGAATGAAATTACAGATTCGCTTTGAGAGCATGTCCAAATGGGCCCAACAATCTTCTATAAATGACTTTCGACTGATTTTTTGGAACAAGTGAAAGAAAATAAAAATCCAAAGGACATCCTAAAACTGCTGCCCAGATTGTCTGCATGTCATCCCTGCGGCTGCATTCAGTTCTGCTCAGAGCTGGGTTTTCAAATACACCTAATGTAGAAGTACAAGCCTCAGCTTTTCAAAAGCATTTAGAAAGCTCATTCCCTTCAATATCTGTGGAATTTAGATGTTTAAACATCTTTGAGGATCACCCTTAGGCATCTCTGAATAGCAGAACTCCATCTCAAAACAGGTATTACAGAAAGAGAAGGGCTCTCTTGTGAAGCCAGACTTCAAAGATGGAGAGTATTAAGTTTTGAATGACACAAAAAAAAGTGGGGACTGGGTATGGTAATGGGAAATAATGAATGGACTAGAGGAAAGAAGTAATTTTCTGATTCATTATTTTCATATTTGGAACACCAAAGAATATTCTGCGAAGTTGAATGACATGAAATTTAAAAATACTGAAAGAAAATGCAATCAATGATCACTCTGTGGGACTCAATGTCACAATTTAGCCTTGAGGACAGAATTTTAGCAGAGTCTACAGTGCAAGAAGTAGAAAAAACTTTTTTCTTTATTTTTGTCTTTTTCCCCAAGGAAGTAGAAAAAACCCAAAAGATTATCTGAAATGAGAAAGTGAAAAAATTCTTCATTTTACCTGGAAAACATCTAAAAGTTTCTTTTCAACTGCAGTGAACATCGCCAGCTCAGGAGCAGAAACACCAACACAACATCTTTTCTGCTCCTGACATTTCCAAATGCGAAGTGGGACTTCAGTGCCGGAACCCATTCTCCCTCCATCACCCCTGTGCGCTCCAAGGAGCATGAGGGAAATCCCAGTGAAGCCCTGCAGGGCTCAACTGACCTTCCCACAGGTGTGTCCAGGAGCTCTGTGCATATTCTCTGCCCAAAATTGACTCTGTTCTTGCTGGAGTATTCTATGTATCAGCCACAGCTGGCAGTGCTGGAAGCAAACGCAGGCAGAGAGCAAGAGGCATTTCTCTATCAGGATATTCCTGACCTAAGAGACATTCACATATTTGTCATCCATGGTGTTTTACAAGAAAAATAAAAAAGGAGCAAAAATTTTCTTTCCTGACTGTGAACAGACAGATGCAGCTCCCTCTTTCCCCCTTCAAGGCAGGATGTTGGAAGATGACCTACCATTTGGAAAGAAGCAGGAACAAAGCGCGTAAATTGGCATATTCAGCAACTTCCCAAAAAGAGTTGATTTATCCTGAAATCTGTGTAGCTGCCATTTTTGTTTTGCCCTACCCAGGAGCCCAACTCAACACTCATGCTACCTGGCCCAGAATTCCGTTTTTCGCCTCTGACCATCCACACAGGGACTGCCCTGCAAGCTGATCTGTCCCTGTCTGCTCTTCAGAAGTTCGGGAGGCAGCACCTCGTTCCCCTACAGCCACTGTCCTTCGGTGCAAGGGTGATGAGCCCACGGCTGCATCTCATCTACCAAAAATTCTCAGCCGTGCTACCAGCTTAGGGCTCTTCCAAGAGTGTCCCCAGCCCCTGCATCCCAATCTAGCCCTACGTGTACATTTTCCAGCCCTACCTGAGCCTCTGCAGTAGATGGGCATTCAGGAATTACTCCTGGACATTGCTACTTTAGCTTCTTCATGCTATAACTACAGCATCTGGCTACAACAGACTTTTTGTAACGAGTGAACACCTAGGGCATCCATCAGCTGGCGGAAATACCCCTGCTGATGCTGACAGACCCTAGATTCATCTACCCTAACATTAACGTGTAAGACAGTCATCTCCAGCTCAAGTCCATAGAGAAATAAAAGCTGCATGGAGAAGGTTCAGCTGACACCTCCAGAGAAGGTGGATTCATCTTTGAGGGTGCCCAAGTCTCTATGCTGACTATGGATGCAGCCAGCATAGACGTTTCAAGCAGGAGGAGATGTATCCCACCGCGACACCATGCATGCCCTGCCAGGGGGTCTTGGGTACTGTGTGCTTTGTATGGCTGAACACATTTCTGTAAATAACAACAAAAGAAACAGTCCTGTAGCTCAGGGGAGACTCCGGCTCACCAAGCTTCAGCAAGGTGCATCAGCTCCCTTGAGAACCACAGAACAAGAAGTTGACACAGGTATTTTCCAAGGCAGTTTCGTGATAGCAGAATGGGGTTTCATTTGCCATGTTCCAATATACTGGACTTTGGAAATAATTGGCTTTTGCATTGCAATCAGGAAATCCTGTCATTTAGACATATCCTAAAAACGTGTAAAGGAAATGCTAGCGTCCCACATTCAGCTGCTACAGTATGTTAGTACGTTTGCTACACACATTTTTCACAAGTAATAATGAGTGACAAAAATAACTGACCTACTTATAACTCCACAAATACCTGTACCTCACATTTGGAGGCAGTGAAATCAGCATGGAGACATTTAGAACATGTCTATTCTTGAATACCCTTTTTTAACTCTCTTTAAATTATTCCAATTTGGACAGGTTTTAATGTAATTTTTTTTGTACACCTTGCAACTCCCTGGAGCTGTTTCTGTAGTTGCAGGCATGTCTGTACCAAGTACAAAACCCTGACAATCATTAATATTAAAAGGTTTGGGCTCCCCCAGTAGAGGAGATCATCATGCCTTGCTTGATGGAGCCCATGGACCTGTTCCATGACTCAAACTGAGCCTACACATTTTGTTAAAGGCAGATTTTTTCCCCCCAAGGCTTCTCCCAGTGATGGGAAAGTGGCCTCTGAATTCCTCCGGTGCTGAGCTGCTGCTCCATTTTTGAGGACTTTCAGGGTCCAAGATGTTTCTGGCCTTCTCCATCACATTAGCTTTTGCTCCACAGATGGTGGGAGGTAGGTGCAAGACCTGCATGAAACTAAAGATCAGGTGATGTCCTCTCACATGGACACAACCCCAACAGGTCAGGAACCACTCCCAGTTTGGTCAATGCGAGACATCTCAAGCGGAGCAAGGACCACACCTGAGATGACCAACAAGTTGTACAAAACACAGAGAACTCCTCATCAGTTGCCCCACCTCCTCTGCCTTCCACTGTAGCATGCTTTTAAACTTCCCTGCATTTCTCTTGATCTCATTACTATTTTCCATCAGAAAAGCAAATGTAGAATTTTATTGGTTTTTTGTTTTGTTTTGTTTAGGACAGCTTTTCCTCCTCCTTGGTTCTAGTGTGGATACAATGACACAGAGCATCTATTGCTAAAGATTTTTTAGGCCTTTTAACAGAATTATCCCAAGCCTGCAGATTGCTACAGACAGAGCTGAAATGCTTTAACTTTGTTATTGTTTTCTCACACAGATGAGTCCCAGCTCCCACATTAATTATCATTGCCAGGTCCTTCCAGTCTCCATCCTACTTAAAATTCCTACACAGCTGCAAAGCAACTGTAATAAAACGCATCTGGACAAGTGGTAGTTATAAAACTGATCTCCCTCAAAAACCCCCGATGTTTGCTGCTCCCAAACCTGCCTGGTGGCACCAGGCAGTCAGTCTGCCGACCACTGCAGAAATCGTTCCCCACAGGTCTGAATCTCTGGGAAAGGCAAAAAAAATCCCGGTCTTGCATCTTATGCATCCCGTATGGCATGATTTGATCCACTTTGAAATCATAGAATCATAGAATGGTTTGGGTTGGAAGGGACCTTAAAGATCATCTCGTTCCACCCCCCTGCCCTGGGCAGGGACACCTCCCACCAGCCCAGGTTGCTCCAAGCCCCGTCCAACCTGGCCTTGAACACCTCCGGGGATGGGGCAGCCACAGCTTCTCTGGGCAACCTGCTCCAGGGGCTCACCACCCTCAGAGTGAAAAATGTCTTCCTAATAATGATTCCTTCAGGACAGATCTGAACAAAGCAAAGTCCCTGCAGATGTTTCTATAACCAGTGTGTAGGGACTGACTTGTTGCATTTCTCCACATCTGTCCCTAGGGATCCGTTCTCTCTGGGGAAGGTTTTGGGGACATGACAACAGAGTCCACCTGACCTGAATACATTAACCAAAATCTTAGTAAGAATGGAAAAACCCACTACTCTGACATGATAAAACATGAATAAATCATAAATAGGTATATCAGCACTTCCGACACTTTTCAAGGATGGTTGGAAGAGGAAAAAATACCACCAATACTATTATTGAAGGAAAATACTTGAATGAAGGTGTTCTCCTTCTGTTTTGATCAAATGTTTTGATCACTGTATGGAAGGGTCATTTGCGGCAATGTGGATTGGTTCTTCTGAAAAAGAAGACAAGTTATCCATCTCTGACTTCCCATTCTTTGTCTAAATTCTGCTGAAATTTGGGGCTTCATTCTTATGACAAAAACAAGAATAGCCCCCGTATTTTTTGGCAAAATCTTCTGTTCTCTGACAATTTCTGTTTTAAACAACAGAATGTTGATTCTTAGGCCATAATCAGATTTTAAAGGACTACTGAATATGTCTAGCACTGAAGGCAGACTCTTCAAAACTCATGTATTATGTTTCAAAAATTTAAAAGCAAGATTTTTTAATACAAATGTGGACAGCTCTGCTCTTGAGACCTTATTTTCACAAGAGCTCAGCACTTGCAACTCCAGGTGAAATAAATGCCAGGTCCTCTGTTCGAAGGACGTTATTGATGTGTGAACTGAATTTAAAATCATTGTTTAAATGCTGAAAGGCAGACATCTTTTTAGATGCTGCATTTTTAAATCACTGCCTGGCAGTTTCCAAATAAAAGTTATATTGGAGTCTGTGCCGTTAATATTCCTTCTGATATCATCTTAGCTTTGGCATTTGAGTCTGGAAATGTGCTTCTCAGCCGTTCTGGCTGGACACACTGCCTCTCCAGTCAAACTTCTCCAGGAAATGCTTCACCCCAGCACCTCACAGAAGCTTGTTTTGGGTGCTGATAGAAATGCGCGTTCACATAGAGGTTCTGGGAAATGCTAAAGGGTGAGTGAGCATGAGCTAACTTGCTAAAATTTTTTTAAAAAAATTATTTATCCATTTTTGTTAATAGATCCTTCAGGAATAGATAAAAGAATTTTGCAGAAGAACTTAGAAACAAATAACAAATTTATCCAATGACACGGGACACAAAGCTCAGACTTTTCTATTTTGGGTGAACATCGCTTGGGTGTTTTGCATTATGAGGGGCCTTTTAGGACAGATACCTTGCAGAAAGTGTAAAAAAAATAATCTTAACGCTCTAAAAACATTCAAGCCTCATTCTTCCCCAGCATCCTACATCTCTCAGGTAGACCTGGCCTGGGATGAGAAGGAGCCTGTGCACAGAGAGGGTTGGGAGCACCCTCCAGGACTGGGTTTCGGTGGGAGCCAGGACCACCTACGGCAGCGATGCAGCTTGGTTCACAGATCCCACCCCTCTCTTCCTGGCTTGTCAATTCCACTTTCATACACAAAATTGCTCAAGCAAACACTAGCATAAAAAATCCAAGATGTCACCACCATCAAGCATTTCAAGCCCAATGCTCTCTTCACAGCTCAAAGCAGGAAGACTTGCAAACATCTAATACAAGTAGGAAAAATGAATAATATATGAAAGAAAAAGCAAAACCCAAGAAACAGTCAGAAGCCTGAGCTGCTAATTGCCGTACATTCCCCATAACAAAGTGACAGACAAGGAAAGGCTGGGCTGCTGGGTTGGATGTGGCAGGCAGCACGTGACAGCAGCACCGTGTTCACCCCCTGCACCTTGCACACATGGGGCACACACGGCAGCGGCGACGCTGTCCCATGCCGGAGGGGGTAAAGTACATGAATGGGTGGATTCACATGAGCATGTACAGTTCGATGAAAATGAGGGGCAGACGTCACAACTGGAAAATTCATTCCCCACAGCAGTTTTGAAATGTGAGCCTTGTTCTCCATACTACTTCTCCTTGCGCCACCTCACTGCAGCCCTCTTCCCTCTTCCTCTTCTTTCTCAGCTTTGCTGTGCTGCAGGCTGGGAGAAATCCAATTGCCCACATCATTTTCCTGAACATGCTGCTGGGTGAGGTTCCCCCTCTGTCCCAAACTGAGAATAAACCAGTCCTGGGCCAACAGCCCATTTGCTCCCACAAGTGGACACAGCCCCACAGCCACCTCGTCCTCCCCTGCCACCCCACCCCGCAGCCTTGGGGGATGCCGGCAGGAAAAAAACTGGTCTTTGTAGGACCCTCAATGATCAAGACCAGACACTTGACAGAGAGTGGAATTTGCAGAGCAGTTTCTGGTGACTTGGCACCTTTTCTGCTTCAAATCCATCTCCCTTTCTGGCCGGCTCTGTGGCACACGCACCCGCAGCCTTGCCCTCCCATCTGATTCCTTCAACAGCTCCCCATACCCTCAGCAGCACATTTGTTAGTTGACAGCTTTTATTTTATATTTCATTTGCCATTTGTCAGCCCGGTAACACGGATTCAAGTTCCTTTTTGATGTTTTCATGTTATCTACAAACGCTTTAAAGTTGCAGCGCTTGCCGGGCTCCGGAGCTCCCATCAGCACAGGCACCTCCCTCTAGTGGCCCAACGGCAAGCAGAGTTTTTTGAAAAGTGAGGCATTTTCCAGGTGTTGTGGGTCCGTCCGGCTTCTGCAGGCACCGCTGTGAGGGCATGATGGGTGGGTAGCATCGCCCGTGAAAGTGCCCTCAACAGCATCCTTTGGGTACAAGCCCAACCTGGCTGCTGAGCCCTTTGGGGGGACACTGTCACACTGTCTGCCTCAAATACTGTTTCTTTTCTCAGAAAAATACTGAAATAGAAGCTGGATTTGGTCCCTGTTTCGTGGTTCTGAGACCGCAAGGCTCAGTAAACATGGAATAATAATCTAATTCTGTTTTGCACTCTGTGGTTGTAGAAATCACTTGACTGTAAAGTTAAAGTGTGATTTAAAACACTGTTAAGCTGGGAAAACTGAAATTAAGAGTCTATTAAAATTACACAGTCATGGTCACTGCACCTGAACTTTATCTTCCCCTGGTACTGCTGCTAATAAATGTCATATTTAGAGACAC
Source organism: Charadrius vociferus (assembly GCF_000708025.1). Taxonomy (NCBI): domain Eukaryota; kingdom Metazoa; phylum Chordata; class Aves; order Charadriiformes; family Charadriidae; genus Charadrius; species Charadrius vociferus. Next base: position 1,332,532 of record NW_009649571.1, read on the forward strand.
AATACCAGCAGAAGCCAGTGGCTGACACCTGCCCAGCTGTGCGCGCTGTCCTTCCTGTAACAACGTGCTGTGTATTCTCCTGTAGACTACGTCCAACACGAGACAATATGGGTGGATAATTTAACCCCAGGCATGTTTAGTTTAAGCACTGTACTGGAAAATCACTGCACATTTCAGGGTCTAAAATGGTGCTTCATAATTTTTCAAAGCTATTGATGAATGTATTTTCTTTGCAGATAAGCTCACCTGTAACCATCTATGTCACTGCAAAGCTGCAATAGGGAGACAGGTTATTTGAGTAAATTTGAACACACTTTTTAGTAGTTTTCTAGTATGAACATTGGATAGCAATTGTAGATCTTCTTGTAGATCTCCTTAAACCTGTCTTCCTACATAGCTAGAGTCAACATAAAATCCGTTCAAGATTCTCTGTAAAGAGAATTACAGATCTCAGTCTGAGAGCTGAAAATTCTGGTAGCAAGAATATAGCAGTAAGCATCATCTTATAGGCTATAGATTGGGGGATAAATGGTCCTATTAATAGAATGAGCCAGATATTCCTGGATGGAACAGTGACCACTTTCTTCATCAATTAGTCATGGAAACAATAAGAGGTGGATGATATTTTAGACATGGTTTTGGCAAGGGATGAAGAATCTATAGAGGAACTGGTTGTAGAAAATAACCTTGGATTGCGTGATCAGGAGTTTATTCAGCTTGAATTAAAGGGGAGGGGAAAAAAAAACAACTAAGCCTGTAAGTGGGGTTTTGGTTTCAAAGAGGGCAAGTTAGAAGAAACTGAGAAAACTATTTAGGGAAGTCAGCTGGGCACAGAGGCTCAGGGATTTAAATGTGGAGGAGGTGTGGGATTTCTTTAAGTCACAGGTCCAAAACCACGGAATTTGCAGCTCGGGGGGGG
>NW_009649571.1:1333460-1347794 GCF_000708025.1 Charadrius vociferus
GGAGGGGTAGGGAGGAACAGTAGGAAAGTTGACTCCACAAATAACAACCTCAGGAAGGACACGAGCAGCGAGTGGTGAGGTCTGAGGGTGGGAGCAAAGGGTTGAGCAGCAAAGGTGACTCCGTGGGAGAGGTGAGGACATCAGACAGAAGAGGAGGATTACACCAGGCCACAGTGTTTTTGGATCCTAATAGAAAAGATGGCATTAGGTTTATGAATAATGGAAGGAGGAGAAAAGATGTGGGGCTACCAGACAGTAAGGTTGGATCAAGGCTTAAAATAATGAGGTGTAGCAGCTCCGTGCTAATAGATGAACTTTTGATTAGAAAAGGCTGATGAATGAGAGTTTTGAACTGGACATTCCCATGCCTGAGGCAAAAGCCTGAATCAGAGCACTTAATACACTGCATTTCTGTGCTGAACTGAACAAGGTAATATGGAAACTACAGGCACAGCACTGTTTGACCCCTGTGGTATATGGGATTTTATAACAAACTTCAAAAGAAAGATGAGAGGTGTGAAGGTAGAGACTAGGAGGAAAAGGGACACCTATTTATCCCAGACAGTTCAAGACAAACTAAGCCAGTACCCTCTTTCAATTAGATACCATATACTCTAGGCAAAGGAAATGCAGATCTCATCTGCATGGACTTCAGTGAAGTATTTGATACAGCGCCTCCTGGGAAATTATTATTTAAGCTGGAAGAGATGAGGATTAGTGCAAGAATTGTAAGGAGCTAAAGATTTAGTGAGAAAAACCACACTCGCATTGTGCTGAAACGGGAGCTGCCGGGCTTGGGGAGGGGAGCGGTGAGGTTTCAGGGCTCAACCTTGGCGCAGATCAGACTGATCTCCTGCTCAGTGACCTTGGCAGAGGGAGTGGGAATGAGGTCATGAAATTACTACTGACACAGAACTGGAAGGTGAGGGTAGTTCAGTGGAGGATCCAAAGAATTTGGTGACTTTGAGGACAAATGTAATGAAATTCCTAAGTAAGGCTTTAGGTCATGCATTTGTGGGCTCAGTACCAGAATTTTGCTATATTATAAGGCTTCCAGCTGGAAGTGAGAGAGGTAGAGAAATACTCAAATACATTGTATTGCCACTATCGTGATGTAACTGAAAACTCTGAAAGGTATGAGGCAATAACACATAAAGCGTTTCCACAGGAGGTTTCGCATGTTATGATTGCTGCACAAGCTGTTGATCAAACCTCATCTGAAACACTGTGTAGAGCTGCATTTCAAAAAGGTGAGTAGAAATTGGAGAAAGTGTAACAAAGGGGCATGAAGAGTCTGTTCTCCATGAGGAGATGAAAAGCTTGGCTTGTGAAGCCAGGCTGGAACAGAAGTGATTGATCTTTATAAATTAAACAGCAGAGTAAACTTTAGGGGAGGAAGGGATCTCTAAAGAGCAATGATAGCACAAGAACAGAACTGTACGGACAACTGTGAACAGATTTGGTGAGGAGTTAGAAGACGGTCCTGAACAGCTGGTGTCAAGTCATGTAAGTCTGCCAACAGGAGCCATGGTGATAGGGCACACTGTTGTTTTCAAACACATCTATTAAAGGGATAAAGGTGATGGCCAGTGACAGCGCAGGTGGGACAAAGTGAGCTGTACCTTCTTATTCTAAAAAACACTGTGAAAAGTATACACATGCACTTCAAAAAAGCTAATCAAAGCCTTGTTTTAACTCAAATGTCTCACTTTTGCAGAAGAGATAGCCAATTTTAAATGGAAGTTTTTTGATGAATATCAAGAAGTATTTTTTCCTTCTCCTTGAGGAGGCTACAATCCAAATGGTCTCTGTACACTGGGACTTAGAGAACTGCTGGAGCTGACTCCAAATGAAAGACTGTTTTACTGGGTCTTGCAGGCTTTTATCTGATCTTTTGCTTTGACTGTTACATTAACTTTATTACCATATCATAAAAGATGTAAAATGGCTCGTGCAGGCATGTCTCCATGGGTGCAGTGTGGTGCCTGGCCCCCAGAGCCCACCAATTTGGCTCAGGTCTGTTGGCCAGCCACGGACCAGGCACTGCCTGCCACAGCCACCCTCTGTGCCTGTCTCATGTCCACCCAACCCAGCACCACCAGCCATTATCCACTCAGGTCTGGGAGGCATCAATATACCCAAAATGACAGTCTGGAAAGGATTTTCTCTTGTGCCATTTCCCAGAGCTGTGCAGGAATGAGTCTGAACCCAAGGCTGCTGCTCTTGATAGATTCATCCCATGGCAACCCCTCACTGTCCATCAAATCACCGCACAGACCAGGGACAACCCCAGCACCGGGAGCCCACCCTGAATCAGGATGACCACACAGAAATACAGGTGCTTGGTGGCAGCTTCTCTAAAGGTTGTCTTTAATAAGAAGAGAGGTTTCTCCATCCCTGCAGGAATGTGTGTTCAGTGCCAGCACCACACCTTCTCTTGCAGGTCACCTCCTTTTCCCCATAATTTCTCTAAATCATTCGCTGGGATTGGTGTTGGCACAGGGATGTTCATGTGGCTCTACCACATGAACATATACGCTGTTCATGAACACACACTTGATTAGCCACTTCTCTCCGTTCCCAAGAAAATCAGCTGCCCTTTGTGTAAGGAACTTGCTATTTCTGTACCCAGATCCATGGATCTCAGGAGAATCAGCCATTAACTGCTATCACATATCCTACAAATGCTCCTTGCTCTAATTAAGCAATAATTAATGGCTCTGAAGTACTAGGTGGATTCCCAAGTTCTCTGCACTATACAGTAAGTATCAAGTCTATTTTCCACTTTTTGATTTCAATTTAAAAAGCTAATATTTCCTTTTAGTGTCCTTGTGTCTACAACCATAGTACTTATCAGACATTACTATTACAGCAGTGTCTCACTTGTTCTGCACATGAAATAATACTTTTAAAAAAGCCTTCCTTAATTTATTTTTTTGTCTTTTTCCCCTGTTATGACGTCCATGCCTGGACTTGGGTAAGAAAACTATTTTCAGAGGTATTGCAAGCACAGGTGACATCCACATCTGAGGCCCACTGCAAACAGAACCACAGAGTGACAGACGGGCAGGGGGTGGCAGGGCCCTCTGGAGCTCCCCGAGTCCACCCCCCGCCAGAGCAGGGGCACCTCCAGCAGTGGCACAGGACGGCGTCCAGGCGGGTTTGGGATGGCTCCAGAGGGGGAGACTCCCCCACCTCTCTAGGCAGCCTGTGCCACTGCTCTGCCGCCCTCACAGCAGAGAAGGCCCTCCTCAGGTTGAGATGGAACTTCCTATGCTCAAGTTTGTGCCCGTTGCCCCTTGTCCTGTTGCTGGGCACCACTGAGAAGAGTCTGGCCCCATCCTCTTGCCAACCGCCCTTTAGATACTTGTAAGTGTCTAAACCACCTTGTTCCATCATGCTTTCTCAGTCCACCGGGGCCTCTGCTCAGTTCTTGCAGCAAGGTCAGAATTAAGGTGGTTTCTATGTTGCATAGAATATATTATTTTTAATCTCCACTTTGTGTTTTCTTAATGATTCCTAAAAATAAAAGGCTTCCTACTGAGGGAACTCAGCTCTTTATTTCTGGGTGCCTTTAGTATATGGGCTATATTTGGTTGCAATCCTAACACTTTGGTTTTGGCAGGGACAATGTGTGAAGCCTTTAAATGAGCATTCTTTCCTTGATCGATTTTTTACATCTGTTTTGGACACAGCAGGAGGAAGGGGAAGCCCAACCAACCTGACACCACCTTCAACACTACCCTGACAAGTCTTCCACAGGAGTGAAGAACCAAGATGTTGTCCTGGCTTGGGGCTTGTGAAAGACCTCCCATTGGTCTCCTTGCCCCTCTTCTCCTTCCAGCCCAGGATCTCCAGTGCCTGATGGGGCACTGATGGGGCAACACTCAGTGTCAGTAGCAAAGGCTATTCCACCCCTGCCCCAAGCAAACCTTTACGAATGAGGTTCTCCAGGTTGCCCTGCAGAGCTTAGGGCAACCCCAGATCTGCTGAGAGAAACCCATTGGGACTAAGCCAGAGGCAACAGCTATGTCTCATCCAGACACTCCTGGGCAGGAACTAGAGTTCCCTGGAGAGACGCAGGCTCCAGGCTGGTTTTTGTTGTCCACTCTGAATGACCATTATGAACCACAAACCACCAAGGGACAATGCGGATGCAGTTCAGCAAAGTCTCTGGGTGACATTCCCCTCCCTGGAGAGCAGGGTCTGAAGCTGCTACTGCCTTCACGCTCTGCAGGACTTGGCATGGATATTTACAACCAATGGCTCGGCTCCTCGGGTTGCCGGAGCACTTGGGTTTCACTGTAGCCCCATTATTCTTTGTGTCTTGAGTGCATCTACCTCTAGGCGATTTGAGGCAGGTCTATTTCTGGAGACTTTTGCCCAAGTGGATTGGAAAATCTCTGCTCATGTGGGTTGGTGGGAACCCTGCAATGGGTTGATACAGTTCAGATGATTCTGCTGAGCTGGTAAGCACTAATATGTTATTTTAGAAAATAGTAGTCATTAGCTTTTACCATGGAAAACTTGCATTTGTGAGACTCTATTTTTACCACTTCATGTTACCACTATTTCTACCACTAATTTATTGGCTAGGCTAGGAAAAATGTTGTTCCCTGAATTGTAACTGTTATGATGCCAACATTGAGTTCATCGCGGCTCTGACAGTCTCTTAACATGGACTTACTGTGTCCCATTTTAACTGGATATTGTCTACAAAACAGCACAGGCAGCTGAGCTGAGTAAACAGTGAAGGTGACGGGCTGGTCAATGGTTTTCAATGGAAAAAAAAACAGCTCAGTTTGCTTGTGGTTTTCATTTGGGAAATTGTGAGAGTTTACCATATTCGCTAAAACACATCCCAACAATGGCTGAGGCTTTCATGGAAATGATGGCCAATTCCAAAATTTCCCCGAAATTTTAGCTCAAAAGATTATTCTGACTTAAAAGTTCCTTATTTACTATTTTCTACTCTGTCATTTGAAAACAATTCATCCACTGATGTCAGGAAGCAGCCGTGTGCTGCCTGTCTCCCACCCTCTCCAGCTCAGTCCCTGCTGACGGGCACCCCCCAGACTGGAAGTCCTCCAGGCAAACTGGTGACTGCTAGCAGATATCAGGCAGAGTGAGGGTCTTTTTGAAAAGCGCACAACAGAAATCTGGAAACAAATCTTCACTGAAGCTAGAACTTGACCTGCTTCCTTGCAAAGAACTCGTAGATGTTATTCATGATGGGGTAGGGTTTTGGTCACCTGACTTCTGCCTTCTCAAAATTTGGTCTCTGGTGCCGTGCATCGGGTCCTTGTGGAGGAAAGACAGATGTACCTGCAGAGAGCTGTTAGTCCTTCCTGACACAAATGGTCTGAATGACCAGCAGAAGGAGCTGCTCTCTCACGGCTGATTGAAAGGGACTCTGGGCAGCCACCAGGCTATCAGGCAGCCAAATACAGACGGTGCTAATCCTGCCCTTAACATCATCCCTACCTAGTGCTCATACGTTCTGCTTTCCACAGGAAAGTTCTTAGGTACGATGTGGACACAGCCCATGCTTGTTGGACCTGTGTTTGCAGGTGTGGAAGGTGTCATAGCCCATCGCACTCTGAGCTGATCTTGCACGTCTGTATTACCCTCCGTAGGATGCCCGTGGCTGTGTGTGCCAGTGCTGTAGGAGAACCCAAGCTGCAGACTCCAGCACCTCCACAACCACAGGACTGCGTGGCTGACACCAGGGGACACATGGAGATGGCTGGGCTGGGCACAGCATGTTCGACCCACACGCACTGTAAGGGGGGATCTCCAGCATGCCCAAAGGCCAGCACGGGAGCTCAGTGCTACGAGGTGAGTTTGGACTCCTACGTGGGCTGGGGGCTGCAGTCAGTGTGCAGTGTGTGTCCCCAGGGAAGCCTGGTGAGCCAACCTGCCTCCTCTTCCCGAGTTTTCCAGGGACGATTAGCTCAGATGTGATGCACAAGGTGGGAAAGAAGTTGTTTCTCTCTCATTTTGATGTTCCCCCAGGGGTTCTGAGTTCTTTGCACAAGGTCAGAGAGGACGATGTTGGGAGAAGGGAGTCATGCACGTTGCTGCTTTCCTGCTCTGCTGTTCTCAAGGCTTTGTCCTGTGTTCCCAAATGGAGTGACACAGCTTCACCCGCAGTGTGAGCTGCTGTTGGCTCCCACGGCAGGTACAGCCTGTTGCCTCCTTCTGCTGGCATCACAGCACACACCTCGTGCACTGAGAGCCTCAATGGGGAACAACCACCAACGGTTGTGCTCAGCACAGCGCTGAGTCGGGCCTTTTGTCTCCAGGTTGCTTTTCTGTAGAGCATTAGGTCAAATTCTCATGGACAATTAGAACTGGTAGAATATTAACAAAGGAGAAAATTATGCACTGAACATTTTGCTTGCAAAATTCACTGAATAAATTATTCAGATTTAATGTGGAAGAATAATGGAGGAAATAATTGAACAATGAAATATCATAAAATTAATGGACTATTCTATTAATAATTTTACATCTTGGTCTAATACAATAGAATGGAGAACAAGAAAAAAAATAAATAATTTGGGTGTGTTTTGCTGAAAACAGAGCAATGGGTCTGTTTACGAAACTGCATGCGGCATTGTCAGCACTCATGAATTTATCATGACTCCTGTGACGCACAGTGCCCATACTGAGCATTCAGGGTCCACGTGCAAATCTCAAACTTCCACTTCTGTTATGACACCAAAAAAATTGAAAGGATCACCAGAATTTGGCGTGAACCCCCCCGAACCCTACATATTACCCTGTGATTTTTAGTGCAAACTCGTGACCTTTCAAGGTCAACCTGCCATGAGATTTGGGGTAACAGTGGGAAACCCTCGGGAAGGTGTGAAACTGCCAGAGCAGCTGCTGCCTGCCCTTGGCCGTCAGGGGTACGGAATGTGCCCACAGGGTTTGCTGGGTGTTGGTGAATTGCCAGTGGGCAATCTGGATTATTTCCACAGATCTGAAGTTAGGTGAGACCAACCCCACCTTGGGAAGAATCCCAGACTGGTGAGGGCTGGAAGGGCTGTCTGGAGCTCCCCCAGTGCCCCCCCCTGCCAGAGCAGGGGCACCTCCAGCAGTGGCACAGGACGGCGTCCAGGCGGGTTTGGAATGGCTCCAGAGGGGGAGACTCCGCCACCTCTCTGGGCAGCCTCTGCCACTGCTCTGCCGCCCTCACAGCAGAGAAGGCCCTCCTCAGGGTTAGATGGAACTTCCTATGCTCAAGTTTGTGCCTGTTCCCTCTTGTCCTGTCACTGGGCAGCACTGAAAAAAGACTGTTCCCATCCCCCTGGCACCTCCCTTTAAGGATTGATAAGCGTTGATAAGATCCCCCCTCAGTCTTCTTTTCAAGACTCAATGTCTCAGCAAGCTGCTTCAGGAGCTGCGGCAAACCAAGGGTGGGAGCCTCATCATTGAACTGCTCATCCCTTCAGTGGGTCCTGGGCACCCACATCCTTTTATTTTGCCCAATGAGGTACTGAAGATGCTTTATTTCACACCGTTTGCCCCAGAGAACTCAGGGCTGAGGTGGACCTGTCTCAACATGCAGCGGGAGGGCAGTCATGCTGCAGACCCACGTAGCATGGCTTACGTTTCTCTTCATTAGTTACCATAACTGATGAACCCGCAGAGGGTCAGTATGTTCTTTAGCAATTAACTGAGCTCCAGAGACTGTAATTTGTCTTGTTCATGTTACAGCACCAAATGAATTTTGCTGTGTTTAATAATCATTCTAAAAGCAGATCACAGAGCCGGGAGGGAGGGAGAGATTGTATCAATCATTTGTTTTCTAACTCTTTCAAGGAATTTCCTACTGTGTTTAATTTCTTGCTGGTAAGTCCTACATGAGCCTCGGGAAGGCGGGCACTGCTATTATTATTCATTTTTTAATCATCAGAGGAAACTATTTAGCTGCTCGAGAAAATTAGCATGCTCCCAAATTCAGGAGGAGCCAACAATTGGGAAAATGCAATTTTCACGGACGCTGTCATATTAGTCTAAATGGTATAATTTAGGGCAGCTTCACTTAGGGATTTTTGAAGGAAATTTAGCTAAAGCCCTTGGACCCCTGCTGCAGAGAATCATTTTTGGGCTATGAGACTGGGCCATTATCCCACTTTGCAAATGAGGCAGAGAGAGAGAAATTGGCTTGCCTGGACTACCCGAGGGATTCTCCAGCCTCCCTAATCCCAGGCTGGGACCCAGGGCAGCGGCTAACAGGGTGAGAGCACAACCTTTGCAGGTACAGTACTGCATCTCTGTCCTGTCTCAGCTGGGTAAGGATGAAAGACACAGAAATAGACACAGAGAAACAGCTCACAAAATGGAAAGCAAACTAGAATTTGCTCTGATTAAAGAGAAAAAGAAAAAAAAGAAAATTAACATTTTCCCTGAAAGCCGACTCAGCTTGAAGGAATTGTCAAAAATCAGTGTAGACAAATCATCCATATTCTGTGGAAAAAGGCTGCTTTTACCTCATTCTGCCTGAACTCATCCCCTGGCGCCGCTCCGAGGTCAGCCTCCTGGGCTCAGCGGAAAATAGCTTCAGACAGGTCCTCTGGAGGAAAAGCACCTCCCTTCAGCCTGCCTGCCTTGTCCATGTTTTTTAAAGTCTTTCCTTTCCAGTAACTAGACAATGCCCACTCACAGCTCCACACCTCGGAATTGGCATGGCAGAGAAAAGCAAAACCCCCAAAAACCTCTTGATGACACCCATTGGTACTTGCCCTCCAAACACCCTGGAGGACACTGCCCTGCGTGATGTTAACAGCCCATATGGAGAGTTTATACCATTCTGTATGTATCACTATCAGCAGAAAATAAAAAGGGTCATGAATGACTCAAACCATTGCTCCTGAGGACTTCTACCTGAGCCAGGTGGCTTCAGAGCTGGCAATATGCCTGTCTCAATAAAACTCCGACCTGATCCTGGTGCAACGTGTGCTGGTTGAGGGACTGGCACTCCAGAGGGTGATGCCTGCTCGCAGCCACCCACTTCCCTGTGCCTGAATGCTTTATTTGACGGTACGTCCCAGGACCTCAGCCCTCTGCACTGAGTTGCTGTCGCTGCAGCATGATGGCTCCAGTACTGGTACTCACGGGGAAAGCAGTGGGATGGGGGTGGCCTGGCACCCTGCTCTGCTCTGCAGCGATTGCAGTGGTGCACCAGCCATCCTTTCCCTTTAGTGAAGCCTTGCCGCATGAGCTGGGCTCGTCTCGGTGGGAGTTTCTCCTTCAGGAGATGATCTGGGTTTCTGCTGTGATGTCCTGCAGATGTGACAGGTTTTGGTATTATGTAACTATTCAGTGACACCTGATGGGAGACATTCTTCACCTGGTTTTCTTACCAGATATCAAGTGTGCAAAATCTGAAAGAAATAATCAGACAGAAATTTTCCATAACAGTGGTGAAATCTCAGACCTATTTGAAAAGTATTAAAATAACCTGAATTTTTTAAAGCATTGGACAATTTCTAAAACAACTATTCCCTGTCCCTTTTCCGTCTTGCCATTCCCGTAGCAAAGGCATCACCACCTCATTCAGTGAAGACTGTACATGAGGTGTGCGCTTTCTTTAAGGCCTAGGGGTCAGGTTTGGGGTCCCTTTTTCGGAGGTCCACCAAGGTCGGGGTGAAGGAGAGCGAGCTCTGGGTCTGCACTAGAGGGCACTCTTGCCATGCGAAAGTTGTGCTGAAGCTTTTCAGAAAGATTTAGGCTATTACCAAGGCTGCAGTCGGACCAGAGTGCACAGGGGACGTATACAGCTGCTCCATGAGGAGGGAGAGGGGCTGCAATGGAGAAAACCCCTTACACCTGCCTACCTTCCTTCCTTCCTCTCTCTTCCAAAATCTCCTTCTGTTCAGACAGAAATGAGTGGGGACCTCGGCAAACATGATCTGCTCAAGACGAGTTAACGTGGCTGCCCAAAGCAGAAATGCTGCTTCATCAGCCTTCTGGAGACCTTGGAAAGGGCCAAGTGCATGGACCAAGGTTGATCCACTTGATAAAGTCTACTTGGATTTCTAAAGGCTTTTTACAAAGTCCTTATCAAAAATTTTTAAGGATATTGAGAGAAGAGAGGACAGAGGAAGGTACTGGCATGGACTGGTAGTTGGTAACAGGTGGAGAAGAGGAGGCAGAGGTGAATGGTCAGCTCTTATGGCAAAGAGGTGTCCAGCAGACCCTGTGTGCTCTGTGCTGGGATCTGGACTGTTCAACATATTCATGGCCTGGAGAAGGCAGTGAGCAGCAAAGTGCCAACATTCGCTGGTAATAACAAGTTACTCAAAGTAGCAAGGAGAAGAACAAAATGTTCTTTAGGAACATTTAGGAGCTTTAGGAGGATGTTGCCAGACTGTGTAAACAGGCAATGAAATGGCAGAGGAAATCTGGTGTCGAGAAGTCTAAAGTGACAAACTGGTGACAAACCCAAGGGGGTCCAGGCTCACCACCACTTGGGGATAAGGCAATTTCACCAAAGTATGAAAGTTTCTCTTCCACTGGAGCAGAAGTTCACCCACTGTCTCCAGCAGGAGCCGACACCACATCAACACTCTGTGACAGGAACCACCGTGCTGCCCCCACAACATGCAGTTCTTGCCACACACACGGTGCCTGATCTCACACACGCTGCCAAAATCCAGCCCCAGGAGGATCAGATGCCTCAGTGTTATTTTTACTTGCTCTCAGGGTTTAGTTCAGATGATGTAAAATATGTGTGGCAAATACTCTTCCCAATCTTCTGTACAGCACTGCTGAGCGTTAGACAACTTTCCTGTCTGCAGCCAGTTTATTTGTCGAGCCGACCGATCCGTCTAGGCTGCCACTTGGAGTCTGGTGCTGCTGCCTGAAAATTCTGCTTTAATCACCTCTGCCCTGCCCTTTCTCTAGGGATAGAAAAATAAATCCTTGTGCTGCCTTAATAAAGAGGAAAAAAGGATCACGTTTTAGTTTCCCAAGAAGCTGAAAACTATGTTGGCTGAATGGCTTCATTATTAACACTTCTTGCATTAACTGAGAAAACTTGAGCTTCCCCAAAACAGGCTGTGCTTGCACTGGGGAGAAGGGCAGGATTTGGGTCCTGCTTGAATAAGCAACGGGGGGTTGTGCGTACAACAGGCAGACAGGTCATTGTGGTGGACCGATACATGCAGATTTCTATACCTAAAGGCAGAGCACGCCCTGGCTGGTGTGTGAAGTACTAGGTAAATATTGAGTTCACGGGTCCAAGTGTTCCTCGCTGCAGGGATTTTTAGGGTTGTGCTTGACCCATTAGTCCCCAGCCTCTAAGCCTGAATCTCATGGAGTGAAGGCATCAGCAATCTCTGATGGAGCTGCAAAGCCGCTTTCTGGCCTTCTGCAAAAGCTCCTTTCATTAAACCCACCTACAGACCTCATTTCCCATGACTGATTTCTACCCTTGGATGTTTGGAGACACTTCTCTCCTGAAGAGGTCTGCCCGCTCAGGCTGCACAGGCATGTGTTGTGCTCTGCTGGCACAAACCGACTGATAAGAGATTTAATATGAAAGCCTGCTCAGAGAGGAGAGAAATAAGATTTTCTCAGCTGATAGGCCCAAGAACAGGAGGCCACAGCTGTGCACAGGCACTGTTTCTCTCTGATATGGCAGTTCTTCTCTTCTGATCATTATTTTCCCATGCTGAAAGCTTAGCCTCCTTATTGAGAGGTGTCTTCTGCCCATCCCCCAAGTCCTGTCCCTCCTTGCTAGTAGCTGCTTTCACAAACCAGTGATTTCTGGGCTTTCTTGTCCTTTCAGGCTGTTGGAGTAGAGCTCCAAGGACCTTCTTCCAGCCAGCCAGATGCCCGATTCTGGTCTCTCTATAATGGGGTGCACATGCCTGGGCTGGAGTTGAACACTTCAAGCACAAGCCAGCCTCCTGCCCAAACCACTGGCCATTCCCTGGGGCATTTCAGAGTCCATTTTAAGGAGGTAGAAGTTGGGATGGGAAAAGCTGGAGATGAGATGGGAATTGAAAACACAGAGACAACACCACAACCATCAAGACTTTCTTTCTTCCTGGGTTTGAGAAACCCATAATAATTTATTGTTGTTTAGACAATTATTCTATCACCTTACGACCCCTCCCCACCTGGGAAAGGGAATCGGGGAAAAAACAAGGAAACCCAGGGCTTGAAATTTAAACAGATTTAATAGAATAAAACTAGAGAACTAACATTACTAGATAACTAACATTAATAGCGCTAAAGAACCAATATTGATCCCGATACCAACACAGAATATGCACAGATTATCCTCAGCCCATTCTATCTGTAGAAGCTGTGCACTCCCAGCAGGGACAGCAAATGTGGGACACTGCGAGCGCTGTGGCTTTGGGAGGAAGGGAAGGGCTCAGGGCTCCGGCACCGGGACAATGAGTTCTCAGGATGGCAGCCATCAAGGGAGAGAGCAAACTTCACATCAAACTTTCTAATTTATTGTGAACGTGCCATTCATGGTATGCAATAACCCTGTTGGCAGCTTGGGGCAAGTGCCCGGGTCTCGCTCCTCCACATCGCCACACCTGGTGAGCTCGAAAACACTGAGATCTTGAAACCCACACACCATAGCTGGCTAGAGAGTAAATATTTTCACAAATTCAGACACTTGAGTCTCCTAAAAGTGCAGTCTTCCTAAGTATTAGAAGAGAAATTACTCCTGTGTCACTCAAACCAGGACACCTCCCCACCCATCTTGCAGACTGCTTATCTATGTTGGCTTCAGCCTGTGCTTGCGACCTATACATTTCCCCCCATGTACAAAGGGGGACGTGTGGAGGAGAAGGGTTAGTCCCATTGTGCCCCAAAGGATGCAGGCAGCTTTCAGCAGGCTGACAGTACAACACAGCCAACCCAACATTTAGTCCTAAGGCTTCCTTGTTAAGAAGCACCAGGGGACAGCGTGTCTACCATCCAGCCTTGCTTGGCACCACCAGAGCCTTGGGCACCTTTGACCTGATGGAAAGGGAGAAATATTCAGGAATTTAGCACTTTAGCAGAAAAGCCAAGGGTTGCTCCACCTCCATCAAGCCACTTCTCAGGCCAGGAGCAATGTATGGGTGAAGGACAGAGGACATGTGAGATATATGAGACAATCCTAAGAGAAGAAACAGAGCCTCTCAGCTCAGATGGTGCCTGGTGGGTCAGGACATGACCTAGATGCCCAGGTTCCCTTAGTCTGGCCAAGCCCTCACTGCTCATAGCTGGGTGCCTCTGTCCCTTGCAGCCAGGGCTTCTTTCACAAGGAACAGGAAGACACAGCTCCTTCACAAGTCTCTGAATGGGATTGGACAAGTGCAAAATGCTATTTCCTTCACAAAGAGGATCAGCACAAAGGGACGGGTCTGAGATCCAGCTGTATTTTAATGAACTTGCAAAGCTGAGGACTGCTGTGTCTGGGGAGGAGGAGCTCAATCTGCCTCAGCACCACCAGGTGCTCGTCGCTGGGAGGATCCAGCGCACCTAACAAGAAAATGGGGAGCTTCTAACCTGTTTGCATTCAATGAGCAAAGCACATTTATAGCTGCCACCCGTGCAAGCCAGGCTCCAGCTGCTGGAGCTCGGAGGACTGGAAGAGCAAAGCATGCTCTGTTGGCTTTTCTAGACCCACAAGAGGGCAAACTGGATTCAGAGTGTCTTTCTTCCTTTGAAGCTTTATTTCATGAAACAGAGACAAAATAAGAAAAGATCTGGAATAAAATAAAAGATTGGGCCACATGAAGCTCAAATGGAAATCTTTTAATTAGTGATCAAATGAGTGACTCTAATAGAGCAATACTGAACTGGATGCAGTTAGACAGTAACTGTGCCCCTCTGCCTGGTTCAGCTCAGGGACAAACTGCTTTGACCAAGATGCACTGAGCCTGCAGATCTGTCCCTGGACCATAGTCTCCTGAGTACTTAAACCAACCTGCTGTGATGGGGCTGTGGCAGCTGGACAGGGCTTCCCGAGCCAGGAGGAGCACCCCAACAGTAGCACAAGGGCAGGGAGACGTGTGCTGCGCGGCGACACATTCATGGGGGTCAAGCTCTGTCCCCTCTTTGTCTGACCACTGCCTGGCTCACTTGGCCGGAGATGCCTTCTCCTGCTGCTCTTCTGGAACCTGGCTGCGCCCGCTGAACTCACCACAGCTTGGTGCAACCTGCTGTGCTCTCCAAAAGCTCCTTCACAGAGGAAGGCTGCACACAAACTTTGAAGAGAGGCTGGTGCACACATAAGGCTCTCACACTGTAACACATTTGGGAGTTCAGTATTAATACCCGCCTCCCAGATTCTGCAGTCATGCAACC
>NW_009649571.1:1347931-1359853 GCF_000708025.1 Charadrius vociferus
CTGAGTCACACCATGATAGCATGCTGCGGAAGGAAGCGGATATGTCCCAAAATGCAGCAAACACGTAGAGCGACCTGAGCAGGCATCTCAACAGAAACGCGTCTCTGAGGAAGCTGCTGTGGGAACCTGATGATACATTCCCTAAAGCTCCAGCACATTCCAGCTACACAGCTAAGTGCACCCTACCAGCCTTTCCAAAGCATGATGAGCAAATTGAAAAGCCCGACATGCCAAGTCCATGGGCTGACTGTAAGGCTTGTGATATTCTCTCCACCCTCCACTGTCCCTGCAGGGAGGCCTTTATCTCATGTGGTCATCTGGGAGACCCTCTGAAAGGGCTCATCCTCATGTGTAGGTGATGCTGACCTAAGCTCATCTTGCATAAGCCAACATATTGAATTTCGGCTGTTAGCATGGCCAACATTTCAGAGGTCTGTCTAAATAGAGAAATTAAGATTCCCACAATCCTATCTCCTTGCCCTTCAAATGGCAGGCAAACACCTCTAAGTACATTGTAATTGATTTAGACACCATCTGCTTCTTTGCTTATGCGGAGAGTTATTGATTTCAGGTTAGTCCCTGGAGTGTTTATTTTGTAGATGGCTTGTTGTGAGCTTAGTCATTCATTCTAAAACTACCCCGTCCATTTGCTGATAGCTGCACCCACAAAAAGAGAGATTACAGATCCCCAGGCTGTACCTGCTCTAGAGGAAAATCCTTCCTCTTGGCTTGCACTGGATAACCCTACTGAAATCAGAAGGACTGCAAGGACACGTCCCAGAGAGCAACGTCTGGTCCTTGCCTTTTCACATGAAAAGTGCACTGTCTCTCCCTCATAATTTAAGCCTGATGACTTTGGGCAAGACACATTTAATTTGCTGTCATGCTTTGCTCATTAAATCCCCTGAATCACTTTATTTACTAACATACTCCTTCTAAATTACTTTATTACTTAACTAAATTTATTTATTTACAATGGATGGCAGAAGAGAAAGACAGCTGCAGCGGTTCCTTGCTGACAATCACCCAAACCGCAACGTGATAGTGGCAATGAAAAAGCACTGGATTTTGGGTGCTGCCAGCATGTTGCATAAGCTCTGGACAAAGCAGCTAATGTGTCTCTCAGAAGGATATTTCCCCAAACTCAGAGGCAGATTTTCAGATTACTTAATTGTCCACAGATGTTGCTTGTCCAAAAGAATACAAGCCAGACCCCCTCAAGCACAGATTTAATAGTGTGAACAGCATAGACTAAGCTATGGGAAGTCTGGGGTGATTCTTGCAGTATGTTATCTCCTCATTGACAGGATTAACAATGTTGGAATTGGAAACCACTGAAATCTGAGCAACCAGCTAAACAAATGGAGACAAATCAAAGGCACCTGTAGCTTCTTCATTCCCACCAGTCATCTAGGTGTGCTGAAGTTTTTTGTTTAGGGTTGGTTTTTTTTTTAATAAGTTCATTAGAATGGCACAAGCTAAGAAGAAGAGAAAACTTGCTGGTGGTTCTTTGCAATACCCTGAAAGATAAGGAACAACAGCCTTTCCAAGAGTCCCAGAGGGAGTTTTGCTCAGTATAAGATCAGAAATAAGGCTGTATGCTACTAGAAGTTTGATGGGAAACAGGTTTCAGGGACAGCATCCAGCTTCCTGAGGGCACCCAGAAGACAGTCCTTCACCTAACCCTGGTCATTCTGGATAAACAACAGCTTACTTAATCCTACAAAAGTGCCTGCTGCTGCCTCAAGAGTAGTTAACAAAGATGGAATCTTCAGCAATTGCAATAAGCCAGAATAGAAATATTTGTTCAGGAATCAATGGTTCTACATCTGACTAGTGTCCAGTAAGTACCCAAGGGTCCATAATGGGACCCAGTGGACTATACCCTCAGCTGTGTATGAGTCATGGACCCTCTCTTTTCTACTCAGCCCTGGCAGACCCAATATTGAGTCAAACTCAGCCTGCTCAGCTAACACGTCTTTTCTGCTGCAGACAAGAAGCTGTCTCCTACCCTCCTGATCAGCCATCAGCATTGCTCAGGCAGGAATTAGCATGCAACAGTGAATGAATCCTCACCAGGGCACTACAAAGAATGGTACTTTGTCTGGTGGTCTCATGATGCAGTTTGGGTCAAACAAAATCCTGTTGTCATGTCCCACCTATTTTGTCCCTAAAGTGTGTGCTCCTGCTGCCTACCATGAACTGGGTCTGAGCCTTTGCACTCAAGACAATAACAGTGGCATTCCAATGAGATTTTTACAGCACATAGTTTTAAATCTCCTCTTGAAATCACATTAATTCTGCAAACTTACCATGTGGTGCTGTTACAGCTACAGCAGTTACAATCTGGAGCGAGTCTCCTGGAAATTAAATGGTATGAGAGATCCTCATCGTGAGGCAGCTGGACATGTATGGCATCATTCCTAACACATCTCGTGTAAACCTCACGGCACGTTACAATATGTAGCTCTGTATTAGACCACCTGTGCTGGTTTCCTCCTTTACGTTGGGTGTTGTAGAGCAGCAATGTGAAGATCATCAGTGCAAGTGGGAGACTTTGCCCCTGCCTTCAGCTTCACCTCTGAGGGCTTTACAGGGGGAGATTTCCAGTCACAAGGTCAGGAATTTTCTACAGTACCCAGGAACTGCTGAGCTCTTCACCCCCTTCTTGCTCTCCTTTCTTACTAGCTTATATTTGCAGGAAAGCAGACAATTCGCCAGATCCAGCCAGTGGAGGTTCTAGCATAAAGCATTGCCTTCCTGTTGCTTAGTTATTTGCCTTTGTTACATTCCTAGTATTTACATTTTTTTCTACAGAGCTGTGATGAGTATTTGAACTGTCAGTGGTGCTGCGCTTTCCCAAACCTTTTATCTGAGCCTTGACAAGCCGAGTGTTTGGAGAAGAGTTAAATGAGGAGCAAGCATTGATGCTGCCAGGGACCAGTATGGAAGTTTTACCACGCTCTAGTTTTTATGATTTACACTGTCAGGTCTGATTTGTGACACAGCAAAATGACAGTGCAATATTTGCTTATTTCTCACTGAAATACTGTGTTTTACAGTGCTGAAGCAGTACAGCTTATACATCTGCCTCTGCTGAAGTAGTTACTTCCATCAGAACAGAAGAGTAAATCTGTATTTTTATGCAGTTAGATTATTAACCTATCCTAGCAACTACCGCATGAGAACCTGTGATATACTGCATTCTTTATCCTGAGGTCGGGAAATTACTTTTATTTCTTCTGTTATGATTAACATGTAGATCAGCATTGAGACTTACTCAATAAACTGAAGTCATTTTTCTTCCACAGCTAACACGAGTGCTGGGGGTTTGACATGGCTCAGAAGTGGTTAAGCTCCTGTAGCTTAGCAACTCATCTGTAATTAAGGGCATCTGTCTATAAAACATCCTCCAATATTATGGGCTGTTGTGCTGACAGGTGCTAATGGCTGCCATTAGCTGAGGTTTTGTTCCCAGACAATGACAGGGCTCATTAGAGGCAGTGACTGCCAACCTCTCCTGGGACCAGGAGACCATCAGGCCCTTTGTGTGGTGGGCACCAGCTCTCCAGAGTGGTGGCCCTGGGCTCATGGCAGGGCTTGGAGTGCCTGTGGCAGAGCAGGCTGGTGGCCTGCACCCATTAAGTGCAGATTTGCCATCTGGAGCACAAACTCCTGTGCTTCTGGGGGACTGGAAGTGGCTGATACAATACCAAGAAATCCCAATTTCTTTATGTTTCACAAGTGTTCTTGAAAATTCTTGGAAAGGCAATTTGACTTGTGCCTGCAAATCTCCTTAGGCCTACACAGCACTAACAGCTACGCTTTGTTCTCCGAACAAGTTGGATTTTTCTCTTTGCTAATCTGAAGGGGGTCAAGGGTAAAATTTCGACCAATTTTGTATTCCAAGGGGGACTCCAGGGAGAAGTTACAGCAGCCTAAAGAGGGACAGCTGCATTCCAGAAATAACTCTTGTTCTCTCAGCACAGGGAACAAAACGGGCACCCTTGGAGCAACATGTTTATTTCAAACATGAGACAATTTTTTTCCGGAGCTTGAAGTAACTCTTACTGACTTCCAAGAAAACTTTACAAGGGCACTTTAAAGGAAGCCAGTAAGTTTAAGGTAATGGTTGCCACTGGGCTCCTCACAAGCACCAGCAGGCAAGGAGAGCCTGGGAGAGTCAATCCAAACTTTAAGGTTCATTTTAAGGCCAGAAGGAACCTCATGCCATGTAATACTGCATTAACCTTTTCCGCTTTCACTTACCTAGCTTCATCTTCGCACTGTTTGAATTATCTTTTTTAAAAAGTCTTTCAGGTATGGCTAAAAGAACAATAGCAAAGTATGTTTTTCCTTCTTCATGCATCAGATCAAATCAACTGCTGAAATTTGCCAGGTTTCTTATAAATGTTAGTATGCAGCTTATTAGCTTTTGGTAGAATCGTTGCCAGTGATCTATTCATGCCATTTACAGAGTCCATCACATTGTCAAGCCTTTGCCTGTATGATGAGGTGGTCTCTCATCAACAATACCACGCAATTTGAATTGAAAGCTGGGCTCCAGTGGGCTATTACTGTTGCCTTGCTAGAAATCCAACATGACGTAACGATTTCTTTTGCTGTAGATAAATAGCCCTGTAAATAATGTCACCGAAGCTTGCTATTGCTTCAGGATGGATGTTTCCAGTGATGGAAAACAAACATCTCAGCTTTGGTTTGTTGCTTTGTTGCAAGAGATGCTGCCCATCGCTGAGCTTTGGCCTTTACATAGCAGTGGGAGGTCACTGTCCTGTAACTCCCTTTATATGACTTTTGTTCAGAAAATATTTTTGAAGATTGCTAAGATTATCCATGATTCATGCCTGCCAATAAGGCCTAATTTGTCGTACACAAACATTTCCACTTTGTAGCAATTTCCCTGATCTCTGGGTAAAAGCAAAGAACACAGTGGAAGCTTTTATTTTCCATGAAAAGCAGAAGCATTTTAACTGTCAAGTTTTGCTTTTCATACTCTATATCTCATAGGTAAAACTGGGACAACTCTACAGCATTGTCAAGCAGTCTGGATCAGAAAAAACAGGCATGCAGACAGGAATCACCTGATCGGAGAAACAACCTAAAATATTTTTTTCTGGTGCTTGGAATCTGCAATTAGCATTGGGGATCTATCCCTAGACTGGTATTGCCAAAGCGGTCAGACAATATTTAAGTTTGCTGCAGCTAAACAGATAAAGTTTAACTGACAGTAGCCAATATGGGTAAGTGCAATGCATACTGCTCCACGAGCAAATAGCAGCCAACATGATGGAACTGACCAGGGCAAAAGTCAATCCTGAGAACTGGAAAAGCCAACTGTATCAGATAAACATCTCAGCAAGATAGAGCTTGCTGGGATAGATACAGTAAGAAATACACATTTTATCCCCAAATTGTGCAATTGCATTAAGTTTCCATACCCCACCCCGCTGAACTCCTCAACCCTTACAGTCATCAGCATCTCCCACCAAATTCTTTTTATCCTAATTTAATTGCTAACAACTAGACAAGGTGGGCTGCATGTCAGAGCCCATGCAGCCACCTTCACCAGGACTGCTCCAAGGTGAGCACTGAATCACACCTGACAGCAGGATGACTTTTACGTCTTGACGCATGAAGAAGATGAAGGATCTATTCTGGAAGAGAAGTGGAATTGTGTCAACAGCCCAGTGAAGCATTGTGCTCACATATAATGTATTGGTGCTGGTTTTGAACTGAAGAAGTATCCCCTGTAGAAATGCTAGGGGAGAGCTGTATGTCTTTGTGATAATCAAATGTTTCTTAAAGTAGAAACCAAATCATAGTCATAGCACCTGGCTATAAACACAGCTTAGATCCAGACAATAGACTGTGAAAAACAAATTAAGAGATGGTTTCTCATTAGCTTAACTCCCACTGAACAAGAAAATCCAGCCCTATTGCCTTCATTAACAGTTGTTTCATAATGACCCTGGACAAACCTTTCATCAGGACTTGGCCAAGGTACTGTATGGAAGAACGTAAGGGCAAGATGTTTCAGGTCCTTCAGACTCCACCAGCAGAAAGCTCCTTTATTATCAAGCCTGTTGGTAGAAGTGGTAGTCTGTATTGCATGGACCTAGCAAACAGATTAGCATTTATGTCTCATTTAGCAATTATTATTCCTTCTAGTCTTCCTCGCTTTTCATAGTAACATTTCCATCAGAGGCCCTCAGAAGTACCCTCCCAGCACTGCCGGAGACAGTTCTGCTGTGGTTCGCATGGTCTGTGTGGCAAGGCAAGCGTTCATCTGTGCTTTACTACCAATCCTAGCTGCACCGCCACAATATCACTGGCAATCTCTTACCAGCTGGCAGAGCATTATTGCAGCTTTGCAACATGCAGAAAGCTGGCAATGGACTAATATCCTTTGCCTAACTGGGCCAGATTCCACTGCATCCATGAAGGAGGCAGATGTGCCTCTAGGCTGTGGGAAGTAAGCTTTTTTCAGGAGTGTTAGGGGTAAAAATGGAACAACTGCCAGTCCTGTACCCTCCAGGCACTTCATCTGAGGATGTAGGTGTGGTCCTACTTGGAGCATTGGTCACAAGGCAAGATGCAAACCTCCTGTCTGGTCCAGTTCAGACCTCAGCAGCCACTTGTTACCCATGAGGAGCAAGTGCAAAACAGGAGCTGTGCCAGGAGAGGCTCCTGGCGTGGGCAGGGGTGGTGGTAGAGATCAAAGAAAACCAAACAGCCCCAGGCTGTGAGGACACAGCACTGGGTCTTCTGCTGCTGCTCCCTGGTGTCAGAGGCGAAAGCACAGGGGTGGTAGTGGCAGCTCTCAGTGCATTAGCTGACCTGCTTCTAAAGTCAGCAGTTACAACTCCTTTCTAGGACAGCTCTCAGCATTGCAAGGGTCTACCACTGAGGTGAAAATGTCAAATGATCTCAGGAAACACTGACTTTGAGAAATAAGGTTGCAGCAGAGTTTCACACAGAAAAGCGATCACAGAATCAGAGAACTGTTGAGGTTGGAAGGTACCTAAGATCATCAAGTCCAACCATTAACCTAACCTGACAGAACCACTCCTAAACCATGTCCCCAAGTACCACGTCTACCCTTTTTTTAAACACCTCCAGGGATGGTGAATCCACCACCACCCTGGGCAGTCTATTCCAACGTTTAATAACCCTTTCAGTGAATAAAGTTTTCCTAATATCCAATCTAAACCTCACCTGGCATAACTTGAACCCATTTCCTCTCGTCCTATCACTTGTCACCAGGGAGAAGAGGTCAGCCCCCACCTCTCTACACCCTCCTTTCAGGTAGTTGTAGAGAGTGATAAGGTCTCCCCTCAGCCTCCTCTTCTCCAGACTGAACAACCCCAGTTCCCCCACTTATATTTCATAAGACTTGTCCTCCAGACCCCTCACTAGCTTTGTTGCCCTAATGGGACAGCCTTTCCAGCACCAGCAAGCCTTTTGCATTCACACCACTTCATCATTTTCTATTACCAGAAGCATTTATTTCTCATCGAAGTGCTTCCAGCATCAGTATGCATTTACACCATTTTATCTTTCCAATCAGGGTCTGAAAACAGCCTGTACCAAATTGTTTCCCCTACTTCCTTCTGCCAACCAGTGTCTCTCATGGCTCAGCCATGTGTTCCCAGGCTACGAGCCCAGCTGCTCTTGTAAACCACACTCCAAGCACATGTTCTTGCATGGGATGTTCATTATTATTTTCAGAATGATTTTATTGGTATATGTCCTCCTTGCATGCCCCCAAAGGGCTGCTTTCAACAGGATTTGTACAAAGTTGCTTGATTGGCTTCGAGCTTCTTTGTGAGTTTACCCAATGCCAAGCTCAGGGACTGAACCCATGCCAGGTAATTCATCATTTCTCCTTAAATGCTATAGACGGAATCATGCTCTTAGCTTGTCAGATAAAGGCCTGAGAATTGCTTTTTAGCCCACCTAATGAGGGTTTGTGTTTTCCTACGCTTGGGAGCATGGATGGTCTTAATTTCCTATTTCTTTCAAAGAGAGCAATTTTCTTCCACAAAAAAGACCAGGAATAATAGATACAATGTGGCTTATTCTGAGTCACCCTTTAACCATTTGTACTGATGTTTTTCTCTTTCTACATCTTCTGACTAAGACCCTGAAACTCAGAGTCCTCTTTAGCTGCTGCTGTACGTTTTCCCCTGCCACGAGACATTTCTGTGCCTCAGGGTTTCACGCACAGCCAGCATCCTCTCCCAGACTTTCTGCAGGCTGACAAAGTCTCCATAAATATTGCCCCCACATTTGAGGTACTCCAGACTGGGATTTTCTACCCTAGATCTGCAGGACTTGCCTGCTTGATGTGAAGAAGCCAAGGCATGGTGCGCAAGGGGTCTGCAGGGAAAGACCTAGCTTTCCTCTGTGCCAGGAAATCATTTAAGTGACAGCCCAGTGCACAACACTAAGGTGGAGGCTCTATATGAGGTCTCCCAATCAGCCTGGCACTGCCCATGTTTACAACTGCTACACGAATATTCATGTGGATGACGGGGTTTCTCGTTGTCCAACATTTGGACAAATGCTAACTATGAAGTTCTGTTCTATTCCTCTGCTCCTTGCTGTCTCCACATTCAACCCACGCTTGCCACTGTTTCATTCCCAGCTGGAAACTTAGAATTTGAGGAGTGGCCAGTCACACAGACCATCCGATTCAGTCTGTTTCCTTGGGTTGGCATCCTGAGGGCATACCAAGGGAGGATATTTTTGTTGATAAAGCAGCAGGGAAGGAAGAAAATGAAAGATGAGCCATCTGCCTCCTGCTACCTCTGTAATAAGAAGGAGAATGGGCTGACATGTCCCTGCCTTGCTTGCTGCTAGTGGACAACCTGTCTCAGTTTGTCTTGGCTGAGTAAAACATAACTCAAAAAACAGTATTGTGGTTCTCAGTTGAAAGAGCTCCAGACAGAAAAGGTGGATGCAGGAGATACAGCTTACAATTCACTGTTCCACATGGAACGGGGAATCCAGCAGTACCTCATCGATGCAAGGATTGCTAAAAATGCTGCCTGATGGCAGGAAAGTTTCCACTTTCCTCTCTTTCCTACATGCTGGGGCAGACATCAGCCAGATATGGTCAAGCAGTGTGCTTGTTGGAGAAATACTAGCAGTAAAGGGTAAAATTAACAACTGTAAATACTTAACAAAATGTGGCCTTGCAGAAAGAAGGATACATGCCCCAGCCTGTAAGTTCCCCCGTGTTGTGGCGTGTTTTCCCAGGCTCTCCCAGTGGCGGACTGTGGGCTGCACCAGCTCTGCTGGGGCAGGGACTGCTTCATTCCCACCTTCCCTCCATCCCAGCTCTCTCCTGCCCAAAGCTGGGTCAGATGTGAGCAAACACGTCCAGCCGGCTGCCAGGGACAGGCAGCCGCACACCCTGTCCTGGTGCACTGCCTTGTACTTTGTGCACCCACATGAGGAACAAACCCAGACTTCACACAGGTCCCAAGAATCACAGCCAGGTTGAGGTTGGAAGTCACCTCTGGAGGTCAGCTAAGCCACCCCCCTGCTCTAGCAGGGCCACCCAGAGCTAGCAGGGCAGGCCCCTGTCCTGGGCAATGGACCGTGTCCATCGCTGGAGCCACTCTCCCACCAGACGGACCCCGGCCCCGAGGCAGGCAGTGTGGCCCAAGCCAGGATCATGTCCATTGCTCCAGCCCCTCTCCCACCCGGGGCACCCCGTGGGCCCAGTGGAGCTGGGAGGGAAAGGGGGGCCGGGTACCCAGAAAATAGGGAGAAAGCTGCTCGAGTGGGGGTAACAATGTCTTTATTGGCTGCTAGATTGGGGTTTTTAAGGACTGAGCAGAGCCCTCAGGTGTCCGTGGGGGTCGTCGGCGTGTGTCCCCGCTGTAAGCCTGTCACTCTTTTCGCCTGCTGCCGCGGCCTTCTTCTAGCATCTGCGGCGCGGTGTCTTCTTGGCGGGTGCGGCAGAGTCCGGGGAGCTGCCCGCCTTCCTCTTGGGAGGGCGCCGGGGCCCCCGACGTGAGCGGCCCCTGCCCCGTCTGGCAGCAGAGGCAGCGGTGGAGGTGCCCGGGAGTGCCTCTGCCTCGGCGGCGGCAGCGCTGGTGGAGGGGGCTGGTCGGGGCGCAGGAGTCCCAGCCCGGGAGGCCGCGGGGCTGGTGCTGGCCCTGGGGCTGTGCTCTGGTTGCCCTTGGAAGGCCTCAGAGTTGGTGCTGGCCCCGGAGCAGCACATCTGCCCCCCTCGCATGGTAGCCCAGCTGCTGCTGCTGACCAGGCAGATCTCCCATTTCTCCTGGAAGCCAGCAGAGCTGGTTCTGGTCACCAGGTCGCCATCCTGTCTCTCCTGGTAGGCAGCCCAGGTTGTGCTGGCCACAGGGATGCGCTCCCGCCGCCAGCTGAAGACAGCGGCGCCGGTGGGGGCTGTCCCGCGACGCTTCTCCAACCTCCGGGCAGCACGGACCTCATCCTGGAGCAAGAGCCGGTGGGCTGGCCTTGTCAACTGCTCCGCGGTGAATCTGATGAATCCTTGCACGAAGACTCTCGTGCAGACTCCCATGCTGGTGGCCTGCAGCACCTCGACCAGATGTTCTTCATGTAGTCCGTAGACGGGCAGGGCGTTCAGGATCATCTCCTCCAGCATGAGCGCCAGGGGAGGCACATCCTCAAAGATGCGCCCCAGCTCCTGACGCAGCCAGGGCCGCAGGAGCTGGAGGAGATGGGGGTGGTCCCTGAACAGGGCCCCCCAGTCCATGGGGTGAAGGCCGCCCACCAACTCTGACTCTGCATTCCGGTTCCGCGGTTGCTGTACCTGGGATGCTTTGGGGGAAAGTCCCTCCTCTTGGCTGCTGCCCGATGATGCCGCAGTTGGTCTTGCGGCGTCCTCTTCAAGTGGGCGCCCCTGCAGCAAGTGCCGGATGATAGCCACCCTCCTCCTGCAGACGAGGCACTCGGGATCGGGCTGTGCCCCACGCTTGACACAGCTGTAGCAGAAGCGGTGGCCACATGGCACGGGACAGGTTGTGTTGTCCCAGCTGCCATGGCACAAGGGGCAGCAGTCCTCTGAGGCCGTGGCCATGCTCAGCGGGCGCTGTGGTGGTGCAGGGAGAGCTAGTGGAGACGGATGCCTCCTCCTGTCGGCCGCTGTGTCGGCGGGTGTCCCGCTAGAAGAGGAAGAGAGGCCACGGTCAGTGCCTGGCCCAGGGAGGGGAGGGGTGGGAGAGAAGCCCAGGTCCCTCGAGAAGGAAAGCCGCCCCGCTCCCCAGGGTGACGTTTCCCCGCACAGCTCACCTCTTCTGCTGCGGCGATCGCTCCTCCTGGCTGCCCCGGCTGCCTGAGCCAGGCCGGGCCGGGAAAAACCTGCAGGGGGTGCGGGGACGGGCACGGGGAGCTGCAGCCACCAGCTCCCAGCGCACCAGCCCAGCAGCGAGACCAAGTCTCTCTCCGCACTCCAACCTCGCCAAAACGCTCAGCTGGAGCACGCAGGCACGAGCCGGCCGGCAGAGGCTGAGCGCCCTTATATAAGCAGCGAGGCTCTGATGTCACAAGGCATCACTGGATGACATCACAGTGCGTTGCCGGGGGATGTCACCATGGGCCGACTTCGCCTGCAGCACTCGCCCCAGCAGCCCTGCAGCCCCGTCTCACGCCTCGGGGCTCACCACACCATCACTGCCCGCTCCGGCCCCCACATCTTCTGTCGTGGGCTCGACATTGCTGCTTCAAGCCCATCTCCGAGGCCTTGGCCACGGCTTGCCAGAGCCCCGTCAGTTGGCGTTGGCCCGAGGTGGCACACGTCTCCCCGCACACACAGCCAGAGGGTCCCTGGGGAGCCCAGCAGAAGAAGGAGCCCAGAACACAGCGCTCGTGGAGTGGCCTCCCCAGTGATGATCACCTGGAGGA
>NW_009649571.1:1368025-1370929 GCF_000708025.1 Charadrius vociferus
CCTGTCCGACGCGGCAGCGGCGGGTGTCCCGCTAGAAGAGGAAGAGAGGCCACGGTCAGTGCCTGGCCCAGGGAGGGCAGGGGTGGGAGAGAAGCCCAGGTCCCTCGAGAAGGAAAGCCGCCCCGCTCCCCAGGGTGACGTTTCCCCGCACAGCTCACCTCTTCTGCTGCGGCGATCGCTCCTCCTGGCTGCCCCCGCTGCCTGAGCCAGGCCGGGCCGGGAAAAACCTGCAGGGGGTGCGGGGACGGGCACGGGGAGCTGCAGGCACCAGCTCCCAGCACACCAGCCCAGCACCGAGACCAAGTCTCTCTCCGCACTCCAACCTCGCCAAAACACTCAGCTGGAGTGTTCAGGCACGAGCCGGCCGGCAGAGGCTGAGCGCCCTTATATAAGCAGCGAGGCTCTGATGTCACAAGGCATCACTGGATGACATCACAGTGCGTTGCCGGGGGATGTCACCATGGGCCGACTTCGCCTGCAGCACTCGCCCCAGCAGCCCTGCAGCCCCGTCTCACGCCTCGGGGCTCACCACACCATCACTGCCCGCTCCGGCCCCCACATCTTCTGTCGTGGGCTCGACATTGCTGCTTCAAGCCCATCTCCGAGGCCTTGGCCACGGCTTGCCAGAGCCCCGTCAGTTGGCGTTGGCCCGAGGTGGCACACGTCTCCCCGCACACACAGCCAGAGTGTCCCTGGGGAGCCCAGCAGAAGAAGGAGCCCAGAACACAGCGCTCGTGGAGTGGCCTCCCCAGTGATGATCACCTGGAGGACCCCTTCCCTCCACCTCCTGGCAACACCTCCTCCAATGCAGCCCAGGTTGCCACCAGCCCTCTAGGCAGCAAGGTTACATTCCTGGCTCCTGTTCAGTTTTGTGTTCCCCAGGACCTCCTGGCCCTATTCTGCCCAGCAGCTTTCCAGACTGGTTGCCCCCCCAGCATGTCCTGGTTCATTGAGTTGTTCCTTGAAGGTACAGGATTTTGCAATTCTTTTTGTTGAAATTCAGGTGATTTCTGCCAGCCCACTTCTCCAGCCCGTCCAGAATGAGAGTTAAGCGAAGTAAGAAAAAAGCGTGATACCCATTTTCACTGATGGATACATGCTTTGGAGAATCCTCCTGATGGAAAAAAACACATCCCAATGTGATATAATCCAGCCACTTTGTGTAAAGCAGTTCCATTGAGGAATCTCAATGCATCCTTAATCCTTTTCAGAAGGTCACACTGTCCTGGTTTCAACTGGGACAGAGTTAGTTTTCTTCCTAGTAGCTGCTGTGTTTTTGATTTATTATAAGGATTTTATTAATAGCTTGTATTGTTTTAATCGTTGTTAAGTAATTTTTATATTAATTCAGGAACTTTTTCAGCTTCCCATAGAAGCTGAGAGGGACCATCGACAGGACAAGCTGGCCAAAGGAATATTCCATACCATAGACGTCATGCTCAGTATATAAGTAGGGGTTGTCTGCAGGGCTGGAATCTGGGATCACTGCTCGCGGTGTGCTGGGCAACCGATTGTCGAGTTGTGAGAGCAATTGTATCACTTTATTTTGTATATTCTTTAACATTATTTTTTTTCTGTCTTCCATTACTGTTCTATTGAACTGTCTTTATCTCAACCCGCAGGTTTTTTTCCTCCTTTTCTCTCCCTCTTCTCTCTACCTACAGGGCAGGGGAGCAAGTGAACGGCTGCATGGCCCTAGTTCCCAGCTGAGGTTAAACTATGACACATGCAAAATCCAGGGGTCAGAAACAAGCATAGAGCTATGCCATACAAATATAAAACCACAAAATCACTCTCTGTTGACTGTATCAATTTGCTAACGGCATCTGAGGCACCAAGTCTCTTGAAGTTTAACATGTGTGCCAATAAGGGAGGAAACAGAACAAATGCTGGGAGTGTTTCTTGTGACACCCCTTTCTAACTACCTTCAGTGAAGAATGAAACCACAGGAAAGATTACCCTGAAAATTCAGACACCACAGAATAGCTTAGAAATGTGAAAGTACCTCAAACCAGGACAGCAGGCATCAGCTGTAGTGCCCAAAGCACATCATCGTCTCCTAAGGAAGAATTGACATGTTTGAAGACCCGAGAGGAAAAAAAGCAAATACACAGCTGATTTCCAAAGGAAAATTTTAGAAGCTGGACTTCCTTCTTTGATAAATTAGTGCAACAACTATGAAGAGGCAAAATAACATTGCTTCTTGTTTGTGAACTTCCCAAGCTACTTGGCTGGGGAAAGGGGAGCTGTGTATCACTCTTGATGTCCTTGCAGGGATGAGCTGGAGGAGAGGAAAATCCAGGTTTGGGTTGACCTGGTGTGTTGCTAGTTTTGTCCCTCTGATGTTTGTGTTAGTGCCATTTGGAAAGACAATAGAAAATCCTTGCAGTGGCACAACCTAGCAGAGCAGGTTCCATTTCAGTCTGGAATTAAGGAAGAAAAATATTATATGAAATGTTTGCAAAGGAAAATGCACAGTAGGCTCAGAGGCTCCATAGCTCAGGGGTTAGAGCACTGGTCTAGTAAACCAGGGGTCGTGAGTTCAAATCTCACTGGAGCCTGGGGGGGGGGGCTGTGTACCTCCTGTAAGAACCTATGGCTTTGTATTTCTGTTTTTTTCCAAAATGTTGCTAGCGCCATTTTTTGGACCATCTGCCCCAGCCTAGGTGAAATACAAACATCATCTAGTGCCTATACCAAATAACAGGCAATGAGAAGAGAAAAGTATCAATGGTCAGAGCTAAACGCTTGAAAGAATGCCT
This sequence comes from Charadrius vociferus, assembly GCF_000708025.1. Classification (NCBI taxonomy): domain Eukaryota; kingdom Metazoa; phylum Chordata; class Aves; order Charadriiformes; family Charadriidae; genus Charadrius; species Charadrius vociferus. The sequence goes on from NW_009649571.1 coordinate 1,370,788, forward strand.
CGAAATGGTATTAAAGTATAGGAATCAGAGATAGGAAATACCTAATAATGGGATTTAAAGCCTTCTGAGCCCCACAGACATTGTGAAGCTCATTGATGAACAAATCTGAAATGGCTGCTAGATATTTACAGTCAGATCTGGT
>NW_009649571.1:1370973-1394365 GCF_000708025.1 Charadrius vociferus
GCTGAAAAAAATATAAATACTGTTTGTGGAGGAATAGTACCGTTGATCTTCAGAGTTCTGCTGGGGGCTGGAAAGTTATAATTTTTAAGTAAAAAAATCTAGGAATTAACCTATTTTGCATCTTGAGTTCGATGAATAGCAGTCCAGATTTATGAGATTTCATACTCTGCCTTTGTACATTTCCCATTTCTTTGCTCATTTTCAAATAGACTTCTTATTTTGTTTCATCAAAATCATCCAAATCAGCGATGTAAAAGGACATTTCTGAATTTGAAAAGGGAAAGAAGGCTCAAAAACCGGAAATGTTTTTGTCTTGTGGAGGTGGACACTGGGTGACAGGAGGGACGTGGCACTTTTGTTGCCTCTCTGCAGCCTGTTTCCTTACAGCTCTGTTTTCCCAAAACAGTGAGCACATTACAGCTTTGGTGGGTTGATGTGTTTTCTCCACATGAGAAGTGACCTGCAGGAATTTCCTAGCTTTCCTCTGTATATATCACAGTAAGACTAAAGAAACAGGAGTCGGCAGGGTTCCCATTAATCTGCAGCCTAATAAACTAGCACAAGTTGTTGTCATTGTAACCCAAGATACTGGGAAATGGACAGATGTGTATTAGTAAAAGTGAATTTGTTTCTAGACTGTTGTGGCTATACATCTAGTTATCCTGTCCCTCCTTGCAGCTTATCGCTTTATTTTGCTTTCATATGACACTGCTGAGCAATCTCCAGAAAGATCTTTGTGGTTCGAGTTCACTTTTGCAATCAGGCTCACGGTTTCAGCTCAGTGGAGCCTGGTAGTAATGGAAATGATCCTTTGAAAAATTAATGTCTTTCATCCCTATGCAAAATTGACAAATGTTCAGGATATGTTTTGCTGAATTCTTAATCTACACTGTGCTTAATATTAATGTAAAAACTTCTCTCCCTAGTAACCCCGCTGCAACGCATAACACTGAACGTACTGATGTTACTTGTTAAACACGGGCCTGATGAAAAGATCACTTTCAACAGTGGACCTTGGCCCCTGTCTGAGCTAAATACCTTTGTATCAATCATCCGTCATCTTTTTCCCTGCTGAAAACAGGGGTTTTCGAAGATAGAGCCTGACAGGAGGGGCAAAGAGGGCAAAGTTGTTTATATCGATATCCAGAAGCCCAAGTAAATGTGGGAGGGAGGAAGGGCGCCTCTTCATCTTTGTGGACCTGTGAAATTGAAATGCTACATATGCATTCAGAGGCGCGGGAAAGGTTGTGTAGCTCTGCCTCAAGGACTGTAACAAGGCCAGTCCACTTATGGGTATTCTCAGGAAGAACTCTTGCTCTTTAAAGTTGTGACCTGCCCTAATCCAGATTTAGACAGTCTTTTATTGCTTTGTTTAGCAAGATTTAAAGGTATCCTCTTGTATATCCTCGAAAACTTGTTTTTCATATTTTCCTGAAGACTTCAGAATACCATTTCTATTTAAAAAAAAACAAACATCCTAAATGCTGCACATTTCTCTGGCATGCTTTTCATTCCTGGGTCTCCCTCCAAGGATTGCATCTCTGGACAAAGAAATCATTTATTCTAATACAAACAACATTGAACTTTGTGGCCTAGCAGCCTGGATAGTCGAGGTGCCCACGGTCTCCAAGGACCACGTTAGCAGAGCTGCATTTCTGCCTCCAGTTCCGTTCTAGTAAAGGCCACATATGCCTCAACTAAGTCATGTGGGAAACAACCAATAAATAATTTCATCCAGAGAAGGAAACTTTTAGCAAGAGCCAGTGAAAATGTTCCCATTTTTAAAGAGTTTTTAGATTTAGAAATACCAATTAGGCCAATGCTAAAATCTAACACACAAAGGGATCAAATAGTAGCCTCCACCCAGAGGAAAAATATCTAATAAAATCAGTAGGACTGCAAAATTCAGAGTGGGGAAAAATCACCCAAATTTATCTATTTTCCAGTTCTCCCATAATGAATATGCTCAATCCCTTATTAAAAAAAAAAAATATCTGGTTTTGAGAATAGTATTTTAAAAGCAGTTTCAAAATTCATAAACTGTGCAAAGCAGGGCTGGGGTCCTTGCCCAGCTGGAGACAGATACACTATGGATGTTTCGGTGGGAGGAATTCCACCTGCTGGTCTCCCAGTCCTTCTGCTGACATCTCTGTCGCAGCCAAACTGTCATTTTGGGGAAAATCAATGCAAACCCTAGGAAAAAATGATTCACACTGAATAGCTAGTAAAAATAAAAAAGAGAGAGAATGAGAAATTCTGATAGGTTCATCCACACTTTGCAGTGGCCATGGACCACTGTAGTGGTATCTCTTTCAAATGCAGAGAAGTCAAGTTTTTATCTTGACTGGAGGACCAAAACATTCTTCAATAATAGTTACACATAGCAGTCAGCCAGGCACAGGGACCTCCACAGTATCCACGGGGAGATCTATGCACAGCCTACATATCATCCACCCACAGCCAACCACTGGAGATTTCTCCACCACCTTGGTGCAAAATTTTTCCCAGGGAGATTGTCATCTCTTGGAGCTGGTGCAATCACTACCTGCTTCTCCTGAACTCCAAGGCTTGAAAAGAGCATTGGCATAAAATGTGGTAACACAACAGCTTTGGTGAGACCTTCTGGCTGCCCAGAATTGCTGAATGCAAAGACACCGTGCGTTATAACTGATGCAAATGTGGCCTTGGTGCTCTGCCAGCTGCCAGCACCACATACTTAGGTGGCATCTTCCCAGAAGCCTTGAAAAACTTGATGACCTATCACCAACTGCCCATTTCTTTCAAATATGTGATCCTCTTACAAACACAGCAGACCTAGCAGCTGACAAAGGTCATCTCCATGCTGAAGACAGGCACAGCAGCTCATTGTCAAAAGCTTCTGGCCTGTATCACCATCTCTCAAATATCTGTGCATGAACGTGTGGAAAGCATTACACCCTGATTCAAGGAGAAAACTCCCAAACAGCAGTCCACCTGAGAGCATCCACAGCCAGGTAACAACACTGGGAACTTGTCTCAAAGCCACAGGAGGATGGGGCAAATTGGCAGGACTCTTCCTTAGCATCCCATGTGATTTGCACAACACCCTGCTTCTGGAAATGTTGCAGCACCCAAGTCTCTTACTGATTGTGGAGCTCACCCTTACAATTTCCATAGGTATTGAACAGACCAAGAAACCTTGTCTTCTAAATGGCAGGTCCCTCGAGGTTTAATACTGGCATTATAGTTCTTCTGGATACCATCAACCCAATCAGGGTAGTTTGAATATGAGGTTACCTTCCCAGCAAACATGCTCATTCCCATAGGCCATGCCTCCACGAGGGATCGGGGTCATAGTTACTGAAAACTCAACCAAACTATAAAAAGCCAAACATCTACTTTCACCTAGGCACTGTGCCATGCAAATAAGAACTTAAAGGCAGATGCAGGATGGGGGTAGGAGTCTGCTATGAGGTTACAGCAGAGGAACGGTGGGTCTGCCTTAGATGAGATGTTAGGAGTTTGTTGTGTTTAATCTCACAACAGAAAGGCTGAAAGCAGACATGAGTAGCTCATATAAATACCACAGGGGTAAACAACTAGGAGGAGAAAGAACTACTTAAACTAAATTACATCATTAGCATGAATGAATATATGAGGCTGAAATTAAAAAAAAACCCTCTAAAAATCAGAGGAGTAATTTTTTCAAGAGGAGGAGGTCAGAAAGTGCAACAGCAGGTTACAGAGGAGCTGGACAGCACAGCTGGACTCCATGAGCCAAGAGCTGCCACCCTCCACTCTGTTCATCGGTGGTATGACCTTGTCTAAGTTCAGCAGTGTCCTGTGTTCTGTGAATACTTGTGTGTATCCACGTGTATTTTTATCAGTCTTTTAAGTAACTTGTTTCTCCAAATGCTGCTTCCATTTCCAGAAGCAGGAGGTAATGATGTTAGGCCTGCTTTCTCCTCCACCCCGGAGAGCCTGAGATGTACCTGTTGATTGCCTCACCTCCCCCCTGCCTGTTAGGGAAGCAGTTCATTCCCTGTGCAGCGAGCCTAGTTAGAGAGCTCAGTTGCTCTAATAATGGTCATCTATTTATAGCCTTTCATAATCTGTTTCGTGACAAAGAGTTTTTGCAAGATGCTCCTTGATTCTTGCAAGTTTGTAATGATTTTTCCCCTCCTGTGTTATTGAAAGTGGCTTTTGTCCTCAGAAGAATGACTGTAACAAAGGCCATTCCATGTGTTCAGAGTAAACTATATGGACTTTAATAGGTTTTTGATGAAAGCTTAGAATTTCTCTTTGTTTTCCTTCAATTCTTTTCAGTCTTTCAGGTCAGATGAGCCTGGCTTACCCTAAAACATGTAAGAGCAGAACAGGGACAGACTGAAATGGTCTCAGTGCTATACAGCCTTGCCCATTGCTATTACAGCAGCTTGGTCCTCCACCCAGAGTCTCTGGTGATAGCGCGTTGCAAACAGCAGAAGGGCAAAGTCTGGAGATGGCACTGACTATGCTTAATTTGCTCATTCCATAACTGTGTCTCACCAGATATGACAATGTAATTATTTCTGTTAGGCCAGCTATTAAATTTTATTGGAACTGATACAACTGGCCTGATGAAATACCCTCAAACCCTTTCCTCCTACAGATCTCTGCACCATCATAGCTGCCACCACATTTCGATTGCCACTGTGGACTGTAGTGCACAACTGCATCATTTTTACTCCAGAAGAGGATCTCCAGGTTTTCTCAATTTTCTACAATGTTTTATATCTGAAGAAGAGTTTTTCTCTCTGTGTATGTGCAGGTGAAAATGCTGGTGGCCTGTCCTACCTGCAGTGCAACACTGGGGGAATGTTGAAACAGAATGTTGAAGAGTCTTTCTCTTTGCTGTCTGTTTGTAAAGGCTCAGACTTACCTCAGCCCCCTCCTTTCTGGGGGAAACAGGACTGGGAGAGTCAAGTCCTGAAGCCACAGCCGTGCCCTCGCTCTCTGCCAAACTAAGGTGGGCCTCATTAAGCAGTGGGCTGTGGGATTTCATCAGTCAAGCTTCAGGTTCACACTTCTCTGCTTGTCCTCTTCTTATCTGGTCACAGCTGCGTCTGGAGTTTCTTCACAGCTGAAGCTTTCAGCAATCCTCTGATGTGCTCCAGCTTTGTTGCTCCTCCTTGGTCAGTCCATAGCTCTGCACCACCTCTCTGCCTTTCCCCTTTCCCCATTTTCCAGCCTTTGCTTTTTGCCTTCTTGCTTTGACTCCCCCTTTTCTGAGCATTCCCAACTGGCGACCCATGCATCTCCATGTGCACAGCCAGGTGCCTGCCGGTACTTCCCCAGGCATCTCAGCAGCCAGAAGACCTTGCTAGCAGTGGAAGGTGCACAGAACCACTTCTGCACTCTCAGTGAGATGTGTCTGGGACCACCAGGAGGCATTAGTCCTCCACCATGGGCAAGCAGGTGGTGGGAAAGCCTTGCACAACTGCTCAGCTCCAAAAGTCTCGTCCCTGCTTGGCTATGGTGCCCAGCAATGCCTTTTAAGTTAACCACGGTTACAGAAGAGATGGAGCATTAGCATCAGTACAAAACCTGGTGTCTTGAAAGTCTGACACAGTTTGATCTGGCCTCTCTTGCACTAACTCAGCTCTGGGCCTCTCTCTGTTACCATAAGAGGGCAGCACCTGGGCTTTTGGAAGAGTTCCTGGGTATGCAGCTTCCAGCAAAGATGCATCAGGCTCCCTGGAAAACATTCAGCAAACCTACAGAGAATTCTCCTTTTTCTTCAAGTCTAAGACTCAGTTACGCAGAAGACGGGTCCAAACTAAACCCTTCACGCAGCTTCCCTTCGCAGTTGGGCTGTTTGCTTCTCTGTGTAATCAGTTTCACAAAAGGATCTCAAATTGCCAAGAAATTCTCCTACTTCCGCTCAGGATGGAGGTGAATTGCATTTTGTTTTGTTTTCTCAGCTGTTGTAACCAAAGCGTTTCAAGAATTTGTGGGGAACGGAGAGGGATTATGAGTCTAAGTCTCCAGTCGGGCCTTTGGGTTTCCTATACACCCACGGCTGTAATTCCCCAGCTTGTCACTGGTAACAAACCTGAACGATGGAGCCCACAGCACAATTAGGGAGCCTGATATTTGCTTCCTTTCTTGAGTGAACCTTATGTTTCCTTTCTCAGGAAGGCAGAGCTGCTTGAGGTATATGTTTGCTTTTATTTTACCTTGTTTCTCTCCTTCCTCTTCTGCAGCAGTAGGAGCAGCAGGATCCAATTTGCAGAGGAACAGCACAGTGCTGAATAGCTCAGCGTACGCTGCAGTGCAGAGAGTGCTCTCATAGAGCTGAACACAAACAAGCTGCTCTCTATGTTTGGGGGTTTCTGGCTGGAAAGCAAAAGAGCAATTTCAGTAGACACTGTACATCACATGGATGTCCATCTGAATGCTTCCAGGGGGTGGCACATTCACTTTTGAAGAAAACCATGTTCTAGGAGTTACTCTGGTTTTGTTTGTAGAGGTGATTTTCCTGGGAACCGTACAGGAACTTCCTGATTCAAATACAATGAATTGTGACAATGCAGCTGTGTCGATGCCGGTGGAAAGCAGCATAATTATACTGCCATTGATGCTCTGCTGGGCACATCAGCTAAGGATCCATCCCACGTCCTTTTCAAGGCTGAGAACAGAAGTTCATCCCATACCAAGAACACGTGGATAGGAGGGGCTGAGAAGTTAAAGGATTAGTTTCAAGGAGTTCATTTTCTGCCGTGAAATTCATAGACTGACCGTAAATGAAAGAGGGTGAATATCCCCAAAGAGAACAGAATGAACCTTTTCAGATGGTTTCATAGACAATTAATTTTTTTCACAATAACTGGTTGTCTCAGTTGATTTTGGAACGAGCAGTCTGAACTGAAACAAAGCTGTTGGGTCTTTCTGAATGGGAACTGAAATGTTAAATTCTCTGCTGACTTGTGCTGGCCCCATAGTCAAATGTGATATTCCCCCTGGCATTTCAAAGTGTTAATGAAGTCCAGAGACGACCTCGACTCATGTTTTATATTTCATGGAACACTAATGGCAAATTCAGCCCCCTGGCCCCAGCCAAGCAGATGGCCAAAATGCAGCCTTGGCTCCATTTCAAGCCCTTTTATAGCCTCAGGGCAGAGCCTCAGCTGGCGCACACCATCACAACTTGAGACGCTACAGCCATTTCCTTCAGCTGGAGATCTGTTTTTCTTACTGTAAATATTGTATATTCTGTGATTCTGAGCCTTTACCCCAAGGTACATTTTATCCTCATTGCAGTCCTGACTCCAGTCCTGGACCTGGTCCAGACCCTGGACATTTTCCAGAATCTCTTCTGCACTGGAACCATCCCGGACTCAAGTTACAACTTTTTCCGTGCTGGATACTGCCATGCCCCATAGGTCCATCTGTGCCATTAGATTTGATGCTAGTTTTGTACCTCTAAGCTTGCAGCCAAGTGCAAAGATGTTCCCATGGAAGTATTGCTGATGGGGCTCAGGCAGAATTCCTCCTGTCTTGCTGGACACTCTCTATTGCCTTTCCGCAGGCACTGGGACAAGGTCATGCCCTTTCTGCAAGGTGAGAGGAGTGAGTGCTGAAATTAGATATTCTGTTAGCAACCAATGGTTTACGTCCTTTCCTTCTGGCCCCACTAATTTAAGCTACACTCTGTTCTACAGCTTCTATTTTCTCCTGTACCATAGCTCTCCTCTGGGGCTTCCAACCATTTAGTTTCATCAGAGTTTCAGAAGTAGAGAATTAATCAAACACTGAGGTAGTGACTCATACTAGAAATTGCTACTTTTACACAATCCCTCCTAGAATACAAACAAGATCTCCTTGGGATCTCATGGGGTAAGGTGCTGGTGTCAAACACAAAGATCATGAGCTGTCTACTATATTAATCTTCAAGCAGAAATATTCATCATTTGCCTGGAAATCAAAGACAGGGACACAGTTTTGGGTGCACAAGGCAAAGCAGGGGCAAATGGCACTCAGCAGGCATCCACTGTGTCCATGTGCTGGAGGTTTAGGTCAGGAAAATCCTGGTTATTTGTCACCTGGACAGACGCTGGTGACCCCACATGCAGACAGGCAGTTTGGCAGTAAAGCAGCCTGAGACTCAGGGAACGCAAGGCAGTAGGTGGCCCAGGTGGGGACTCGAGGACAGATGTTAGCAGGGTGCAGTCTGTAAGCAGTCTTGCTGCAGAGCACCGCCAGACAGGAGCACCATGCCCACACTTCTCCCGACCCCCTGCAAGCAAGGCACTGGTAGCTGTGCTTGGAGTGAGAATTGAGGCAACACCAAGATTTGGGTTCACACAAGCATTTAGGAATTGAGGTGCTGATTCAGGGGCCTGTATCAAATGCCCGAGGCTGTAAATCATGTAGGGGTGACTGGGAACAGGTTGCTTCCTAGAGTCCCATAAGATGTGGGGTTCTCCGAGGTGAGCCTGCACCAACCAGCAAGCCCAGCTTTGGGGTTGATTCAGCTTGAGCATCAAATGGACAAGGGAAAAGTTTTGTGAGCAATACATAGGAAAACAGCTCTCCAGTAACTCTACAGTGCCCATAGGGTTTTTCTCTTCATTTTCTTGGTATGTGACTCCTGAGCACAGTGTCCTCACAGAACCAGTTCAGCTGGAAATGTCTCAGGTTTCTCTGCAGATCAGAGAGGGCTCAGGCATTGGGATTTCATTCACTCACCTTCAGTTCACCTCTTGCACCGGGTTCCCAGCTCACAGATAATGCTGAGCTGAAAACATCCAGGGCTTCCAGGATGGGAGGAGTGGGCTATGCACTTGCTGCTTCCCCACAAGCCCCTCATGCAACACTGGGATACTGGGGACGAAAAGCATCACAGGGGAAAACCAAATACAGCAGTACTGAGTGTTTCACAACACAGAATGAGCCGAGCATAGCCCAACTGCGTGAAGCAAGAAAACCAAAAGCAAAAGTCTTTCACTGAGCAAAACCAAAGTTGTCCTGGCTGTGAGCATCTGCGTGTGGCAAGAGGTCTGTGGAAGCTGCAGCAAGTGTCTTAAGCAGTCACCAAAACACAAAACATGCAGCACAAATGACCACACTGAGGTAAACACTTGAAGAATAATCAATTCAGCCTTTCCCAGGCAATGTTCAGAAAAGCATTCAAACTGCTTAAATCCTGTCCCACCAGTACAGGGATGCCACAAGAAGCTCAGCTGTCTTCAGAGAAAGATCCAGCTACCTAATCTGTAGGTGGTTATGAGAGAGGCCCAAGGCTATGCAGGGGGGCAGTGAGAGCAGCCCCATATCTTTTCAAAACAAGCAAGGGCATTGCTGGCCTCTTCCCCTGCGTGCAGGGGAATGGAAACAGTGAGAAATCCTAAAAGTTTCTGGCCACACATGGCAGTTTGCAGGAACCTCAGTAGTGAAGTGAGAGGCAAATGAGGAAGGATTGCAATGGAGCCAGGAGGAGGATGCAGAAGCCCAGGGGCAGTGAGAGAGCCAGCGTGGGCTTTGGGCAATATGATGGGTGGAAGTCATGAGTCAGGTACCTGGAAGCCCGTTTCCTGGCATTACCGCCTGAAAAATTCCTTGCGGATGTTTCCTGCTCCTCGGCTATTCAGGTTGATGCAGCCACCTGCTGCCCTTCCCCATATTGTGCTGGGCAGCGGATGGAGGATGTCACTGGCCAAGAATTCCTTTGCCAGCAAGAAAATGACATGAGGCTTTCAGTTTTTTTAGAAGCTGCTGTGTAGTTACAAAGGCAGAATAATGGATGGAAAAGAATTTGCCAGGTGCATCCTGCAGGCCAAGGGATGTGCCAGAGCCAGGCATGGGTGGCAAGATTTGGTCATGTGGAGTGCTGAAACACCTCTGCAGAGGGAGTTAGCAGGACCGGGACTCAGATGTCAGCAGAGAGGTGGCTGCTCTTGAGGCTTGGCCAGGGGAAGGTCTGTGGGAGATTGCTATGTAGTGATCCTTGAAGCTGGACTAGAGCCCTCCACAGGTCCTTCCCAACCTTGGTCATTCACTGTGATTCATCAGAGCAGATCCACCAGCAGCAATGATCCCCTCGGTGCTGTTTTTGCAGACAGGAACTGTGTTGTTGTGCCTGCACCATTGTCCAAATTCCATGGATTTACTTCAGGATTTCAGTGTATGTTCAAACAGCACTGAGCTATTTACCAAATCAGTATACAAACCACCCACATATTCAGTTTCATTTTCTCTTTAATTTAGAATCCTGTTACTAAATGCATGGTTGCTCTGACCCAGAGTGATGGGAGTATGAGCAGGTAGGTGACCTACAACCCATCCTCCTCTGAACTCAAAAGCCTCCACTGGGCCTCTAGACATGCCCATGGTGTCCAACAGCATCTTCAGCAGCTCCTGCCCACTCTTCTTTGAGTTTGGCCATGACCACACCTGTCCCCTCTGTCTCTGCCTTTTTGGTCCTTTTTTCTCTCCTCTCCCTCCTTGTGGCAGAGTGAGCAGCTGCCGTGGAGAGCCACAGAAGGCCAGCAACTTTCCATCAGCAACACACCGACCGACGGCCCCAGCGGGCACCCTACTCCGATTGCACCAGCAGATCCTTTCTCGCCAGCACTGTCAACAGCATCAGCCAGTTGCACGGCAGGTGCCAGGGTCGGCCCAAACTGTCCCCGTTGAGGCACAATGAAACGTGCCCAACAGCTGCAGATGGGTCAGAGGATACCTCAAGGCTCTAGGAGATCCCAACTACATGTACCAGTACCAAACAAGATTAGTGTCAGTTGACATTTCAGCTGTTTTTTTGGGTACCCACAGAAGTGGCTTTGTTCCCTGCACTTGGGGCCCAGTGCTGCCCCTCACTGCAGTGTTGGGCTCCCTGCCCCGTCAGTCCCAATGCAATGAACAGCTTCCATCCAGGCAGGAGGAAAAATGCATGCTGGAGATACTCTCCTTCCCTCCATCCCTTCCCAGCAATGCTCCTTCTCCTCCCCAAAATACCGGGATGGGGGAGGTTGTGCTGTCCATGGGGAGAAGGAAGGAGGCAGTGGGAGGAGGGAGCTGCTCAGGGTGATCTTTCTTCTCTGAAACACAGTCTACTAGTGAAGAGGAATAACAGGGAGAGAGACATTGGCCATACGCGCAGCTCCTTTTACAAGACTGCAGTAAAGTATCAGATGGGATTTTGATGCCTTTTTGGATAGCAGTGTGAAGAAAGAGCTGAGTGTTTTTGTCCAGTGGTGCCACAAGTGCAGTCTTAGGAGGGGAAGGGCTTTGTCTGAGCAATTCCGCAAGAGGGAAGGAAGCACAAAAAGAGCAAATGGACTTGGACCAGCTTTTCTTATTTAGACTCATTTGTTACAGAAGTATCAGAAATGCTGGAAGCTGGAAAGCTTCAAAAAGTAAGGCTGTTGCCAAGGCTTATGTTTTCCTGCAATATTTGAACTTTTGCTCCAGGAATCACAGAATTACATAAGGTTCTTCATTTTTGCTAAATAAAATTTTTCTCATAATGGGGAAAGAACGTTTCACAGAAAATATGATGTAAGCAGGAGCCTGAAAACACAGAAACTGGAAGGTTAAAAAAAAACCAGGATCTATTCTCTGAAGAGATGACACCACATTAAAGCCAAATTTATGATCTGGGGGAATGTGTCACGATTTTCAATCATGTCACAGTTGGCACGGTGGTTACCAGCACCCTTGCAGCTCCACACTACAATCTTGAAGTTCAGTCTTCAGAACAAAAAGATTTTTGCTCAGTTTCTTTACTTTTTCTTCATAGCAGAGGTTTGGTATCTTTAAAAACACCAGTTGGAGGACTGCATCCCTCCATCATACTGACAGTTGTGCAGATGTTGGGGGTCTCTAGATACGGTGACTCTCCCTGCTCTTGACTTGTAGGGCAGAACTCCCTCATGCCCCCAGGGAGACAATATCGTCCCTATGAACCTACACACGAGCAAGAAAGAAGCCCATGCATTGGACCTCTGTGTTCCCAGCCCTCCCTCGGGGCTCGCACCAGCTCTTCTGAGCTCTCCTCGAGGCACTGGAAGCCCCAGCTTACAATGACCACAAGGTGGAGATGACCCAAGACAGGCCATGATGTGTAGGTCAGGGACGCACTGTCACAAACCCATTCGTAGTTCACCGAGGGAGCTGTGACACCCCGGCACATGCCCCAGCCCGGCTGCGTGGAGCTCATACTGCTCGACTCACAGCCCCATGTCATGCCGCGTCATGAACAGTTGGACCACATGTTTCCCTTCAGCACTGAAACTGCGAGGCAGCAGCACTGAGAGCCCTTCAAACACCCCCCCAACCCCCGGTGCTGTTATGTGACTTCAAAAAAATTCGCTGCAGGCACTTCGCAACAAAACTTAAAAGCAAATAGAGGGCAGCTGCAGCGCTGAAAGCAGGAGGCTCAGGAGGAATTGAGGGGATATCAGGAGCGATATCTCTTCATCTGAGATTCCTAAGCTCAAACGAAGCGCGGAGAGAAATAAGTGAAGTTCCACAGCAAGGAACCACTTTTTCATCCCGCTTGTCACATCTGTTTTCTCCTGTGTCCAGCTGGCGGCCGAGCAGTCCCTCACCTTCAGCGGCACGTGGCAGTGGTGCCTTCCCAGCTCTGCTCTGCAGAGACCTTTGGGAGAGGAGACAGGGCAGCAGGGAACCACAGGGTCCGTGCAGGGAGCTGAAGGGATCCCCGTCCCCCCTTTGCCCCCTCCTGCCCAGGCTGCCACAAGCTCCAGCCCTGCTTGAGAGACCTGGTGAACACACGTGCATCCCTGCACAGAGACAGCTCGACGTGCCCCCACGCGCAGGCACAGAAAAATGAAAATGAAGACCTGAAGAGCAGATTTCAGCAAAAGCAGGAAAATGAAGCCAGTCAGTTAATGCACAGAGACCACAAGGTGTTAGAAAGTGGTCCCCCACTATGACTGTGAACATCGGCATAACTGCATTAAATACAACCCCATGGCGTCTGTGGGTGGGATTCCGCATGGTTCCCTTCTTACAAGAAATGAGAGCAAGCCAAACAAATTATACCTGCAGCTAAAATAATGATTTCAGCTAATTGCAGCATGTCATCTTTTCTTTTTTTTTTTTTTTCCAAAAAAAAATCAGGTCACCAGCAAATAAGAGTTCCACTTTTTTTTTTTTGTTTTGTTGTCTATCATTGTTGGGGGTGCTGATTGACGAGAAGCTCAACATGAGCCAGCAATGAGCTATCGCAGGCCAGAAGGCCAACCATATCCTGGGCTGCATCAGAAGAAGTGTGGCCAGCAGGGTGAGGGAAGGGATTCTGCCCCTCTGCTCCACTCTGGGGAGACCCCCCCTTGAGTACTGCATCCAGCTCTGGAGCCCCCAACAAAGGAAAGACATGGACCTGTTGGAGCAGGGGCAGAGGAGGGCCACGAAGATGATCCGAGGGCTGGAGCACCTCTTCTGGGAGGACAGGCTGAGAGAGTTGGGGGTGTTCAGCCAGGAGAAGAGAAGGCTGCAGGGAGACCTTATTGTGACCTTCCAGTACCTAAAGGGGCTACAGGAGAGCTGGGGAGGGACTTTTTACAAGGGCATGTAGTGATAGGACAAGGGGGAATGGCTTCAAACTGGAAGAGGGCAGGTTTAGATTAGATATTAGGAAGAAATATTTCCCTGTGAGGGTGGTGAGCCCCTGGGGCAGGTTGCCCCGAGGAGCTGTGGTTGCCCCATCCCTGGAGGTGTTCAGGGCCAGGTTGGACGGGGCTTGGAGCAACCTGGGCTGGTGGGAGGTGTCCCTGCCCAGGGCAGGGGGGTTGGAACCAGATCTTCAAAGTCCGTTCCAACCTAAACCATTCTATGAGTCTATGATTAGGGATTACAGCTGGAGTTAATCTGGGCTAGGATAAAGATACGAGTTTAGTACTAAGCTATAATTAGCAATGGGTTACTTTTAAGGTTAAAATATACAGTTAGGTTTTCATTTGTGTCTGTAGGTTTAGATAAATTTTAGTGTTAAATCTATGTCACTGATTAAACTCAAAGTTCCAAGAGATAGCTGCCTTTGGGTTGGAATTAAATTTAAAACAATTTGAAAAATTAGGCTGGTATTAAGGGTAGATATGATTAACCATTGCATTATAGTAGATTACAGTTAAATATAATCTAGGGCTCATTGAGGACTTCAGTTTGAATCTAATTATAATTAGGACTATTATTTGGCATAAACACTGTGATTCCTGATCAGGGGAGATATGAGGATTTGCATCAGCATCTCATACTCTCTGCAGCTGCATTTCCAGCTGATGCCACCATTTCGGTTCCAACCATGAGGGCGGGAGAGCCCAGCCCCTCCGCCAGCTCTTGCCATTCGGTCTGTGGCGCAGGATCATCCAAACACAAGTGCTTATGCAGAGGGATGCTGTTCCCCCACCCCTTGGGCAGCAGCATCCATAGCTGGAGTGCTCCTTGCCCATTCAACACCCATCCCAGTGGTAGAAGAAAACCAGACATGAGATGGACCAGATGATCTCCTTGGTCACTAGCCCAACTCCCCGCCAAGGGGACGGGCTCCTGGGAGGAAGCCTCCTCCCCACCCCATCACTGATGGACAACACTTGTCAGGGTCCCCAACCAGATGACATGCTCCTGTCACATGTGTGGACCTTCCTGTGGAAAACAAGAGAACCTCAAGCCAAATAAGCAACTTTATGCACACCTAAAATTCATGGCTTAAACCCAGGAGCTGCTGGCTGTTGCAGTAGAGATAACCTCAGAAATATGAAATCCCTCATGCCACCAGGCCAAAAGCAGCTTGAAGTTATGAGAGATGTAAGATTACAAATACAGATGCTGTTTTGGTCGCAGTCCATATTTTTGTTTTATGAGGCACATGAAACATAAACGAAGCGTAGTTTTGTTTATAACATGTTGACACTTTCCCAGTTTTCCAGCCATTCAAAGCAAGTCAGGGGAAATATCTGATCTTTTAAATCTATTTTCCATTCTATGCCTAAGCCTTTATGAATAAAACCAACGATAGTTATTTAGAAATAACTCTCTTCCATATATAACTATAACTTCTCTGTACTAAAAAAAAACAACCTCTTGATGTTTAGTCAGTGCTATTTTATTCTGTTGCAGTAAAAGCACGGAAGAGAAGACTCAGTACGCTGTTTATTACCATGGGTGTTATTTTTTGTACTTTACAGGATGCATTTTCTGTCAGAATTTGTAAAATATTAATCAAACAAACAGAGAACAGTACAGAAACTACAACTTGAAATGAACATGATTTCACAGCAACACTAAATCCATAATGGTGCATTCCCCATCTTTTTTCTGTCAACTATGCCACCTAAATGCTTCATTTACAGAAGGTTTGCTTTTGTTTTGGTATTTCTTGACATTTTATTGTCTCAGTTTCATTGAAATGAGAACAAAGGAGAGAAACTCTCTGTGAATAACAATGTTAAGAAGCAATTAGCCAGTAGAAATCAAAATACATGATCATGCAATTAAACTGTGTGACAATTCACATGCACAAGAGGGAAGAGGTACACTTCAGTAGACAATATTTAAACCAGTGTATTTCATATACTTCTTGTCATACTATTGCACAGACTGCGATTCTTATAGTGTGAGGGAAATATGAGGTGGGACATTGCCTGTATTATGCATCGTTGCCATCTCCCCTGTATCTCACCACCCAGACTGTTTACCCCAGGACCATGTCCATCTGTCCAAAGGAAAGCCACCCATGTTAGGTTGGTATCCACCAGAAATGAGTGCTAAATGAGCACTCAGTCTGTGTTTTGTGCTTGCCCATTGTCAGACCTCCCTAAGGGCTTATGTTGGATCCACTGGGCAATTGCAACTGCATCTGGTGGGAGAAAACAAATTCAGAGTTTCTGGGTTTGTTGTTAAGAGAATTAGCAACTGATGGAGGAATTAAATCCGAACTGATTCCCACTCCGAAGGGATGCCAAGGATGCTCAGAATTCCACAGGTGGTGGAGAGCACATGCCTCTGGCTCCTGCTAAAGATCCTGTAAAGGTAGGCAGGATCCAGGGGAGAAGCTGCCAACACTCTGCTGGGACAGCAGTTCATGGAGGGAGACCTGCAGGTACTGCCAAGAGACCTGGGACCTGTGCAGAGCCTGGGAGGGCTGCAGTGAGGGTTCTAAGTGGACGTGGGAAAATAAGGTATTATGAGATGCTCAGAGCATGACTATTAGGCAAGATGAATTCCACCCTAGACGGCTGAACTCCTGCTTCCACAAAGCACAGTACTGAAAAGTGTGAGGTTTTTGTGGAAAAAAGAATTGTGGGAAAGGAAATTTGAAGTTATTTGGTTTATGATTTTGTTTGAAAGCAAAACCACAAATTCTAATGTTTTCACAGCAATTTGACTGTTCTGTGACCAAAAATAGGTTCTATTGAGCTCCAAGACTGAGTCCTGCTCAGAATAAGCAGTTAGCAAGATAATCAAGTTTGGTTTCTTAACTGTAGTGTCTAAACTATGTGTGTTTGCAGCATGCTATGTGTCACACCCCCATGGCAGTCAGAAGAGATGCTGTCACACAAACAGTGCAGTCTGGGGGGCTCACCTCACCCAGGGCTCTCACACCCCACATGGCAAAGGTCCCCATCACCACAGAAGGTGCCTGGGCCCGTGGATCTGACGGAGACCTCAATTTTTGGGGCACCTACAGCTGGGGGCAAGTAGAATCCTACTTTCCTGTACTGGACCCACCAGGCACCACATACCTCCCACATACACCACATCATACCTTCTCACCAGGAGAGTTCATGGTGCATCTTGGGAGATGCAACCCAAGGAGGAGCCTCCATGAAAGAAGAGCTTTGCAAATACTATTCCTATGAGCAGGATTTCAATGTTTCCTATTAAACTATTTTTGTCATTAACGAAATATTTTAGACATTTTTATTTTTTCCATATGAATGTGGCATTGTCATACTGTACCACATATAATATTTTATTCTGCTTTTTGTTGAAGCTTTACAAAGTTTTGCTGAGTGCTGAATGCATCTCTGCCTTCTGGTCTTGTCTTTTATTGAATGCTGGGGGTATCTGTTGTGTTTCTGGTTCTGCAAGGATTTCCTATATTTAGCATATAAAAGAACATTTCCTCATTCAGGTTTTCAAGATCCTCATGTATTCTTCCTCTTATATATGCTAAAGGAGTCTCAACAATCACTGCATCTTATGGAACCATTTTTCAGAAAGAAGTAGCTTGACATTAACATCACAGACCTTATATTTGGACTGCATTAAAAGCTGTAGCTGTTTTGACAAGTGCTTTTTAAAGATTAAAGATATTTGTGGTCTAAAGATGTATGTACATGGTCTTATCTTCAGGAAATTTTGGTAAATCATTGAACCAAAACAATGGCTACATGTTTTTTTCTAATTCTGAACAATTTTACTCAGCTGGAGCTGCTGTCCTGGCTGCTTCTTGTTTGTGGGTTTTGCTCTTGCACAGAACAGTTGCACTTCGTATTGCAGGACCAGCTGTTTAGCCCAAAAGCATCCAGATTTCCATACCTCATGTGCACGAGTGGAGAGCTGAGGTCCTCATATTGGGATTTTCAGGAGCTTGTGCAGGTGGACCTCCTCAGACCCAGTCTGAAAAATCCATTAGGAAAATTTCTTTCTGGGCCTTGCCCTAACATCTGCCTTGCCATTTCCTTGCCGTCTCAATGGTTCACTGGAATGGGATAAAGGAGACAGGATGGTGGGGAGATGCTTAGAAATCACCTGAAGTGTTTATTCTTTCTTTTGCTGGATCAGCAGGGCGTATCTCAAATCACTTGTATCAAAGCCTGCTTGAAGATGTTTTGACATTAGAAAATGTCCAGTAATAGTAAAATTCACAAACACCTGCATTTTTCTTTCTCTGTTTTGACCAGTGGCACTGAGAGATTATCCCAAATAGCACATGCACTCTGCTGCAGAGGTAACCAAACACACAGATACGATGCATGACAAAAGCAGCCTTCAGCAGTTCGTCAAGCAATTGCCACAGTCATCACGATTGCTCTGCTCATTACTTTGTTCTCAGTTCCAATTTTTCCAGATACTGAACTGTAAAGAAAAAAGAAAAAAAAAAAAGACAATGGCATAAAACCATGGGGCAGGACTGGCAACACTGCCTGCAGGCACAGCACAGATGCCCGGGAGAGGGGAGAGGAGGGGTTGGGATGGGATGGGATGGGATGGGATGGGATGGGATGGGATGGGATGGGATGGGCCAGAAAGGGGATGAAAAGGAGATAAATCCCAGAAACAGGGGGAAAGGAAGGAAACTGGTTGGGTAGAGGCAAGCAGAAGTAGAAGGCAAAGGCGGATAGACCAGAGCCTGTCCTAAAAGCCTGTGGTAGCTGTAGTTGTGGGCAAGAGTTTCACTCTGGCAGATGATGGCCTGAATGATCTAATGGGTCTTTTCCAGCTGAGCCTTTGAGACTCCGCAGAGCCGCTGGAGTCACTTTACGTAATCGGTTGGAACAAGAGACATTCCAGAAATAGTTTTCCAAAAGAGAAATACTGAGTTAGTGCAACTTTTTCTTAAACCAGTAATGAAGGCGGGGGGAAGGGAGGGGGAGAATTTTCACAGCAGTCCCAGGGGGAGTATAGTTAATATCAGACTGTTTTATTGCCACATGAAGTTTTTTCTGGCTCTATTTGTACTCTTAACTCGAAGTGGAATCCATTCCTGAGGGGGAAAAGGCAAGAATATGTTTATTTTATGCAAAAAACAATCTCCTTTTACATTGCGAAACATGTACACTGGAACAGGATGGGATCATTTCTCTAATTCTTTCTTGGGAGTCTTTAACATTTGATCCAGTCCCTTCGCTGGTAAGAGATGTGCAGGACAGTGTGCCTGAGGGAGAGTGAAAGAAAGAGTGGTGGCTTATGCCCTGCGGTCCCTGATACCGATATCATTTTGTGCCAGAGAGTTCAGATCCAGAGTGAAAAGCCATCCTATTTCTATCACAGATGAACCATCTCCCCAGGCCCACACTGAGCCCTACAGTATCCCCATGACCATTTTCTTTCCCCAGGCTCCTCTGCTGATTGGGAACTTGCTTGCACATCACTAGCCAATAGCCCTTTGGGCAGGAAACCTGCTTTTCGTACAATCAGTTGAAGATTTTTACATGAGTTTGAGAATATATTGCGCATCAGCTCACCACTTGGCACAGTACAGGACATGGAGGGATCTCTAAAAAGTCACCAAAGCCAACACAAAGGAAAGAAGGGTGAGAAAGATGGGCGGTGTGGGCTGGGAGGACCTCATACCCTCCAAGACAGCATGTCCAAGAGCCACCAAGGCCAGGCAAGCAAGAATCTATCATTAGCGGTTGAGGATATGAAGCTGTGTGTTGGGGACTTGTCCAGGTCTCTTCTCCAGTCACCTCCCATGTCACCTTCACACTGCAGCTCCTGTGAAATGTTCCCAGCCAAAAGGCAAAGTGTGCTACCTCCAGTCTGGAGTACATGTCGGGCTTGGCTGGCTGCTGTGTGAGACCAACCAGTTGGGCTGCACTGGCCAAATCACAAGCCAGAAAGTCAAGTTCTCCTGCCCTTGTCTGGATGGAGACACCATCCAAAGAGATTTCTCTTTGGGCCGTTTGCTCCCTTTCTGCCTTAAAGATTGGACAGAAACTGCTTCATTGCCTTTATGGTCCAACAAGGACATGTATAAAGTTAAGTGTGGAAGGAAAATAATAACACGGAGATGAGGTAATGGGCTCTTTGTGTCTGTTTCAACTGGCCAGAGCTTTTTATCCCAGGAGAGGTGTCCCCAGACTGTGTCCTCTATTCTCCCCCACTCTCTGCTGCCAGACTTTCTTGTGAATGAATCTCAGAGGGCTCCTGGAAATTTTTAGAGCAGACTTTTCCCCAAGCCTCTCTGAAGGGGAAACAGGCCACTTCTGAAATATTGGTGACCTAGGTGGGAAATTAGTGTGGGGCTCCTGATGTTCCCAGAGTAGAAGGCAAGGACTGGCATTTGCCAGCGAAATGTCCAGCATTAGTCCCCAAGTTGCTCTGCAAAAATGCACTGGCCAGTTGTGAGGAGTCACAGATTAAAAATAATAAAAGCAGGCAAATACAGAGTGACCCTTTTCTGCAATAACCTCGCAGTGTCTCAGAACCAGCGCTGCCTGCCACAGGTCTTGCTGCTCATTTCTCGTATGGGCATCTGGCCCAGGAAGGTGAGTCAAAGCAGATAAGCCAAGGGTCTTGCATTCCTAGCACGTAACCAGGCACAGCTCTACCCTGAAGATCTGAGCAGCATGGAGATGTTTCCTATCACTTCTGGATGACTGATAGCAGGATAGATGCAGGTAGGAAGGCTACCAAGGTGGTAGAAACCCGGTAATGAGGTGGGAGGAAGGAAGATGCTAATAGTGCATGGCCCCCAGGGTCAGGACAAGCTGAATAAGATTTTTGGTTTCAGCTTCCAACTCAGGATACCCCTAAATTACTTTGGCCAGAAACAGGGTGAACCAGGAAAAGATCACTCTGATCTTGAAATTTTTCTTTCTCTTGTTCCCTAAGGCTGTGCCGTTGGCCATTATGAGGCAGGGTACCAGCCTTGAAAGGAAACTGTGACTCAAGCCTGTCGCGCAATTTTCCATCATGCAGCAGCTCTGCTAAAGGAGCAGCACTGCTTTGGGAGCAGGGAATAGGAAGGAGCATTAGAAAGGATCTCAATATTTGCAGGTGGTACCTGACAACTCCTCACTTGTGTTATGAAGTCCCAGACCTGAGCAAAGTAGCTGCAGCTGCCTTGGCCTCCCAGCCAGCCCCAGAGCGCTCGTCAGTCCCAGGCTTTGCCGTTAATGATGGCATAGACACAGTGGCTCTTCCTCACTCTGCTCAGAAAAGCATCAGACTGGTGACCTTTGGGACTCCAGTGTCCATCATCCCATCCTACTTTCCCCCAGAGACCAGCCGACAGGGATCGGGTGCAGCTTGCAAGCAGCACATAACGAATCCCCAGTGGCCTCAGAGCACTGCACAGAGGTCAGGACTCATGTTTGCTCTGCCAGGTCCTGCAAAAGCTCTTCCTACAATTAAGCACTTCTAGCTGTTTACAGGCCAGCTGGAAGGAGTCAATTTTAAATCCTGCTGGAAGATCCCCACAGCCGAGATGCTGAAATCACTTCCCAATGCTGTGTGCAGCCTTTGGCAGGGCTGGTACAGGAGCGCCTTCTGGGTTGGCTGATGCTCACGTTCTTCTGTTAAGGGCTTGCAGGAACCAGACAACAACACACTGAGCATCTGACGAGCCTTGCACCTCTGCTGTGGGCATCTACCCAAAGTCATTCAAAATCTAGAGCTTCACTTTGCCACTGAGTCCTCAGATGGCAAAAAAAATTGCCAAGGAGGTTGGATTGCTACCTGGAAACTCAGACCTAAGAATGCGAGTCCTGGGCGGGCTAAAGAGGGTCACTGTATGAGCCTGAAGCTGCCTCAGGAGCAGTCACAGCCCTGCTTCCCAGCTCATCTCTACCTCAGAAAGTAAAGATGTGGGTTAAAATGCCCTCTGTGACTCATCCTTCAGCCACCTCTGATAAACAGGGCTCTGGACCCACCTGAACAGGGCTGGAGCCTGACTCTGATCTCAATGAGAAGTGTAAGTTTTTAGTTACTTCCTAACAGCTGGGTCTAGAGCTCCAAGCCTCTTCTTATTCCCTGCCCTAGAAACAGCTAGTCAGTAAAGTATCAAGGAACAGTAGTATTTTCTCCCACTGGAGCAATATTCTTACTCCAAAATATTTTGCCAGTGTTTTGTCATTTTAATACTCCCAAAAACTGAGTGAGGGCCCTAGACATGAGTGTTAAACACCAGGGCGTATCAGGCCCTTGTCCTGACAATAAACCACTGGACTCAGTGCTGAACAGGATGCCTTGCCTGCATTAAAAACATTTATTCCTCTGCAAGTTTGGTTGTGCATTTCGTGCCTGGACACAACAGTGATAACGTGGCTCTATTTCTGTCCCATCAGCACAGCTGGATCCCCATTCCTTTCAACTGTAAATATCCGTTAAAAAGAACATCTGCGACATGGAAATTAAAATATCGTGGCCGTAAATAGCAGCAGGAGGGGCAGCATGTTAGATTAATGTGATTGCGTGGAAAATATTGGGAGCCAAAAAGAAACAAGGAATTTAATGGAAAGGTGAAGGATCAAGAAGGGTTAAGGTTGAGCACTTTCAAAGGGTGAAGGTGCCACTTCTAAAAGGGCAGGTAGAATAAGAGCACTTGAAATGCAATAGGATGGGGTCTAATAGGAATCTGCTTGTGATCACAAACCCCATCACTCATGTCCCAGATGCTGCACTGAGTGATGCTTCCCCAGCTATCACTCAGATCACCAACATCCCCTTGAGAAACCTGTTCATCTACAAAACAAGCTGCTAAATAACAAAGAGACATTCAGGCCACAGAGTCATCTACTAACAACACAAAAGGGTCCAAGGAAGTGCAAACAGTTTAAAATTCTTACCAAGCCTCCTAACAAGTCCCTGTTGGCCACAGATCCTGCTGAGAAGAAGCCATCTGCTCCTAGAGTACACCAACAGCTTACAGGGAAATTTCTGCATCACGAATAGTGTGGCCAGCAGGACTAGGGAAGTGATCATCTCCCTGTACCCACCACTGGTGAGGCCATACCTTGAGTACTGTGTTCAATTTTGGGTGCCGCAGCACAAGAAGGACATTGAGGTGTTGAAGAGGGTCCAGAGAAGGGCAACAAAGCTGGTGAGGGGTCTGGAGAATAAGGGTTATGAGGAGTGGCTGAGGGATTTGGGGTTGTTTAGTCTGGAGAAAAGGAGGCTGAGGGGAGACCATATCACTCTCTACACTTCCCTGAAAGGAGGTCGGAGCGAGGTGAGCATTGGTCTCTTCTCACAAGTTACAACTGATAGGACAAGAGGAAACAGTCTCAAGTTGAGCCAGGGGAGGTTTAGGTTAGACATTGGGAAAAACTTCCACACAGAAAGGGTTATCAAAGACTGGCACAGGCTGCCCAGGGAAGGGGTTGAATCGCCATCCTTGGATGTATTTAAAAGCCATCTAGATAAGGTGCTCAGGGGCATGGTTTAGAAGTGGGCCCAGTAGAGTTAGAAAATGGTTGGATTTGATGGTCTTAAAGGTCTTTTCCAGCCACAACGATCCTATGATTCTTCAGGAACGTGGGAACAGTGGCACACATCAGCTATAGACAACCAGAACACGCAGCTGGACTGCATGTTTCTCCATATGCTGCTGGAATCTGTTCATGAAGTGACTTTCACTGGCAATATGACAAGTAGTGGTGGTCAGCAGAGATAGACCAAATAAAGAACTGGGCAGCTCCCCATGGGTCTGACTTGCTGTGTTTCCTGCCACTCT
>NW_009649571.1:1394592-1405174 GCF_000708025.1 Charadrius vociferus
AGGAATGTATAATGCAATCAATGCTTTCTATAGAGTTAGTATTTATATTTTGTTTTGAGAACATAGAAATATGGGTTCCAACACTACTATCTCAACTTTTGCAGAATGTGATAGATAAAAAATGTGAATCAGGTCCCAAAGGTTCTGCTCTTTGCAGAATGTAGTCTCCTACACCCCAGTCCAGTGTTTCAGGAAAGCTGACCCAATATATCAAGATACTGCATTCTGAGAAATAGGTCAGGATTTCCACTTTCATCTGGATTTCAGACTAAAATCAGCTCACAAAACTCTGTTTTCCTTCTCCAAAACTGATTATCACAGTGTTAGAGACAGGACTGGTACCTGAAAACTGATGCCTGCTTGGTAGACATGCAGGTGTTGCTAGAAACAGAGACCTCTGGGTCTGGGTGTCCAGTGAGATATCTGGACCTTTCTTTACAGGTGCTTGTCTCCACTGTCTCCACCGTGTCCTGGTGGAAGACTGAGGAAAGGCAGTTTTTTACAAACAAAAGATGCGTGAAGGTAAGACCCCATTGTCTGAGAATAAGCAGCAGAAGAGTGCACAGAGCAGGGCAGAGCTGGACAGCCAGGCTGGAAGAAAACACGTCTGAGACCCTAGAGCAGAATATGTTTCTGCCACTTGGTACCTTGGACAAAGTGCCCTGTGCTCCACCTTCAGATGGATTTGGACCTAGACATTGTCAAGGATTTGGGCCCTGGTCTCCAGCTGTAGCACGGCCATTCTGATGTTTAAGCCTGCAGGTGGGACAAGCCACCAACTGGTATGTCACACACGCAGAGGGCCACTGGAGGGGCAACAACATGGTGGTTGCCAGTCGAGCACTCCAAGCACCCGTGCCCACCTTCCATTTGGACAGTGATGCTGACAGCAGAGACACTGAGATGTCTACATTTCCTTTCCAACCATAGAGGGGGAATGCATTTCTATTTGTTCTCCTTCATGAGTTTATGTGCAAAGAATTTATCTCATATATTGATCAAATTCCTGACTCCAACACTGGAGACTATTAAATCTCCAGTTTTCTGCATCTCTGATTTCATCTCTCTGTTAAGATGTTTGTTTTAGTATATAAGTCAGCACCTCATGCTCAAGCCCACAGCCACAGAAAATGCCTTCTTTGGAAATGTCTGGCAATCGGTGTGCAAAAAGTTTGGAGAATCACAGGCCTGGATGGCAGCCCTGCTGTCCTGGGGCCAGGCAGTATCACAAATGGGAACCTGTGGATCAGCGCTTCACATTTCACTTACCGTAAACATTTGGATTTAGGGAAACTCAGAGTAAATATTGGCTTTAACTTTCCACTGGTCAATATTTACTTCTTCTGTCAATAAATCCTGATGTTCATTTTAGCAGAAGCCTGTACTTGTTTGAACAACACGGATTCTCCTCTCAAACAGACGTCCCCAAGAACAGGAGGCAGAACAGTCAGTCCAGTAACATCTGCGCTGCCCTCAACAACCAGGCTGGCAAATGGTCATTTGCAGAGAAAACTCTCCAAAAAGCACACTGAACTTGAGCTTCAATCACAGGT
This sequence comes from Charadrius vociferus, assembly GCF_000708025.1. Taxonomy (NCBI): domain Eukaryota; kingdom Metazoa; phylum Chordata; class Aves; order Charadriiformes; family Charadriidae; genus Charadrius; species Charadrius vociferus. The sequence goes on from NW_009649571.1 coordinate 1,396,146, forward strand.
CAGCAAAACTCCAGTACCTTCTAGCCCTTCTCACTGCTGAAAACCAAACTGTGCCATGGGGAAGGCTCCTCCGGAACCTTCCCAGCCTTTGCCAGCTGCTGCAGACCCTTTGGTACCCTTTGGTGCCCTTGGGAGGGGAGCCATCCTTCCCAGGGACAGCTGATGACCACACGCCTGCTTCAGGGGATGGTACCTCCTTTGGCTTGTGTTGCCCATGGTTGCAGTCTGGTGCCAGCTTCAGCTGCCAGTGTACTCTTGACGTCCAGGTGCTGTCACAGAAAAGCTGGCTATGAGGAGCTTCTGGAGGTCCCCAGTCCCACATCCTGCTCAGAGCAGATGTCCGTTGCTAGCCCTCTAGAAAAGGTCAACCATGGGTTTGCCTTGCCCCATCCTGAAGACCTGATCCAGTGGTGCCGTGCCCCTTCCCAGGTTCCATGTGAGTGGCGCAGGCGGCCACTCAGTACAGCCACGTTGACCCGAGGAGCCAAGCCACCCAGGGCGGTGTTCCTACTCCTGTGATCCTGGCTGTCCCTTGGCTGAGCTCCCTGACCAGCCCACCCAGGGCCAGAAGCACGTCTGTGCCAGGGCAAGGGAGGAACATGTCTTTGCGTATGGGAGAGGACCATAGCAGCCCCAGTGCAGACTGGTTTACACTTCTGCAGCAGCGTATTCTTAATTTGGGGTTATATTAAGAGATCCACAGCCTTCGGACATTAGGTGCTTAAAAACACAGCAGCAGACGGATGTCTGCAAAATGCTGTGTTGATAACCAGGTTTGTAACAACATGTTTAGCAAAATAGTGCCCTAAATCCTCAAGGTCTGAGGTCGCAAATCCCTTCAATAAGCAGAAAGGCTGCTGAGAGACAGCACTGCACATCTAAAGAAGATGCTGCCAGAAGGATGTGTGTCTGAATCCACGTTCACGGTAGGTGCAGCAACAACCGGGCACAGAGTGGGGATGAGGCAGTGGGTCTGGGTGCCGGCGCACGTGTTTCCGTGAAGATACAACCACCGTTTCTGGTAGCTGTCCTCATGTCCTGCACTACCTCTCCGATATGCTGCCACTAGAAAAGGCCAAAATTTAGGATCAAATTTGTGTCTCTAAGACATGGCCATGGGCAGTAGGATTGCTTACATAAACAGAGGGCAGTGGGCTTTCCAATAGATCAGTCTTTCATAAAGAGCCAGGAAGAATTTGACTCACAGCCTCATTTATCAAGCCAGCACTCTGCGCTGAAACCTCATAAAACAAACCAGTCCACTCTGTGTCTGCTAATAATAATTTTTTCTTAAAGAGGATCGTTACAGACTCAAGCAAGGGCTGCAGCCTCCAACTGTGTTACTGGGTTATTTAATCAGTTCTCGTAATGAGCAGAGCGCAGAAGGCAGCAGCGCAGGGGCAGGAGGCTGGACTCGTGCCAGCGCCAGAGGACTGGTGAGCTTCACTATCAACTTTATTTGCTCCCGCAGGAGACGGGATGGCCCTCTGGAAGGCCTCCGCTGCCAGTTCCAAGGAAAAAGAGTGCAGCTCTCTGCACTCCTGTGCTTGCCTAGCAGCAACCAGAGTTGCGGTCAAACTTGGGGGATAACCAGCTGCAGGTGCACCAAGAAACCTGGGAAAATGAAATGACACTGCTGCTTAGTGCGATAACTGGATGCTCCTTTAGTGAAGGGAGAAAGATACCGCAACAAACTGCTGCTGTCCCAGGATGAAGCCGTAACTCTTTCTGGTCCTTGCCTGTAGTTCCTGGCTGGAGACTTCTCAGGCTCTGGACTTCTTTACTTTGGGTCTGGTGACCTGCTTGGTCCAAGGCTGCGTGACCTGGTCACCGCTCAACCCACCACACAAGTCACCTGGTCCCAACTTTTATGGCTGTATATAATTATTTCCTCTCTTCCACTCAACCTCACATCTCCCTGGAACCGCATTGCTTTCAAACTTTACTACAAAATAGCAGTGGTAAAAAATGTGTAGGTGCATTTTGGGCCAGACCTTCGGTCCCTCCCACCAGAGCACCCTGCGGGGAGCTTGCTGTCCTCCCGATCCTTGGGGTCTCCGACCTGGCTGCAACCAGAGCAGCCAGAGGGTCTCCCTAGGAGAAAGCCCCAAGCAGGTTGCACTTCTGCTCTGCCCTGATGTTGTCCTGTGGAGGTGATGTTGCAGATGGACATGTGTGGTAGCTCTTCTGCAGACACAAAGTGTGCCGCAGGGGAGATGTAAAGGGTTTCTCATGTTCCCCAGGTATTATTCCCATAGAGCAGGAGGTACCACCAGCCTCCACCTAACCCCAGACCTATGTGAGGATGGTCATGGACATCCCCTTTTGCTCCCAGAGTTCGTAGCTTGGCTCTCAGCTCTCAGCTCCTGCTTCAGCTTCGTGGCCACGCTGCCTCTGAGGCTACACAAGGATGAGCAGAGGGGCACCAGGAACCTCCAGGCATCATGGGGGGCTCCTACAGTGCTGCCTGGGGAGGTTTGCCTTGGTGTACAGAGACTGTAACCATGCTAATTCAACACTCTGAGCATCCTTGGCTTTGCCTGGCAGAGGAGTTTTGCTTTGACACTTTGGGAAAGTGCACGCCCAATCTTGTTGACCATTTCTGCTTCATAGAGTCATCCCCAGGAGCTGCTTCCCTCCCATTAGCACATCTCAATCCCCCCCATGTAGCTGACAAGCCCGCCATCCCAGTGCTGTTTGAAAACAAAGGACAAAATTGGTTGCATGAAAGAAACAAAGCACTGGGACTGGAATAAAAGTACTCACACCATGAGGGGGGTGAAAAGTGAGGGGGGACAAGTCCCAAAGAAAGTTGACGACTTGCAGCTGGGAAACACATGGGCAGCTGAGAAAATTAAGACAAAGAGAGATCAAAGCAAAACCCTGAATATACTAATGGCGCTGGGGGGGGTGACAGCTGCAGAAATGCAGGTGCTGAAAATCAAGGAGCCATGTCCCAGCCCAGACACATCGGTGGGTGGGATGAGGGATGCGTTAGCTGCCTCCCGATGTGCCCCTGGAGCGATTCAGCTGCCCACAATGCAGAGCTGCTGTCCGTCACCGGCCTGGCGGTAGCGTTATGGCTGGATGCTCGTGTACCGGCAGTGGCAGCATCGCTGCATGCGTAACACCCAGCTCCGCGGAAAAGCAGTCTGCGAAAACAGGAACTGGACTGCAGAGCATTAATTTGCATCCATTTGAAATTTAAATTGAAGCTCAGACAACTTCAGTGAAAACCTTTCTTCTGCTCTGAAGAGTACGGGCTGCATGGGTTTGAGAGGGAGGGCCAGAAATGTTTGGGTTTTTTTATTTTATTTTGGAAGTGAGCTCCTTTGATCTCAAACTGTGCGTGCCAGACCTATGAACCATGGTCACTGCTTGGAGTCAGCAGCAAAGAAACTGAGCATCCTGCTCTCGTTCCACTGTATTTAGTACCCATCACACAGGACAAGAGCAGAGCAGAACTTGTCCCTGCAATACATCGCTCAGGTCCGCTTGGGTGGCAGCTCTCCTTTACAGAATTTCCTGCTGTAACTGAACATGCTGATATCTAGATTTGGTTTTCTTTTTAAAGTGCTGGTCTATTTAACTAACACAATAAGAAAGCCTACACCAGGTGTGGCTGATGAAAAGCATAATAAGCTGCCAATTACAGCTACCAAAGCCCCAGAACATTGTCCTGTGTTGCAACCACTGATCACGTGCGGATCAGCTTGGCTGAGGCTGTTAACAGCAGCCAAGGCTGCCATGCTCCACCCCAGCGACTCCAGGGCTTTACCCGGCTACGACAACGCAGCACTGGGGTCTTGCTGCATCCTGCAAGATGAAGCGAGCAGGGATCAGGCACCCAGGAGAAGCAATGGCACGGCCGCGGCACGTGCAGGCTGGTGACACATATCCAGAGGGGCTACTTGTGATGGTGTGCTCCACCACCAACCTGACCATTATCCCCCATTGCCCTGCTCAAGCCACCTGTGGTGGTCATCATGGGTGCATCTAGTTGTGATGGCTGCACCCAGCTCAGTGTGGTTTCAGGGAGAGAGATAACAACACAACAGCCAAGGGCTCAGTTGAGCAATGTGCCCACCTAACCACAATGCTGGTACTGTGGTCAATATGTGAATATGACTATAGGTCAATCATCTTACCCCCATAGTGAACAGCCCAAGAGCCCTTTGAGCTCTCCTGCGTGGCAGGGGACTGCACACCAGGATCTCCCCTTGAGCAGGGACACTGCTCAAGGTTACTTCTCAAGATTCAGAGATTCCTTGCTGCAACAGATCCTTGGTAAGTGACTAATAGCATGCTAAACTGCAAAATCTTAGCTAAGTAATATAAAGAATTGATTGTTCATATATAATCCTTTAGACATAAACCATTGACCAAGTCTGGGAGTAGGACTGGATCCAGTGGCACCCAGACTCTTCTCTGAGAAGTTTAGAAAGCGAGGGGGTCCCCTCTGAACCTCCACTCAACAGGAGCGTGACAGCTCTGTCTGACCCTGTCCTCTATGCAGCAAATAACCAAGTGTGCCTTGCCATCGAATCTTGTTAAAACACTGTCACGTTTACTATCAAACTTAGTTAAATCCCTGTTTTATACCAATAAATGTATCACTGCTTCTCTCTACGAGTGAAGTGCATCGCTCCATCCACAACACTACTGTGCTGTCTGCAGGCAGAGGATGGGGTAACCCTTGTGAAGCTGGAAAAAAGAGCAGTTTTCATGACAGCAGTCGCATCAATAGGGCTGCCTGCTTGAAGACCTGCTGAATTGTCCGCTGTGTGGACCCTTGTGCTGGTACATGTCACCCCATCCGCATGAAGGCGGTGATGGGGAGGGATCCATGAGGCACAGCAGCTGCAGCACCGAGCCTGTCCAGAGACTTCATCTCCTAAATGGCCGCATCTATTGTGAGATGTTTGGGCAGATTCCCAACGGCTGCTAATCGTGCCTGGGGTTTAGTAAGCTTCAGGCTTTTTCTAGGGTTTTGGACATCTGTCTGATTGCAATGACTCCCAGAATGGTTCCCATTGCACGGAGAGCTTTGAAGCTGTGGGATTGCAGGAAGCTGCAGGAAGCAGATGGATTTAACTGACAAATTGAAGCCCACTGAGTTTTCGTTTAATTAACTTTTAATTGGCAAATTTGGGACTCGTGCATGTTTAGTATAATTAGCTGCTTAAATTAGCTTTTAACAGAGGTTTAAATTTAGAAGCATGCTTTTTATATCCCATGTCTGGTTTTATACTGTATCCATGCTGTGACTCCTTTTAAGCCAACTGCTTTAACTCTATCACACCAAAATATAAGGAGATTTGGAAGCTGCTACGGGGACCTGGGGCAGGAATAATAGGATGCACAATCCCACAAGGATCATTCCTAGTCTTTCTTGCTGTGTGGGGTTTCCAGTTACTTTGTACCATCAGATATGTAGGATCAAAGGAAGACCAGAAAATAAAGGACCCTGAGAAGTCATGTGCACATTCCCTGCACCATTGAACACAAGATTTGGGCAGACTGTCAAGGTGCCGGGCTGCCCAAGGGACACCCAACCCATGGAAGTCACTGCCGCAGGTTTGTAGCGCTGATGAGTCCCCTGTCCCCACAAGACAGGACACAAGCTGGAGCCAATACAGCTGAGATGTCTCCAAGTGCAGCTTTTGTTTGTTATTGTAGTAGAAGTCAAGGTGTTGAGAGATTTTGATCTTGAGGAAAGTTCAGCTGGTGCATCCTCAAATGAGCCTGCTGCTGAGTGTTTAATACCCCTAGCAGCACATCTCTGCATCTCCTCCCGACCAGATCACTGCTAAGGGAAGTATTTTCCCCATCCATATATTCAAACCTATAGAGGGGCAATTGTGAAGGGTCCTTTGCCACAGGCAGGAGGAAGGCAGAGCTCTCCAGGGTTGCTGTCTTCACCGTGGATCTTCACACCATTTTTAGTGAACCCAACTCCTCATTTCAGTCCTACAAACCTGTTTGTCTGGCTGAAATCTGAGCACCTCAATGAAGTTCTTGAAGTTGGCAAGTGGGTCCCAGCCACCTCGTTTAGTGGCTGGAAAGAGAGGGGCATGGAGAGAGATTCAGGCCACCTGGAAAGGTTGCCCTTGGTTGTGCTCTTCAAGGAGCCATGGGCTACTGAGCTCCTAAGAAAAAATGCCTCCAGAAATTGGGATGGATTGGGGTCAAAGGATGAGTTCCCAGCAGGAGGGTATACAAAAGGGTTTAAACAAGTCCCAGCCAAAGAGAAACCTTTGAGTGTCCCAGTTGAAATCAGCAGAAAAGGAAAGCCGGCACAAGGTGCCAAGAAGGTGACCGTACAGCCATAACTCGTCCCTCTTTCCAAGGCTGCATCTGCCTACAATTTTAGGAAGCAGATTCACAAGCAGGGTAGGCAGATCAATATTAGTCTTAATCCACCAGAATAAGGGCAGCAGAAAGGACAGAGCAGCACAGCTGACAGTGAGGGCTAATGCCTGTTTGAGGAAGGGATGTAATATGTAAATCTGTTTTTTCCTCAGGATGAATAAACTCTGCATTTTTCTTCTCTTTGCTAAGTTCTGTATAAACAGAACAAGAAATATATTGTGGAGGAACGACCTTTTCCCAAACTGAACAAGAAAGGCATTGTCGGGTCCCCACTCTTGCCTGGTAAAAAGGTCGAAAAATATTTAAAGAACTGCTGAAAGAATGGAAATGTCGGTAAGTGGAAATTCAAGTGGAGTAGGAAACAATAGTGCGGATTAGGTCATTCCCAGCAAGAATGGGGAGAAAATGTCAGGGATTCAAGTGGTCTGCACCCTGGTTTCCTCTCCTGTTATGGGCAAAGGGAGACAGAGCTCTCAACACCCACACAGTCCCGGCGTAAATGAAAGGGTGGAGGGAGCGAGAGCACCCGTGACACTACCCCTGCAGTGACAGAGAGACGTTTTTGGCTGGATGGTTCCTCCAGGCTAATGCTCATCCATGGGAGGTGGCACGAGCCCTGATGTTCGTGAGATGCAGCCCTGCCTTTTCCCCCTGGGCTGGGACCCCTGGGGGCCTTCACCCCTCTCTCTGTTAATGACTGCACATTTAATGATTGCACATTAAGTGACTGCACATTTTCAGTAGCTTCTGGTTATCATCTGCCCCCAGCACTCACTCAAGGATTTAGGTTCATGTACGCCCAACAGATAGAAAGCAACTGTCCGGAAGCCTCCCACACAAACCTTTTGCCAGGGAAAAGATGGATTTACACAAAATAAAAATCCCTAATTCCCGGAAAAGGTCTGATTTCTGTAGAAATGTTGGAAAATTGGGAGGGGGGAGAGGAGAAGATATTTTTCCACTGGAAGTATGAAAAAATAAATAACATTAAAAAAAATAATAAGAAAAGTAGGTATTTTCACTGTGATTTTCATCAGAAATTTCTACCAGCATTTCTGACATATTTCAAAAAGCATTTTTCCAGGCCCTGAGGGTTATGGGCTCACAGTTTCTTCAGCAGAATGGCCCCAGAGGAGCCAAAATTGCAGAGTAGAGAGATGATCTGCATCCCCATCGAGACAGCGGTCTCCATGTGCCGGAGCTCTCTTCCCCATGCATGGCCATTGGAGTTTATTCCCTCACTGCCTCATCCCCATACAGATTTTGGTCAGGGACCCTACTGGCCCCAGGTGGCTCCGGTCTTCTCCCAGACTTGTTTCAGTGCAGCCCAAGCTCTCGTGCTCCTGCTTGGTCCTGTTGATTGACTTGCCAGGGGGCTTTGCTCGCTCTCAGCTGTCTATCCATCCTCAGACCCCAATGTTCAAGAGTTCAGCTGTCCTTTCAATCTGCAGGCAGGCAAATTTAGGACTCATTGAGCCAGAGAACAGATGGGCGGATTGTAGTATGGATGGAAACCTTTGCCTACGTGGAGATGAGAAATACCACATCCACAGCCCTGCAGGGCTGCAGCAAGGGCAGCAATTTGCCCGGCGGCGGGGGAGCAAGTGGGGGGTTGGAGCAAGGCTGGTGTACGTGAGAAAGCCTCCTTGTCAAGAAGGGATGAGGAGAGCTCCAGCTGTTTGCAGGGAACGTCTGCACCTGGCCAGCCTAATAAATCTGTCATGAATTCAGCAGCTGCCAACGGCCATCGCAGCAGGGTCGCTCCTGTCGTGCTATTTGTACATGCTGCCTGGAGGAAATGTGCCCAAAAGTATTAAAGCAAGGCTATGTTTCATAAATTGATCACATCCTGAGCCTTTCAGCCCCGCAGTGAGTCAGCATCGAATGCCCAAAGGGGTATTTCCTGAGACCTCTAAAAGGGAATAAAGTGTCAGGTTAAAATGCTGTGTTTATTAAATCAGGGTAGAGACTTCCCTGCTTCCTATGTGAATTCAAATAAAATAGAAGCCCATCTGTTGTGCTTGGTTCCAAGAAATTAATTACTTCCAAGGGTGACGAGTTTTTACAATAAAGTAATTATCAAGCTAATAATAAAGGCAAAGTCTGGACGTTCAACAAGAGCAAATCGCTATAACTCCAGGGGCTGTCGCTGGGTGCTCCTGAGACTCCCCCAGGACTCTCACCCCAGCGGCTCCAGGAGAGTGACGCAGTTTAATAAATAACCGTCACACCATATTGGACCATGCTGAGAAGCACCCAGGAATGGGATCCTAGAGACACCACAAATACAATTTTGGAATTAGCAGTGTGTTTTACTGGGAAGTTGGCACTCTCTTGCTATTTTATCAAGGAAATGACTGTGCTCAGCTCAGCATCGCTTAGTGGGCATTTGGCCTTCAGGAAATGGTTTAGAAAGTGCCCATATGTCTCTTAGACATTTGGTCTGTCCTGGCAAACCTGGACTTAACACTTCAGGACTTACTGAAAACCAAAAGGAATTAAGAAATGGATTTTTTAAAACAGTTTGGCTGATTGAGAGGTAAACAGCCACTTAATGAGGGTTTCCAATGAGGAGATCGTGCTCGGGACCAGCACTCTGCCTGCCTAGACAAGGTTGCATTTGTCACCTTGCCCCCACCTCTCTGCCCCAGGAATGC
>NW_009649571.1:1405250-1406246 GCF_000708025.1 Charadrius vociferus
GACACCTCCCACCAGCCCAGGTTGCTCCAAGCCCCGTCCAACCTGGCCTTGAACACCTCCAGGGATGGGGCAGCCACAGCTTCTCGGGGCAACCTGCGCCAGGGGCTCACCACCCTCAGAGTCAAGAATTTCTTCCTAATAGCTAATCTAAATTTCCCCTCTTCCAATTTAAAGCCATTCCCCCTTGTGCTGTCATTACTTGCCCCTGTAAAAAGTCCCTCCCCAGCTTACCTGTAGGCGCCCTTCAGATACTGGAAGGCTGCTATAACGTCTCCCTGGAGCCTTCTCTTCAGACTGAAAAACCCCAGACCTCCCAGCCTGTCTTCATGGCAGAGATCCTCCACCCCTCTGATCATCTTCATGGCCTCCTCTGGACCTGCTCCAACAGGTCTACGTCTTTCTTGTGCTGGTTCTCTGAGGTTTATTAACTGCTGCAGGTGGCCCAAAGCCCTGGGAAGGGGACACAGTGTGATGAAAGGGTCAGTGACTGCCTACAAGGCTGGTGGAAAGCAGGGCAGAGCTCTGCAAAACGCTGGGATCCTTTGGGACTCTGTGGCCAGAGAAACCCCTGGCTTCAAGATCCATGTTTGGGGTGAGTCCCCTGGCCCATGGACTAGATGGGCAAGCAATCAACCTGTATGTCAGTGGCTTTTCTCTACAGGAATAAGTAAACAAGCTTATTCTAAACTTGGGAACAGTCTAATTGAGACAATCTCTCCCTTTGGTGCAGTGGTGAGTATCAATAAACAAATACCTGTGTACAGGGTGGGCTGAGCAGCCCCAATATAAACATTCCTCTCATAAGGGGAATTGGCTGGAGCAGCAGAAACCCTCATTTTGCCATAAAGCAGGACTGAGGATGGGACAGGGACTTTCTGGGATGGAAACCATTCTTCCTCCCTTTCCAGGTGCTCATGTTTTGCAGAGCACCTCAGACTCCACAGAAAGCTCCTGGCAGGTTTTGCCAAGACTCACGGGCTCACCTGCGAAATACCT
>NW_009649571.1:1406290-1418305 GCF_000708025.1 Charadrius vociferus
TGCTGAACAAAAGCACAGCACTGGCTCAGAAACAGCTCTTCACACATTTCAGTCTTTTTTCTTTGCCTTTATGGCTGCCCTGAACCTAACCTGTTTTCCACAGCTAATCCAGGTATTTTCATTAAAAAAGGTGACAAAGCAAGCCAGCCCCCATAACTAGCCACCTGATTTTAGCATTAAAAAAAATATAGCAGCTGGTGATGAAAATTACTGTTGTACATCCAAGAACGGTGCTGATTTAGTAATAGAACAAAAGCAAACCCACCTGACTTTAGGGGAAGAAAGGACAGGCTTAACCTCTTCTGGAGCACATATTAGGAGGAATATTGGGACCCCAGGGACAGGGAAAAGGACTTCCCATCCTGCTTTCCAGAAAATTATGCTGGAAAGTATAATTTTCCTTACTGGGAAGCTTCCCAGGAAATTGTGCAAGCCAAACCCCCCAACGCTCCCTTTCCCTCTAACGTGTGCATATGAGCCGTGGCTTCACTGAGCGCTGCCGCAGCTGCGTTGCACCAGGCAGGGCAAGAAGGAGGAGAGGTTTCTGAAGTGTCCCGATCATATTCCTGCCACTTCTAAAAATACACAGTGCTATAGAGATGAGCTTCAGCTTCACACAATTGAATGTTTCTGTGTTGGCTCAAATGTTTCTCCTAAGCTACATCAGTGTTAAAGACACAGGGTTATCCATGTGGAGGCCAAGGAGTTTTTTCCCACATAGCTAATGGCCAAAAATGTGATGAATCAGGGCTTTGGGGTGATTTATCTGTTTCAGTCTCCCCTCAACTGTATTTTCTATTTCTAGCATCCACTGTCATTCAGGAAAATCTTGTAGGTATCAACAGCAACCATGACTCACCCTCTGGCTCTCCCAGCTGTCAGGAACAATTTTCACTGTGATACAGATTTTGGCATGCTGTCTTGCAACAAGTGGCTGTCTGGGACTGGTACCACTACTGTGGAGAAGGAAAATGCTTGACTTCTTATGAGTCAGCCCAAACACTGTGGCCTTGTTTGTGTTGTCATAGTTGACTTAGTTGGAGGCATTTTAATAGAGCTGATGATGATTATAGTTTTAATAATGGTTTTAGCTGTTAATAGTCCTATTACCTGCCCATGCTTCCCATCCTCCAGGGAGTGTCTTCCCTTTATTTGTGAAGGCTGAGTGAAACCCAGGCCCCTGGAAGCCAATACTAAGATACCCTTTGAGAAGGAGCCAGTGTTTCACATCACATATGCTCTTTCCTTCCCGAGATGCTTATTGCTGTATTTAGCACATCTCTGTTAGAAAGGCTGATGGTCAGGTCTGGGAGAGTCACCAAATACGCCAGAGAAACCCAGAACAGCAGAGTAACCCCAGATCCACGCTGGAAGGAAACTACATGGATGGGAAGTGGAGTTAGGCACTTATTCTAGCTCGTCATCTTCAAGGATGCCTTCATCCTCATGAACTGCAAGGTGCTCCTGAATTCAGGGCTCCAGATCATCCACTGTCAAGTCCCTCACCTCTGCTCAAGCCCCCATGTCACCAGTCAGCTCTCTCCAGCCCCCATCCCTGGAGGGAAGGAGATACCTTACAAAAGGCCCAGATATCTCAGAGGTTGGTACCTAGGAGTCCAGTCCCAAGTCAGGGTCTTTAATCCACAAATCTTCCTCTCCATCCCAGCATATGACAGCCTGCTGCTCCTGTCTTCATGGATTTAAAAGACCCACTTTCTCTTGGCCTTCCTCACACCCACGAGTTTGTGCTGGGCAGAGAAGATTTGGTGCAGAGGACTGATTCTCTCCTACACCTCTGAGATAGGTTTCTCACTGTCTTTGGGAAGATTCAAGCCTTGAGGAAAACAGTCATAAATATCTCCTCGTGCAGCTGATCTTCAGTGGAGCGCAAACTGCTTGAGCCAGGAAACTCTCATCTTAAGCAGATCCTGGGGAAAAAAGTCAAATTCCTCCTGGCGCCAGCTCCCAGTTTGCAGAGTTGGAAAGTTGCAACACGGCAGAGATTATCCCTTTCCATGCTGGACACCTTCTGGCAGACTCAGGCAGCCTGGACCAGCACCTGCTCAGATTCACGTAGCTGAGGCTGGAAAGGGGCTGGTGGGCTCCAAACTGAGTCCTGGGAGTGCTGGTTGGAGAATGAGGTCCACCTCTCAGTGCAGATGGGTTAGGCACAAGGGTCTGGGCCTGGCCAGGATGGTGCCTTGGCCCCATGGCTGGTTGTCCTCCCTGCAGTCCTATCTGCACCCTGTGGGAGCACTTGGGCAGATGTCCCTGTGCCTGCTAACACAGTACGAGGGAAGTAAAGGCTACAACACCCACTCCGTGCAGTGTAAGACTGAGGAAAGAGCTGCTTTCTGCAGCCACCCTGTTCTGCTGAAGTCTCCCTTCAGCACTGGAGAAAAGACATTTCTTCTTCTTCTTCCTGCTCTAGCTGTACTAAATCCTCAGTCTGCTGCTCTGCAGGGGTAGGGCAGAACATCTGTGTAGCCGTCATGGTAAATATCCAGCATGCACAAGGGGATGAGGCCATTGGGAATGGATGCACGGCATGTCCCACTGCCCACCCACGGCCTGCAGCACCTGTGAATAAACTGCACAGTGGGCAGAATCAGAATAACAAACTCAGGTCTGCAAGAAACTTTTCAGCCCAACTCCGGCAGCTTCTTGTGTTTCCCTTCACTGTAGCTCGCAGCCAGATATGTCATCCTGAGCATGGAAATATAACCAGAGGAGGGACCTTGGGAACACGGTCACAAATCTCCCAAGGTCTTTTCCCACTTGGAGGCTCAAGTGGATGAAATTCCTCAGCAGGCGTGCAACAACAAAGCTCAACAAACACGGCAGGGTTCAGTGCAAGACTGTTTAGACAGGCAGGGGGATTTCATTTTAAATCCAGCTGACACTCATATCTAAGAATTCACCAGCACCAGGACACAGGTACCCCACTGGTCTGCCCAGGATCACTCGCAGTGACACAGAGGACAAGAGACACCAACAAGGCCTTGTCACATCTCTTCTGTCTTTCTCAGGCTGACAGCCACATGCTGGGTTTGGATGTGCCTCTCATACCCTTTAGGAGCTGACAGTGACTGTGATCATTTGGGTCTCCATCCTCAGTGAGCCAGGAGGTGATGTTGCTAATTTACTCACAGCCCTTTCCATCCTTATCTGGGTGTGTTATTGCTCCAGTGCTGTGAATAAGGCGTCTGAGCAAGTGGCAAAGAGAAGTTAACACATGGTCACAGCCATGGTAGGTTCAGGGATGCTACGCAGCGGGGTTACCAACCCTATAATATTCAAGCATTTGATTAATGGCTAATCTCATTGTATTCCCAGATGTCTTCTGATGCCCTCTCCACACAAACAAAAAAACACAAAAAAAATCCCTCCCCCAGAAGGAATGAATCAACCCGTGGAGAAGTCCAGCTTGGACAGCAGAACCAGCCATGGAGAGGGCTGGGCAAAGAGAGCCAAGTGCCAGGAAGGAGCAGGGGAGGCTCCTGCCAGCCCAGAGAAAGCCTCAATTAGAGGATCTGGTTTCCACATGAATTGAGTGTTGGCACTGAGTGTGGAAGAATCGTGGATGGGGCCAAGGGAGAGCCTGTGGGCACCAAAAGGGATTTGAGAGATGGGGAAAGGACAGATTTATGGCAGTCAGAGCAGCTACTAGTGTTCATGTGGTTGGGCAAAGCAGCTTTGGAAGCAGGATTTCCCTGGTCTCCCACGCTACGCTCCACCCCGAGGGCTTGCCTTGGGGGACACACGCTAAGAGCAGCAGTCGTGTCCAAGACCCTGGACAAGGGTGATGGGATGAACCGGGCCCAGCAGGACGCGGCACTGGGCAGGGGCCAGGGCTCAGAGCTGGCTTCAGACCAGACACTGAGAGCTGGCTCTCGTCAATGCTGCCTGCTTCACTTTGACTCGCCAGGGGTCATCCCAGGAGGCACTCACCCGCTCAAGAGCAGCCTTCCTCCTGCCCAGAGCAGAGTACTGTGGGGCAGCCTATGCTTTCAAGACAGGACTGGAGATCACTGGAGTAGCTGTGGCTTAGCAAGTCATGACAGTGGTGTTAGGTGGCTGTGGGTGCATCCTGGTAACCATGAGGTGAATCTCACCAGGCCCCCTGCCGCACGGTCAAGCTTTGTCCTCTACGCTGATGAAAGGATAGAAGTTTTCCCAGGAACCGGTTGCATATGTCAGAGGGAATGGTTGTAGCGCTGTGTGTGAGGCTAGAGAGCTGGGTGGAGAGAAACATAATGAAGTTCAGCAAGGGCAAGTGTAGGGTCCTGCAAGTCGGGAGGAATAACCCCATGGGTTATTATAGCCGCTATATAGCTGTATAGCCGCTACAGGTTGGGGGTTGACCTGCTGGAAAGCAGCTCTACAGAGAGGGACCTGGGAGTCCTGGTGGACAAGTTGCCCATGAGCCACCAATGTGCCCTGGTGGCCAAGAAGGCCAGTGGCATCCTGGGGGGCATTAAAAAGAGCGTGGCCAGCAGGTCGAGAGAGGCATCCTCCCCCTCTACTCTGCCCTGGTAAGGCCACATCTGGAGTACTGTGTCCAGTTCGGGGCTCCCCGGGTCAAGACAGACAAGGAACTACTGGAGAGAGTCCAGCGGAGGCTACAAAGATGCTCAGGGGACTGGAGCACCTCTCTGTTGAGGAAAGGCTGTTCACCCTGGGGCTGTTCAGCCTGGAGAAGAGAAGGCCGAGAGGGGATCTCATCAATGCTGATCAATATCTAAAGGGCGGGTGGCAGGAGGACGGGGCCAGACTCTTTCCAGCGGTGCCCAGCGACAGGACAAGGGGCAATGGGCACAAACAGGAACACGGGAAATTCTGTCTGAACATGAGGAAAAACTTCTTTCCTGTGAGGGTGGCAGAGCACTGGCACAGGCTGGCCAGAGAGGTGGGGAGTCTCCTTCTCTGGAGAGATTCAAAACCTGCCTGGACACCATCCTGTGCAACCTGCTGTGGTTGACCCTGCTCTCGCAGGCTGTTGGACTGGATGATCTCCAGAGGTCCCTGCCACCCCCTGCCTGTCTGTCATTCTGTGTTCATGGAGAGCAGCAGGAGAACAGTTGGAGGTCTCCCTGTGTGGGGCAGCCAGAGGACGGGTTTGGAGGGCACAGCACTTTCTGGAGAGGAAGCCTGGGATTTCTACACATGGAAATGCCTCTTCCTGTTTGATTCAGTTTTGCCCAGGGAAATGCAATTTTCTGTCCTTTGCCAATAGCTAATGAGACAGCACAAAACAAACAGAAAAAAAACAAATAAAAATTCAAAACAGGGAAGCGCTGTGATTATTTACTCTTCTGATGGAAGCAAATTAGCAAGGTCCCACCAGCAGACAATCTGCTCAGGCTGAAAAGAAGCAACGTTCTCCCACTCAAATTAGGCTGACTTGTCCTATTAACTCCAGATACTGTCTTGGCAGAAGTGATGCTGCTGCACATAGCTTAAACATTTGTAGCACTGCTGGGATTTCGTAGAAACTGCTGTCCCAGGCTGCATCAAGGCTTCATCCCACTCAGAGCTTTGTGCCCATCCTCAACCCACAGCAGGTGTCCAGAAGACTGCTCAGCACTGTGGGTCTGACCTCCAACAGCACCTCCAATCTCTCCACCACCTGATGTACTTCTGCTGCTTCTGGGGGACTGCTCATGGATGGGCATGAAGAAGGCTCAGCTGTAATTATGGGTCTCTCCTACCCTTTGGCCGTCCCTCCTTGTAGAGTTGGATGGTGCCTTCTCAGGTCCCCCAGGCCAACCGGGCATGTTGGCACAGTGCAGGCCAGGAAGAGACTGCCAGTGTGACCATGGGTCTTAAACCCCGTGGAAGGGACTGGAACTCTTTCTGCTGCCTCACTGCAGAAATGGGCAAATTAACGTAGAAACCCGTAGTGAAACAGGGTTTAGGATTAAATACAGTGCAAACAGTAATTTTAAGACTAGAGTGGGCAAGAGTATGGCTCAGACCTACAGAGTCCCTTTTGAAAGTGTGACCTGGAACAAAGATGCTCCATGTACACTGAGGCTGTTTCCTCTTTTAAGAGCTGGGAAGAAGCTCAGTGCAGAATAATGGACGTTCTTCATCCACTACTGAATCTCATTGTCCTTCCACAGTGTGATTAAGCCACTAGGTTGCCAGCAGCAAATCACCTCCAAGTGTCCACCATGGTGCCTCAAGGCCAATGCCCAGCCCGCAAGCTCTTACATCCTCGGCCAGTTCTGCTCTTACATGGGCAAAGTTTCACTAACACCGGGAAACGGAAGAAGGCAAAGAGCTCTTTCCAGTGATCATTGGGGCAGGAAAAAGGAGGTCACACCAGCCAACTTGCCATCACAGTATCCCCTACAGCACTTACCTGCTCACAACACAGATATAATTAGGTCACCTGGTGGGAGCAGGAGGGATGGAGCAGGTCCCCAAGCAGATAGGGACATGACTGATGTGTGCTCCCTGTGGTGCTGCAGTGGAGGGATGGCTGGAGGAGGACGTGGGGGGGAAGTGTTCTGGTTGAAGAATTTGTAAGAAACTAGGTCACACCTTAATACACTTTTCAAGGAGTTTTTGGGAGGAGTTTGACTTTGAACTTCCTTTTTAAAAATAAGAAGTGGCCTACATAGGACTGAGTAAAAAATTATACAAGCATCCCATGGTAATGTATAGAGCAGCAGTAAACTCCAGAATAGCATCAGTGGGGGATTTGTGCCCTCAGCAAAGAGCCAGCAGAGCCCATCTGCAGATGAGAAACTGCAGCTTCTTTGGAAAGTCAATGCTGGGTCACTGTGAAAGGAGAAACTTTTCCCACCTTGTCAAGGCAGCTGGGACAACGGTACGAAGAACTGGGGTATGTGCTCGAGTTAAGAGATCTCCTGCTGAGCAGATCCTTGGCCACACTGAGACACAGCTGAACTCCAGAGGGTGAAGCACCTCCTGGTGGCTGCTTACTCCTGCAATAGGACCAAGCAGCCTTTGCTCAAACAGTAGCACCAGAGATGTGGAGCACACCCAAGGTAGTGTATTATGTCCAACCACGCTGGTGCAGGGGGAGCTGGCTGAGTGTGCTCAGAAGGATCTCACCCCACCGGCCAAAGAAGAGGTTGAGTGGAGGAGCTGGACAGAGGCTAATGACCGTCTGGGCTTGATTATGGAGAGAGCACATCCAGCGTTGGCTGCTGGAGGCAGCAGGGTCGACGAGGTGCCCACAGGAGGAACATCCTGGGCCAGCTATGAGCCTGTCTGAACACCATCACCAAGCTGTGAGCTAGCCCTGTGCCCAGGCATCAAGGCAATGCGGCAGAAATTGCTGTGGGGTTACAGTTTCTGTCCTCCCCTCCATGTTTACTGCCCTGAGAGGGGAAGACTCCCACCACTGGACAACCCCGGCACTGACTGCAAGTTTCCCTCTACCCCTATAAGCACGTCTCTGCACTGTCCTGGGCAGGACTTGCTTCTGGGCACTTCTCCTACATTTCCCAGAGCTGTGTGGGAGGCAGCCAAAGTATATTGGTGACACAGGGTCTGTGAAGATAAATGATATCCTGTATTTGGGCTGTATTTGGGCTGTTTAGGAAAAAAAGCAAAGCAGCTCTCAGGCACTCCTGCTCTTCCTCAAAATAAATTCTCCTGCTACTCTGCCCCAAACACAAACCCTGATTCATTTACCTCATGGCACATGACCAGAGCTTGGGTCTCCTTGGGCTAGTACCATTTAGGAAGGTAAATCTGTGCAGAGCAAGTGAGTCGGCCACTGCAGAGCCTGTCTAGAGCCGTGTACTGCGCTGTTGGGATTACCCAATATTCACCAGGAACTTTGGGCTGTTGAAGCCTGTAGGTGACCAAAGGACGCTAAAGAAATTTCAGAGCCAGAGATTTATCAAAAGTCAAGACGTTCTATCTGCTGTATTTGTCATTCCCATTACTTTTGTCATGGTATATAAAAAAATGTTTTTTCTTTGTCTAGTAGGAATTATCGCTGCTGTATTTATCTCAGGCACTCATCATCCTTGGATGGTCTCCCTAGCTCTCATTTTGAAAAGTCATGAACTCCTGCAGAAGTGACCTGGTTTGTATGAGCATGGTCCTAGAGCCCAGTGACAAGGACAGGACAGGGTACCATACTCCCAGAACCACAGATTTCGGTAATATTCCTGTCAGTCTGGCACAACTTCACCTTGGTCAGCAACTCTAGATGTCAGCCAGCTCAGCCAAGAGCCAGACAGGCTCCAAGTCCCTTGCAGGTAGCTGAATATGGCATTCAAGTGGCTAAATAGAGATGTCCAGGCTTGAAAAGTCCATGGAGGATTTTCCACTCACTGCTTCTTCCCAGTGGAGGGAAGGGAGGATGAAGAGGAAGAGGAAGCCAAGGGAGGAGCACTAGACAAGCTCACAGCATTTCAGCTGGTCTTTCAGACTCAATCTGGATTAGCGCTCCGATCTGGCCGAATGTTGGTCAGCTGCTCAGGTCAGAGCTGGGCAGTCTGTGCTGTAAATCGGGAAACTTAACGAAGGTGGATATGAGGGGTACCAGGCCACGTTGATGAGCCTTGCCCAGTGACACCCAGGAAGGGACACAGTTGCTCAATACACCTCTGTTGGTATTTGGAGATGCCAAAGGGGATCCTGTGGGTCTGTGCTGGATCTTCCAGCCCTGTGCAGGTGCCTCAGGTACTTTGGAGTACAAGTTACCTGCATTTAGGCAACTGAATGCCCCAGCGCTGTTCAGTACTCCTTATCTACCAGCCGCTCCCAGCTCAGGTCTGCAGCGAGTCACTTGGACAGCCACATGCCAGGCCCTGGCTCATGGCCACAACACAGGGAGAGAGGCTGAAATTTTGGCTCTGCTGCGAGCCATGGCAGCATTCCCACCAGTTTTCACGGGGCCATGATTCCCCCTGGCTCATAAATGCTCTTCCCAGTGATTTGGACGCAGCCACCTTTGCCCACCCACAGCGAGCTGCCCCGGGGGGCTTCCCCATGGCCTCGGGGCAGTGCTGCTCCCCGCAGAGGTACCAGGCACCGTTCCCAAACCACTGCCCTCCTGGGAGACCTGGGGCACGTCCAAAAGTCACTGCAGTCGTGGTTATGCTGTGTCCAACCGTCATCCCCGTGAGAACCAGCAGAGACCCCCCAAAATCTCCTGCAGCCCCTTGGACCCTTCCTCCCCCAGGATGGAAAGCAAAGGTGCAATTTTTAACCCATTTACTGCATTTCTGGTGCTGTCTGGTTTGAGAAGACCCTGCCCTAAGGACGGGCTAAGAATACACCCTGGGAGACCGACTCAGTTGCACGGTACCCCCTCCTGCCTTGTGGTTCTTATAAAATCCACCTGGAAAAATAATCCCGGAGGCTGTGCTGACAAATGACTAACTCCTCCTGGCGCAGCAGTTTGCCCCTTCGCTTTCCACGTGTGTGCTTTGGAAACCAAACAGAGAGAGACCCTTGGGGTGGCCAAAGAAAACACAGCTCTTTCTGGGCAAGTGCTCCGCTTATAATATATAAATAAATATATAAACTCATGTATGGACAAATTATCAAGACGCATAAATACAAACCCTGCCATGGGCCAGACGTTTCCAGTCTGCAGAGCCAACGAGGGACTCTTTTGGAGCTGTCAAATGTTATTGCTGCTGCCACGTTGATTTACAGCAGCTCTTTGTGCTGCGTGGCCCCTACACTGGGCTTGCGCGGGGCCAGCTCTGGCCAGGGAGAAACATACACAAGGGATGGTTACAATCCTTCTTCCACTGGAGGCAAACCCAACAGAAGAAATCCCAAATCTCCTCTTAGAATAAAAAAAATAAAAAAAAAAAAAAGAAATTTTTAAAATCACCTTCTTGGTCTGATATCTTTGCTTAACAACTGTTTATAGAGGCCATGGGGAGGAGCAGCCACTGTCTGCAAAACAGATCAGCACCAGGTCTACCTTCTGTCTGTCTGATTAAGGGATGGGGGATATTTTGGGAACGTTTAGTTGGAAAGGCAGGAAGGGAGGAGTCAGGATGGAAACAAAGGGCTGGATTCTCTGCTGACATAAAGCAGCATCGGAGGGAATAGAGCAGAGCTGCCTCCCGCCAGCTCCTCTGCCCCAAATCCCTGAGCAGAAGAGTTGCCCCTGCAAGACCAATGCTCTGCTGAGGGGCACCTCCAGACAGCGAGAAGAAGTGGGTCTGGATGAGGACCCGTGGGACAGGGGCTGCACATTGGTCTGTGTGCAGGAAGGATGTCTCTGGAACGAGACTCGCTGTGACCTTCACGAGCTGGAATGCGGGAGATTTACTGAGCAAACGGTTTTCCAGCCATGCGTGAAAGCCCCAGAGCAGCTTCTACACATTTCTGGGGAAAACAAGAGGCAGGCATGCTGGTGAAGGCACAGCAGGCATTTCAAGGGTCCTCAGAGCCAGGGGGTAGAAAAAACTCTCAGAACAGCTTTTTTTCCCAGAAAAATGCACTTTTTACTCTGACATTACTATGGAAAGGGTCTGCTCTAAAAAAAAAAAAAAAAGAAACACCCCCAAATTGAAAATATTCTTGATGGAAAATAAGATTATCTCAAGAGCAAAAGCCTGCTGCAGCGTGGCAGGGAGACAGAGTGTGCCCCTCGCATCTCGCTGTCCTTGCTCAATGTGTGCCCCCATAGGCTCTGAGCCAGGGGACTGCCCCAAGGGCAGCACTTCTAAATCAAAATATAGGTGGTTTGGGTGCAGAAGAAAGTTAGTTTCTAAGCGTTTTGTCAAAAATTTCTGTTTCTTGTACTGAGCCAAATTCCCAGACTAACTCAGATAACTAGAAACATCCAGTAGATACACTTTGACTACTTAGTGCCCCAGCAGATATCGGAGCTAGAAGACAACCCAAGCCTGACCAGAAGAACTGCAACTGAAGGTGTCACAGCATTAAACCTTTTACCCAGCACAAGCTTCAGGCAGAGCAGGGGGCTCAGGTAGCTCTTCATCCAGGGCACAATCAAGGGTTGCGTTAAATACTGGTTGGGCACTCGTAACTGGCTGAGTGATGGTCGGATGTATCGTGATTTAGACTGTGACTGGCTACAAGGGGAATTTCCAATCTACAAATTAAGGTCTTGAAAGTGATGTTGCATTTTCCATGGATTAAAGGATTGCTCAAGGGTGAGTGCAGACAGTGGTAGCAGGCAAAAGGCATTTCGCAGTATGAGCAAAGGAAATTTCTCAAATGCTCGTGGTACACTGTCAAGTGTAAAAGAGGATCATAAAAACAATTCTAGTGTAACTTCTAAGAAGAAAAGCTCTTCAAGCTTCCTTTTGTTGCTAAGAAATAACAAAACATAAAAATAAGCAAATGACCACTGCAGAAAACGCAGATGTGTACCATAGTGATGTTCATAAGCATTCATGGAAATATTCAACTGTGACAGCGAATTAAATACAGTTGTTTTCCATGGCTAAAATGATACTTTGTGGTAGGACAAAAGCTTCATGTATTACCAACAATATATTAAATACTTTTTGGAGAAAATAATTCAAGACTTAGCTAAAATATTCATACTTTTCTTTGTGGTTAATGGAGTCTCAAACCATAAAAATTTCAAAGCATTTCACATAGGTCATTACAACTTAGCTAAGAGGGGAATAACCTATTGTCTAATTATTTTCAAGGATGAAACAGCACTAGGAATATTTGAAAATGTGAAAAGTACTTCAATCATATGGTTTGAATTCTGATGGCGATTCATGATTTGCCACCAAAATTTTAAGTTTCAAAGTCACCATTCGGTCCAGAAATTAAAGGAAAAAATAAAAAAGGCTGAATATTTACTTCTAAGTGTTCAACTGACATATGTAAAACATAGCAAAATATGATGTGAATTCATTGTGGGATCTTGAATGTTGAGTAACAGAAGTTTATAAATTCCTTCCCCCAACAAAGGGCATAAGAATCGCAGAGGATTTGGGATCTTTTTCATATTAAATACAACAAAACGTTGAAGCAGCCCATCGTAAAATGGCCCTCTCTTTGTAAGAAAGTTAT
>NW_009649571.1:1418427-1443081 GCF_000708025.1 Charadrius vociferus
CAGGAATAGTACAGCTGAAGCCTTTATATTCTTTAATACAATACTGATGGCAAGAGCGATGGAATGTGCTTGGTATGGAAGTGCTGAAGGTTTTCAATGATAATTTTAAAATGCATAATAATACTTTTAAAACGAGACTACGTTCATATTTCCATGCCAAAATTTATAACATGCACTCACTGAAGTGTAAACTACAGCCAAGGACTGACAGCAAATTCCTTGGCCATAAATGCCGGCCTTCTCTAAAAGAAAAGCAACAGAACCGCAGAGCAGAATAAGCAGAAAAGGATTTTGTTTGGCTGTATGCATTATCTTTCAAACACCTGACTTCGCAGAGATTTCAGCAAACAAAATTCACTTAACCTGATTCAGTCATTTTCTCTGACATACGTGCTGCCTTTTCTGGAAACCATAAACATCAGAAAAGTGTTGAAATTTTAGAGCAGGCTTGTTGGGGACTTCTGTGTATCAAGAGTGAGTATGCACATGTTTTAGGAGTCTTGAAATATGGAAGAGTCTAATTGTGAAACTGCAAATCCCGGTTCCCTCTGTTACTCCAAACCTCAGGGATCTCCTGCAGCCCTTAAAGATGTCTCTGTGTGCGCCGTGTACAAGCAGGTCTAGACAGACTGCAACAACGTGCTAAATACCAGTTCTGCTACAGGACGAGTCTCAAATTGTCCATATAGTCTTTTGTGAATTGATAAACAAAGAAAAGAAAAAAAAAAAAGATGAATGGAAGCCTCATTGTCATCCTGCCCATGAACTTTTTAAACAAGGTATTGACGGGCAGGAGGGCTCTTAAGATGCGTGCTGTCACCAGTGGACCCTTCCAGTTATCTCTTCCCCAGTGTGCCTATTCCAGTTCATTAAACAAACCCATCACCTCCTAATGGCTTTGTTAACCCCAGATCATTCTGCAGAGGGAGCAGTAACCCCATTGGGTGCATGAGCTGGAGAGCCCCTTGGCTGCGCCATGGAAAATAAAACGGAATTTGAGCCGACCAACACGCTGCTCTCCGATTTGCACCAAATTGTCCCCTTAGTGCTCCTGGGGTCCAAGCCCCGGTGGCGGCAGTGCCTGCACGTGCCTGCGGAGCCAGGGACGGCCAGTCGGCTGTGCGGCACCGTGCCACCGAGCGGGGTCCGGGGGGAGCTGCGAAGTGAGATCCCCGCACGAGACGCTACAGCTCAACGGAGGTGTGCCGCTGCCTGGCTCTTCTTTCAGGACTGATTGGCACAAATCAGAGACAAAAGCTGCTAGGAAAGCTGGCGTGTGGGGCTCTTCCCTCCTGTTTTCTGGGTAATTTAATAACAGCCTGGGCTGGAAGGGAGCCAGGCGGCACGGTGAAGCGAGACAGTCTCCGTTTGGCTTATTAATGTCTGTCTTGATCACAGTGAGTTCTTCCCGAGAAAAAAGACACTTCTTTCCCATGGGCCAGCATGGGGCAAACAGATTGGACCTGCATGTCTTGTTTCTTTTTGCTCAGCCCGGTGCCTGGGCTCCTTGGCCATGTGCCCGCGAGCACCAGCTGGCCCCGAGCTCACTGGCGGGATGCACAGCTCTGGCCCCTCTCCCGCCTGCCTTTGGGGAGGGGCAATCAAGAACGGCCTAAATAAAGCAAATGCTAATGGGTTAAAAGGGCTTAAATGGGTTATTTTGCTTTGCTTTCTATTTTGGTGGTGTTTTCTTGGAGAAAACAAGGATGCAGCAGCCCGGAGCAGTGTACTCAGACCTCACCTTGGAACAAGGGACCTGGGGAAGAGAAGTAACTCTAGCAACTAAGAGGGAAGAAGCATGGAATCAGCTAAAAATTACAGTGAACTCTTATTTTAATCATTTGCCCAAATTCCTTTAAGTTAAGTAAACACCAGGTATCCTGTACTCAAAGATCTATTCCTGCAATGTCAAGCAGAACACTGATGTTCATGACATCAATCCATGGGCATTAGCTGCCTGGGGATCTCTGGTATGCCATGTCCAGCAGATAAAACCTTTGTACAAGAAACGATGTTTGGTGGTTGTATTCTCTAGCTATTTCTGGAAGTGAATGCAATAATTCTCAACTCAGATATGACTGTTTCCAGCGTAAACAAATCCAGGCCAGCTTTGGACCTAGTGTCTGGAAATATCATCATGGAGGATGTTTATTTGACTGTTTCCAATTTTTTTTTTTATTCTTCGGTTTGTTTGCAGTCTAACTCAAACTTTTATTATACTTTTCCCAACCTAAATGTCTTTCCCCTGTCATTTCAGCATCTCTTACTTCAGAAGTTGAGGAACAGCCAACCTACTCCACTGTAACTAGTTTCCATTTAGGACATGACATTCTTCCAAGTTGTCATAAAGCCTAAGTATGTATTCTATATTCAGCAACCAGCATTGAGAGCATGTGTTATCTTTGGCGTAGGTAGTCATGCATTATAGCCACTGCAACAACAATCCACGTCCATCCTCTGCTGGAAACATTTTCTTAAATGTGTTTACACATGCAGCATCAGACTTCAGAGTCTGGTTGACCTTTCATCAGTTAGGTGACGTTTCTCAGAGCATGTAGAACACTCGAATTCTATGGACTTGATTTCACACTGTACTGGCAGCATCCCAGTGCTGACGTGGGATTGTTAGGAGTGACAACATCTTGCCTTTTGACAGCAGAGACTCCCTTGAGGACGTGCAGGGGCAGACTTGTCAGTCTGACCGTAAACATCTCCCATGCAGTTGTCTCCATCTGAGCTATGCATCCAGGCTCCTTTCAAAGACAGTGGAGAGGAAACCAGCACTATGCCATAAATTCAAGGGATAAGATGAAATAGAAGTGATTGCAGGAGAAATCTGCCTTCAGCTGGAGGCTGTCCGTGGACATTGGGTGACATAATGCCCCCTATGCCTAAGTGTGATGGCTCTTAAAAAGCCACAAGTGCTTACAGCCATTGATGACTCTGAAGGTGCTCTTGCTCCAAGACTGGATGTTGCTGAGCCTAATTGAGTCTGGTCTGGGGAAGGGAATTTAGTATTGCAGGAAAAGAAGGGTGTCTTTTCCAGATAGACTGATTTATTTCTGTCTGGTTAGGACCTGCAGAGATATGTGGGACACTGGACTCCTTTCCTGGCCACACTGCACAGGGTGGACTGGAGCATCACCACAGCTGCTTCTCTGTGCAGACCCATCATCAGCCCCCAAACCCACAAAGAAACTCATTGCAGGGCCCAGAAAATGGTAAAGCATCTGCAAGGTGGCTCGTTGCACACAACAGCTAGAGGCACGGCTGTGCATGCCCCCCCAGTCCCCTTATTGCCAGTGGCTTCTCACTTAAAAATTGCTGGGATGAAATCTTCCAGGCAGGAACAGTCCAGGTAACACACCGGCTCCTGGAAGGCAGCTACGGTGGAGGTGGATCACAGCTGCCACTTACTAACACCCAGCCCTGAAGATCAAGGCAGACCGTCAAGAGTACCATCAGCCACCAAGAAGAGTCCCCAGAAGATGCACTTTATCTCCCTTGACTAAGCAAGGCTCCACTCATCGCTCTGGAGGAAACCCTCACACTACAGACCCCTGAGCCAGAAAGACACTGGAAGTCAGAGCTGTGGGCCACCTTTCAAATACATAAATGTTTTTTCCACCACCCCTCCTCCCCAAAAAAGCAACTTTCCAAAAAGTCTCCTACAAACCTCTGTGGTTGTTCAGATCTGCTTTCACTAACGAATAAACGTGCAGGGAGTGAAACAGCAGAAAAGGGAGCATGTTAATTCAGCGCGTGCCCTCCTGAGCCTAGCATTACGGCAGCGGATATGTGTATTTTTGTCCTGCTTCCTCTGAGATATTTTTAGCCGCTCAAGTGACTTGTGGCAGTTCCCCGAGGCCAGGGTGATTCATACAGTTTGGGAGAAGGGCTGCAGAGACAGTGCTGGAGCGCTCTTTGGGAAGGAAGAGTCATCCCAGTAAAATCAAGAGCTGGTTTCAAAGGCGTAAAGACTTTGAAAAATGGAGCAGTATTTCCAGAATGAGGTTTTTGGCTCTGGCTAAATGAATTTTCTGATTATTGTATCACAGGGAGGAGAGATCTATTTTTTCTGATGCTGGTGAAAGCGAGTGATTAATATCACAGGCTGGGTGCAGGCAGTGTGCAGTACAAGGATGCACCACAGAAACTCCCTCTCTCCTCAGTCATCAGCATCTTCGAACTCTGTCCTGGGCACCATCTGCCATTTTTGTCTTGTCTTCCTCCCCTGCAGCCCCTTCTCCGTTGGTGCACGTCAGTCCTCCTCTTCCAGACCCCCGGCCCATGTATCTCTGACATGCTAGCTCCTGTGAAGGACTTCCAGAAGATTTTTCAAGCTCTCCTTTGCAGACAAGTGGACTTTTCTAGCATTTGTGAAGTTCAGCAACCAAAGGGAGGTGGGGAAGAGTACAACCCTCCCAATCCTCCAAATCTGGTTACCCCTTCCCACAGGCACCCTCTAAGATTCTGTTCAAGAACTGCCTCCCTCTAGACTGACAAAAACCAGAGCAAGGAACCTCACATTAAGCCATGGGGGGATGAGATGAGGTTGATTCAGAAGAAAGGTCCTTCCTCTAGTCCTTCTCATTCCTTTGCTTAGGAAAGGCACACCCCCCCATTAAACCCCTATGAAGTGAGCTGAATGTGGTTTTGGAAGAGTGTTTTGATGTTTCTCTGCTACCTGGAAGAAAGTTAGGAGGGAAGGTTGCCTGCCCAGCATGTCTTGGTAAGGGCAGTAGTTGGCAAGCCTTTACAGCAACTGAGTTCCAGAGACCAACCTATGGGACAATGAAGAATGGAAATGATCAGAGAGGGCAGAAGCAGCATAAGCAGTGACCAGAGCAACCTCCCTCTATCACCAGTCCTCACAGAGCACAGTCAGGACTGCTGCTGACAACTGCTGTGAGATGTAAGAGCACCATGGGAAGAGGGAAGGAATTAAGGGCCTCCTGGCAGGAAGGATCTACAGAAGGTAGAAAAGATCCTGAGGCAGAGAGAGCAAGGGAAGGCGAGCCTTGGCCAGTGTTCTCTGCCAGGCATGAGGCTCTGAAAGTCATGTCTTTGGGATGCTTCTTGGGGTTGAAGCAGAAGCCAGGCTTCCAGCCTCAGTTCTCAATTTCCCTGGTCATGTGGATTCTGCTGGAGTCCAAACATCCCTCAGCAGCAGTGTTTTGTGGCCAGATAATGCCTGGCTGCTCTTGCATGTGCGCTGTTAGAGATTGCAAGTGACCCAACTATACAGGGCAGTTCTTGATCAATGGATCCTTCACGAGGTATTTTTGCAATGGACAGGAGCCAGTGAGATCATGTGCTTAGAAGTCAATTACCATCTTTTGCCGTCACAAGCTTGGACACGACAGTCAGGCTCCAGGAGTTATTTACAGCAAACCAGCCAAGCCCTTTGGCAAAGCAGCTGGTGAGCGCCACCGCCAAAGGCAAGTGCTGAGTCCAGGATCTTTCTCCCCATGACCAGAACTGCTACAAAAACAGTTTCTTCAAGCCCTGTCTTGCCTGGGACTTAACCTTTAATCTGCCCTTGCAGAGCAGAGAAGAGGCAGGTTTACAGTGTCCACACTTGCTTGGTCTGCTACGCAGTGAACATAGTAGCCATGGCTCCTGCTGCCAGCCCACACTGCTGAATTGCCATGTCTTGGCCCCAAAGTGGTGGGGTGGGTGGGGAAAGCGCGGGGAAAGTCCTGACTTCTGCAGCCAGCAGAAAAAGTTGCTTTTTACTCCAGGAACAGAAACAAAACACTCCTTCAAGCTTGGTACCTGATAAACATGGTTGTCATCCAGGAGTGGCAGGCAAGGTCTTTATATATTTACTGCAAAGGTTGTTCCTCCACAGATCATGGCCACATGGAAAAGCTTCATTTTTTAGGTTGTACCCTAGAAAAGCAATAGACAGCGAAAGATGACCGCAATATTGATTAAACCCTGAAGACATGCCAAGATCTACAGAGGAGGTACACGGTGTTTAGCCAAGTATTAAAAAGATGCACTAAGTCTTTCAAGTGCAGCTAAGCCAGTCCAGGTTGAGGAGTCTGCCCACCGCTAGCAGAGGTGGCTGCAGGACTAGAGAGTGAACCACCTCCCCTCCTGAGGACCTCCCTGAGGTTCAGGTAGAGCCACAAAGTAATAGAGGGAGCATGTGGGAAAATGGGTTTCTGGATAAAACCTCACCACAGATCAGTCAAGTTGTTCTGGGAGAAAGTTTCCCAGTGGAGAGTGTGGTCACACCAGAACCAAAACTTTTCTTAAGAGCAGGCCAAAACGAAATGACTGATTTCTAATTTCTCATTGTTGCAGAGCAGTACCATTTTGAGTTTATAGGCTATGCATTTCAGTGTTTTAAATTAATGGTTTAATAATAAAGTCTTAACAACAGTATATTAAATTTGATGCTCTGGGTATATGCTAAATAGACTTCTGATTACATTAATGTTTATGTTCTGGCATTAGCAGAAAGAAAGAACTCACTGTTACTGAAGGGAAACCTGTTATCATATCTGTTCTGGGGTAAATGCCAACATTTTGGGTTGTCCTTCAGATTTAGAACTTCACTCAGCCGCAGAATAGACTATTTCAGTTGGAAGGGACCTACAATGATTGTCTAGTCCAACTGTCCGACCACCTCAGGGCTGACCAAAAGTTAAAGCATGTTATTAAAGGCACTGTCCAAATGATTTTTAAACACTGACAGACTTGGGGCATCGACCACCTCTCCAGGGAGCCTTTTCAGTGTTTGACCACCCTCTCAATAAAGAAATGTTTCCTTGTGTCAAGTTTGAGCCTCCTTTGATGCAGCTTTTCTCCAAACTAGACAAACCCAGTGTCCTCAGCCGCTGCTCACAGCACATGCCTTCCAGCCCCATCACCAGCTTTGTTGCCCTCCTCTGGACGCATTGAAGGACCTTCACGTTCTTCTTAAATGGTGGGGCCCAGCACTGCACACAGTACTCAAGGTGAGGCCGCACTACCACTGAATACAGCGAGATAATCACCTTTTTTGAGTTAAAATCATTATGGGTTAAAATCATATCCTGGCCTGAAAAGCACAGAGACCCGGGACATGAGCATCTACCCCCCAGCTTGGAGCAGAGCAGCTTTCCTGAACTGCATGACTTGTGTAAGGCAACAAGAAACCCAAACCACAGACCAATCTCCTGGAATAAACTGCAAAGAGGATGAAGAGTAAGAGTCATTTGGAGGAGGAGCGGAGACGGGCTGCCAGCAGTTGGAAGAAATGGACCACTACAAATGGACCCAGAAATGCCAAGCTTCCTGCGGAGGGTTAATCGCTCAGGTGTGAGGTGATCCACAGTGCTGGAATGCAGTCTCAGGGCTGATGTCGCTGGACCGTCCCCACACCTGGAAGCCAGGCCCAGGCTGGTCTCAAGGGCCATTCAAGGACAAGCTGTAGAGATTTGGGGTGAGCACTGTTTGGCACAGTCCACAATGGATGCAATCACAGCTGCAGGGCCAGAGTGCTTGTAGCTAGAGCTGGCAGGATTTGATAGAAAATAATAATAATAATAATAATAATAATAATAATAATAATAATAATAATAATAATAATAATAATATCCTGAAGCTTTATTTTGGCTCCTGTTGTTTATCAACAGTTATAATTTCTGGTCAGGTTCAGCTTCTTCATTCTTTTTTCCCCCCAACTCCCAGACCTGATGCAGCCCCTGTGTCTCTGCTCTAGAGACATAAGTTATAATTTCACCCGTTTGCCATCTTTCTTCCCTCTCCAACTCCCTCTTTCTCCTTTGCCTCAGCCTCCGGCTCATCTCAGAAGAAAAAGGGGCTGAAACTAAAGCTGTGGAAAAAAGACAGAAATCACACCCAGGAAGGCCGGGGTGAGAGAGGTGCCGGGGAGCAGAGCAGTGTAAAAATCCACATTTATTGATTGGCAGTAAATGCTACCAGCAGTCTGGGACATCACCTTTCTAAATACCATACAAAGCACTGATGAAAGTCCCATGCAGTGCCCTACCGTAGCTCTCGGACCCAGCCCTGAGTCTCAAAAGCTCCAAGCAGAAAGCACCGAGGTCCTACCCTGCATTTTCAGCACGTTAGCAGCAACACCCCAGACAGCCCAGCGTCCTGCGCGCCAGCGGGCGAGATGCTCATCTCGGAGACACTCATCGCCTCTACAACCTGCTGCCCAATGACTTTGAGGAAATAACCCCGCCAGAGGCCAAGGGTTGAATTCGGAGTCCTGGTGTGTTACTGCTGCTCTTATGCAATCTTCTTGGCATTAAACTGTAATAACTAGTTTAGTTGTTTATTATTTCAGCTTTATCAGTAGCTGCTAGACATGTTCTGAACCGGTCACTGGGAAAGAAGTAATACAGAAGTGCCCGTCCCTGTGTAGAAACAGTCAGGGGCTGTATGAGTGGGGAATCATGATTTGCAATGATATAAAGTTCAGGAAAAACAAAGTACTGCTGCTGAAATACATAAACATTTAGAATCTGTGTGTCAAACCAACCATAGAATTATACTTATTCGTTTTCAAAAGAAATAGAAAAGATTCCCACATCAAAAGCAATAACAACTCGGAGTCATGGTAGGAAATATGCTGTGGATCGTTAGTTAGCATCATGAAAAGCAGTGTAATTATACAAAAATTACAAGTAGTTTCACTGAGAGAGATCGATTACTTACTTACATCAAGAGGAAATGATTTCATAATTCCTCTTCTGGATGTTTCCCAGATTTTATGGCATTATGGTTTTCATTTAGTTTTAATTGGCAGAGCAGCAGTAAGCGAACAGAGACATATGAAAGGGGCTTTCTCCATGCATTAAAAGTTACATGCTTGGAAACTCGGCTCTGAGGAGGGTCAAGAGAGCTGCATGCTCAGGGCTGAGCACACCTGATCCAAAATACCCTGACAAGGAAGGCAGGTTCGCACCACAGCCTTAAAGCCTGGGGCTGCCATACAAGCTAACAAACTACACAACAAACATGCCAAGTGGCATCCCTGCGCCGAACCAGGCACTGTGTGGTACCAGACACACAGTTTTTAAGTGCAAACCCTCTACCAAACCTCTAGCCCAGCACAGGGACTCAGTGAAATCCCTTCCTTTGAACTCAGCCCTCGCAGTAGCTGGCTCTGTCACCCCGCTGTGACGCTGCTGGGGGGGTTTATCTGCCATATTGCATCCAGAAAGCCGAATGAAAAAGCACTGGTTGTCATTAGGACGCTCACAATTGGTGCCTTTTGATATACAACATTCACACTCTTTTCTGGGGATAATAGTGTTAATGTTTTACAGATATTAAAGTGTCTGGGGGATCCTTGGCATTCACATCTCTACTTGCATTATGCCTCCATTTTTAAGCGGAGAAGGTGGCAGCAATGCAAGGACAAGTTGTTGCACAACAGTCTTATTTTGGTGCCACGTCAGAGGTTTGTGATGGAAGAGAAAGATTCGCCCTCATGACACATGGGATCCAGGAAGAAAACATGAACGGGCAGAAGCATATCACAGCGTCCCAGACTGGTGAGGGCTGGAAGGTCCCTCTGGAGCTCCCCCATCCCACCCCCTGCCAGAGCAGGGGCACCTCCAGCAGTGGCACAGGACGGCGTCCAGGCGGGTTTGGAATGGCTCCAGAGGGGGAGCACCTCAAGGAGCTCCCCTGTCCCACCACCCTTTCGGCACAGCACCAGCTCCCAAAGCAGAGGTTGGGCAGGGTTTGTGCCCCTCCACAGTAGACAGCATCGGCATGCCGGGACTGCAGGAGAGGCCCAGGCCCTGATTTTAGGGATTTCTATGCCCGGAGGGATGGAATGACTTACAGTCTGGCAGCCAGCTGGGAAGTTACCCTTAACATAAACCAGGCTTATGGTGCAAGCAAATGTCTATTCTCAAGAGTCAAATAGGAGCAACACATTCACAAATAGTATAGAGATAGAACGTAAAGGAAACCAGGCTTGGGTCTACTAAGATGAGCCAAAGGCTTCTCTCATTCTCTGCTACCTGCTGGCCACGCAGTGCCTGAGCACGTGGCCAAGCTTCCTGCACAGCTTTCTGCTTTTACGCTCATGGTCACTGAGCAGGACCCAGGGCTAAGATTGCTCCCTCACCTTTATATAAATTCCCTTCTCTGAGATGAGTCTGAATGAAGACCCAGGAACCATCTAACCGCTTTCCCAAGGGATACCTTGTTTCCTCGGTTAATTAGATATTTCTCGCACTGCTCCCTACCTCCACACATCTGGCTATCGACTGCCCTGGCGCTTTGCTAGACGTATCGACAAGCTGGTTGGAAATACGCCTCTCCACCTGAGTGACCACATTCATACTCCACCTCACACCTTTCCCCATTTTTCCCCCACCTTTCGTAGAAAACCCATAAATCACCAACTGCGCTTCGTGCACTCTTGTAAACAGGACTAATCCAGATGGCTCCTATGATGCTGTCCTGAGACTGGCAATGACAGCAATCTACTGCTCTCTGGAGACAGTGGGACCCTCAACCTGACCTTCAAGGGATGCTGTGACACCAGCTGACATGTCACTCCGCAGAGAAATGATGTTTCGCTCCCCATCTAGTCATCGAGTGCTGTAGGGCTCCCAGAGACATCTGGCTTCCCCAGTCACAGCCAGAAGACGCATTAACCCTCTGGGAGTCTGTGGGACCAGAAATGTATCATTAATGTCTCCGACCTCCTTTCCAATCCAAAGACAGCATCCATCACTGCCCCCCTCTGCAGTAAATTCCTCAGGCTGCGCACATGCTGAGTGAAGAAATATTTCCTCTCCTTTGTTTTAAGTTTATTGCCCATTCATTCTGGGAGAGACCTTCCTCTCCTGTCTTAGGCAGGTCAAACTGGAGGAACCAAGCTGCCTTGAAGATACCCTACAGACTCTGACCTACCTTGATTAAAACCTCTCCAGCTTTCCCTGTTGCCAAACCAGGAGAACTTCCACCACAGTCCAGCAACCTGGTGTGGGGGTCAGGTGCTTGAACATGGGCACTCAATGCTGTTTTAGACACATTAGGGTAGCTAAAGCACCCATGACCCAGCCCAGGGCTCCTGCAGATCTGATCTGAAGATGGAAGTCAGGTAGGACAATCCAGGTCATCTCTGAAGGCACCAGATGCCAATATTTATGTGCACGAGCCCCATGCCAAGCCCCAGTGTTAGAGCCACAAGCTAAACCCTGACCTGGACGCAGCTCCCCAGATGATCATATTCGAGGACAGTACCTAAAGTGACCAGATCAGATGCAGGGTGGTCATCTGGAGCTGTAGCACCGTGGTCTTTGTAACAGGCATGTCCTAGCTGCTACAAGGGAGGAGTTATTGAAGCCTCACTATGCAAGAGCCCAGCCTGTGCAACTGCTGGTCCCTACTGGCCTAGAAGTCCTCAGGCCTGGAAGCTGCAGGAAGAGCAGATGATGGGTCATTTGGATCCCAGACAAGGCCCTGTCCTGTAAGGGTGTTCACCTCACACATGGGGAGTGATGCCAGAGTTATTAGCCCTAACTGCAGCATGTTTGATCTCCAGTAGCTGTATCATCACCCTAGGTCCCACCCTGGACATGGATGTACAGTACATTTTTCTTTCTGCAGAGGTGGCCTCTTGCCAGGCTCTCAGAGGAAGAAGTGTGTTACTCTGCATTCCCAAGGGCAGTGCAGTGGTATTTTTCCTATCCCGATCTTATTTCCCACCTGGTGTTTTGCATTACACTGCACAGCTTCCTCCTCAGCTGGGTCTGAAGGTCAGCCAGCACGGTGGGAGTTGAGAGAGAAGGAACAGAAACATCCACAGGGTGAAACAGTCTGGTACAAGGGCACGTTCAAGCACAAAAATCCCCAGCTGAAGGCAGAATGCAGGAAATATAGGTTGTCCTTGTCCTCATGGCCATGGGTCACCTTACAAAAGCCAGGAGGTAGCTCTGGACAGCCTGGCCATCAGGACTGGCCCAGTAACCTCTAGGCAGGGGCTCAGTTGATCAAAATCAGAGCCCCAGAGTGGGGGACAAGTCAGGCTTCCCCCAGCTCCCACCCAGCACCCTGAGAGGCTTCAGATCAGGGGACACTAGAGCCAGGACCAGGAGAAAAGACTGTCCTGAAGAAGCACAGGAGCCACCATCCCAATTCTCTGATGGGAAACATCTGCTCTTCCAGGGATGAGTGGCCGCAAGACTTGTGCTGTGGGGCTGCGGTCTCACAGCCTGCTGGGGTCAGGCTCCTCACACCACCAGGCACATTTCTGAAAGCCATTGCCTCATTCATTACTCCTTTGGGAGAAAACCCCCCCTTCCTTTTAGAGCTAACCTAGCAGCTTTGAGTCTGTTGGTTTTTTTTTTTTTTGTGGATTGTATTGGGAGGGTCGGATTTGGGTTGAGCTGGAACTTGAACAACGGCATGGTGGTGCCGGGACCTGCTGAGCCAGTATAGCACAATGACAAGATCTCTTTGTCTGCTGGAACATTGCTCAAATCAAAGGATGTTTACCCAGCTTGTGGGGGATCACTTGATTAGAAATTACATCCCCGGAGCTCCAGTCATGCTTGTCTGCCTGCCAGCTCTCCCCACCTCCTCCAGAGCCCCGACCACATCTAAGGCTCCCAGAATAGCGCAGGACTAAGTAGATGCAAACAGATAACAATTTGGGCCCTACTTGAATTCTCTGTTGCTCTCTCCTGTTCCACCAGCAACTTTGGCAGACCCCAGCTTTCACTGCAGATGTCACACATGTGGGAGGAGGTCACCGCTGGAAGAGCTGTCACTGACCCAAACAGCAGGAGCAGCTTTACCAGCACATGGAAAATGCCTGAAGAAGTTGGATGACACAACTAAGGAGTCCTGAGAGGTGGTCCTGCACTGCCATGGGTCCTGTTGGTGAACCTGGGATCGACCTGTTGCTCCAGCAAAGGGTGCCAAGCCTTTGCCAGGTCAGACAACTTGACCATGAGTCTATGCAACCCAAAGACCCACACTGTTTCTGATGCATAAATACTAGAACAACCTGTTTTTATCATCCTCTTTGGCTGCCTTTCTTATTCCAAGGTGCACCCTTTCCCAGGAAACACAGTCATGTCTGGACACAGCCACTGAACTGAGGTCTCAAGGAAGAGGCTGGCTGCTGCCGTGCACTGTTACTGCTGCAGAAGATCGTACATCCTTCCGACTGCAACGATCAGCTGCCCAAGCAAGAAAAATGAGTTGGAAAACCACGTAGCAGGGTAAATTGAGCTGTATATCAGATAAACAGTTAATGCATCTACGAGAAGACTATGCTTTGCACTTTAACAGCCCCTTTCGTCTCTGCAGAGCTCAGAGCACTTGAAAATGTTTATAAATAAGCTTGCCATTATCTCTCCAGAGGAGGCTTTATTCCTCTTTTAACACTGGCCAACTGCACAGGAAAGAGCCAAACAGCTCAGCAGAGACCTGAGTTCGATGCTGGGAGCAGAGACCCCATCGCCTGCTGCTCTGGCTCCTGAGGCAAAGAGCCAATGCCCCGTGACATCTTGAGTCAGGACTGACAAAAAGGCAGCTTCTGAGGACTTTAACAAGGACCACCCAGCCTAGTCTCAGAACTGCCGTTCCTCACCATTAAACACATTTATCAGATGTCCTCATCTTGCATTTCCTTCATGAGCCATTCCCAGTGCGCCAACCTGCCTTGTGGAGCACAGAAAAAGAAAACCACAGGGTATCCTAAAATCTCCAGATAACGAAGGCAAGCAGGGATAGCGATACAGTGATTTTGCTTGCCCCAAGCTTGGCTGCACTCTTGCTTTCCAGAATCCACTCTGCTCTGATATAGGTGCCAGAAAATAATTTTCAGCTGCCCCAGTGTTTAAGGGCATGACAAGTGTGGGGGCTGAACAGCCCCCCCGTGGGAGGCAGCAGCATAGGAGGTCCTGTCCTCAGTCACCCCTTTCCTGGTCAACATCCCTGTGCCCCCCACAGCAGCCACCCAGCCTCCTTTGACTACTCTTACTGCAGAGCCTAAATCTCCCCAAATCATGTCCTGGGGGACTTCAGCAGTGCTGCACAAGAGTCAGGTCTCTGCTGCCCTACGGGGAGCCTACAGCAGCCAGCATGGGATGGGGCAGTCCCGTCTGGCAGAGGGGCTCAGGGAAGGTCTGGGTCTGTGCTTTAAGCCCCTCGGGGCGTAGGTGGGAAGGGGGACGTTGGAACGGCTTCTCTGCCCCCTGTGCCAGCCCACAGGGTTCACATCAGTGAACATGCACATTGGTCTGAAATCACAGACCAGGTCCCAGGCAGCAGCAAGCTGCAGAGAGCCAACCTGCCACCCCTCCAGTTGCTTTGTCACCGCTGGCTGGCACTGCAGCCACAGCTCCCTCACCCCACTGCAGGTGCTGGTCCCCGACATGGTGTGCTGTCACCAGAGGGCACCCCCAGCTTCCTTTGCCAGCGCCCATGCCACCATGCCCACAGAGCTCTGCTCAGGGAATCATCAGCAAGAAAATAACCCAAGGGGCTTAAAATTCCAGCTCCCCAGCACAGACATGGTGGGATCCTTGGTTTAGAGGGACCAAGAAAGCCCTGACAGGTCCCACCAGTCAGGTCCAGGGCACCTACACCTCCTGTAGCACTTGTGGGACTGCAGAGGAGCAGTTTGTGCTCTCCAGTCTCCAAAAAAGCACTGTCCACTTCTGGCTCAGCATCAGGCTTGGGAGTTGGGCCCTTCCTGCATTTCAGGCCCTTTTGCCTCCCACCACAGGTCGCTGCAAGACATCCCAAGGGACAAGTATCTAGACCCAGGGGCAGGGAGCAAGGTTCAGCCAAGCCAGGGTAGAGATGCAAAGGTCAGAGATGAGCTCTGCTTGACCTCATGGGCAGGTCACTTGTTCCCAGTCTGTGGGGTGTACCAGGGAGATTGGGAGCTCTGAGGGGCTCTCCATGCCAACAGCCAACCCTGAACGAAGCGCAGGATGGCTGAGACCCCCCAGTGCAGGGAGATCCCTGCAGACCCAGCTGGATGTGACCTTGGGCAACCTGGTCTAGTGGGAGGTGTCCCTGCCCAGGGCAGGGGGTTGGAACTCAATGATCTTCAAGGTCCCTTCCAACTTAAACCATTCTACGATTCTATGACCCACACAGCCATCAGCAGCAGTGCTGGTGGCCCCAGCCTCCAGCCCACGCTGTGCCAGGGTGGGGAAGAGACCCAGAGGGGCTCTACATCCCCCAAACCACATAGAGCAACAAATCAGGCTGTGTGGGGAGGGTGGGCTCCAACCTGAAGGCTCTGCCTTCTCCCTGCTGGCCACCGAGGCAGCACCGGAGGATGTGAACAGGCCCCGGGATGGAGAGGAAACTCAGCCTCCCATCCCGGCAGCCTTTCCTGCCCTTCCCAGAATAGTGCTGTTGTTCTGCAGCCCCTTGTCTGCTCAGTCAACTGAGCTCCCATTAGCTCCTTTTCTGCAGCATCGTTAGCACAGGGGATAAATGGACCGATTGTTTCCCCTTTGCCTTGAATGAAGGGCTATTTTGTTTATTAAAAAGTCATGCTGTTAATAAGGAGCTTCTCATAGCTAAAAATAGCTGAGGCCACGATTGTTTCCTCTCTGCTTCCTTATCTGCGCTGGAGGACTCACAAGGAGAGCCGCGGCCAGAGCAGACGCAGCTCCATGCTAAAAATATGCCTCGGAGAGAGTGGCAATGAGACGTCGCAAGAGCAGCAATGGGCATTAGCAAAGCGCTCAGACATGCAGAAACAACAGACCACAAGAGCATCTCCAGATGTTTGCTAAGGATGCACCACCCGGGGTGGCATGTCTGTGGAGAAAAGTCCCCTTTGCACCCTCAGCGCCGGGGGACAGACGCCCACCCTCAGCAGCACATTTCGGCTCCCCAGAGGTTTCCCTTGCAAAAGCCACAGACAGTGCAGAGCAGACAAAGGCACCACAGGGCTTTCTACCAGGGATCAGCACGAGCTCTCCTCAGAGCCCAGTATTTAGTGGTCTCTGGGGTGGGATCTCATGTTTCGGGGGTTGTTCAGACCCCCCTGCAGGCAGGGAGGACAGCCCAAGGAGGCCGTGCAACATGGTAGGAACAACCTCCAGCCAAGCAGGCTGCATCAGCCTCTCCGGTTTGGTTGGCTATCCCAGAGCACTCAAACAAAACATTTGTGCCTTCTAAATAACCCAGATGTTTTTTCTGCTGCTCAGGATGGGCCCTTGGAGGCTCAAAGTGGCCAAGTAGGACACACACAGACACCCTCCTTGTAACTGCCTCCTCCATTTTATCAGGGCCGGCTGTGATAGGACAAGGGGTAATGGTTTCAAAATAAAAGAGGGTAGACTTAGACTAGATATAAGGAAGAAATTTTTTTACAATGAGGGTGGTGAGACACTGGCCCGGGTTGCCCAGAGAGGTGGGAGATGCCCCATCCCTGGAAACATCCAAGGTCAGGTTGGATGGGGCTCTGAGAGAAGATGTCCCTGCTCACGGCAGGGGAGTTGGACCAGATGGTCTTTAAAGGTCCCTTCCAAAGCTGTCCTGTGCAACCTGCTCTACGTGATGCTGCTCTGGCAGGGGGGTTGGACTAGATGATCTCCGGACATCCCTTCCAACCCTAACCATTCTGTGATGATCCACCACAGCACCCCGACCTTGGAGACCTCTCTGCCCCCCAGAGAGCCTCCTGGCATGAAGTCCAGCATTTCCTCACCACCAATCCAACCTCACCACCAGCCCTCAGCCCTCGCAGTACCCATAAGGTGGGGGGAGCAGGTACCAGCCCTGCTCCACAGCCATGCTCCATACTTGGCAGGAGGGAGAACAAGGAGCCAGGTCAGCATCAGCCATGCCCAGGCAGGTCTCAGAGGTGCCCTTCACTCCCTCTCCAAATCCAGGGAGCATCCGTGTCTGCACACACGACAGCTGTGGCCTCCCATCAACTAAAGCCCTGTGGACCACTCTCCACTCGCCCGCTCCCCCCTGCTCAAATTTTCCTAGCTGTTCCTTTACACTATTTAACTGCATATAATTTAAGGCCATCAATTCACATGGCCAAAAGCCTCTGAGCTGCTCTGAACCCTGGCATCGGAGGGCAGAGGTTGCCCAGGACATGCTGCTGGTGATGTTCTGCCCAGGTCCATCCCCCAGAAGGGCAAGACGTGAAGTCTTCATAGCAATCTGGGAAGCCAAGTGTGACTCCCCCTCCCTCAGGGTCTCCTGGCCCCTCCTCTGCAGGGGAAGTGTCTCACCAGACCTCCGTGCCGCACGGCAGCCCCCAGGGAAGCGACACATCAGACCCAGCCTTGGCCCCTCTGGGCAGCCCTGACTCCAGACACGGCTCCTGCAGTCCTGCTCGCCCACCCCCAGCTGCACAGCTGGAGCATTGCATGGGTCAGGGCAGAGAGGGGGGAACTCTTCGTTAAAGTACACTGCAGCTTTGGAAACACTTTGCCTTGCTTTTCCAAGAGCCTAATTTTTGCTTTCTGGCCCAAACACACCACTCATTTTTCTGCAGCAATGAAGATAAATGTCAATAAATCTTCCACAGTCATTTCACGGGGCCAAGAGTGATCTCAACCCTGAAGCATTTCGGTATCCTGCCGTCTGTGTTACACCCTAAG
Source organism: Charadrius vociferus (assembly GCF_000708025.1). Lineage (NCBI taxonomy): Eukaryota > Metazoa > Chordata > Aves > Charadriiformes > Charadriidae > Charadrius > Charadrius vociferus. The sequence goes on from NW_009649571.1 coordinate 1,436,019, forward strand.
CCCAGGATCCAACAAACTTACATGGATCCATAGCCTCAGTCACACAAGTCCCTCCTTCAAGGAGGTGCACAGTCCCTCTGAACTCAATGATACCTCTGTGCTCTAGTGTTTTACTGGATCAGCTCCTAAGTAAGCAGCCTGCGTGCAGCAGAAAGCACTGCCAGTGCCAAAGCCCCTTTCGCAGCCCCCGCGGGGTCCCGCTCCTGCAGACCCAGGTGTTCCGCGGCATTTTGCTCCTCGCAGTTGTCATCAGCCAGCACACATCAGGGTGGGACACAGTCTTCGCCGCCTCTCATGGGGATGCCTGTCTCTTTAGCAGGTCAAGGCACATATGTTCTCCTCTCGCCCCTTTCACAAACACACCAGGGGGCTTTGGAACAGCAGTGACTCCCTGTCCTCTTCTGCAAAAGTTCCCACCAAATGGCCAGTTCTCTGGTGATGCAAAGACTTTTTTCAGCTGGATGGGCAGGTACAAATGGGTGGAAAACACACTTTCTGGGACGCAACAGGCCTAGCTGCTGAACCAGAGGTGTTTTTTCACCTTTCAGTGGTACCACAGCACAGGGGACGATGCGTGACCCTGGTGTGTCCTGCTGCTCCTGCCTGCTCTGGCTTCTCCCTTCTGTATCTTGCAGCAGGAAGGATTTTCCCCCGACATCCAGCCCAGGCATCTCTTGCCACTTGCCATATACCTGGAGCACGACTTGTGTAGAGCAGTGCAATGACCCTGATGTTAGGACAACACACCCACCCCAGGAGACCCAACAGAGAGAGCACAGAGCAGACAGCTCGGCTCTGCGACAGAGCTGTGTGCAGAAAGGGCATCTTTTAAGATGCTGTTTTGAGGAATAAGATCTAGTTGGTTTGCCGGACTGAGCTGAATCACACTAGCACTGATGCAGCACGCATTGGAGGCTGGAGATGGAAATTGGGTTATCGAACTGCAGCAGATGGCACGCAGCCAGCTCTGCTGGGCCAGATAACCCCCCATTCCCCACCCTGTTAAGGGGGGAGGCTGGCCCCCCTTTTCAAGATGCAAATGTTGGATTTGCTCATGAAATTTTGGGGGAAGGGACTGTTACGTTGCAGTTTCCAGGTTCTAATCAAGCCTAAAACCAGCAAATACTGCTCTACTCCAGACACATGGGAGCCAATTTCTGCTGGCCAGGGTGGGTGACACCAAGCCATGGCTCCCTCCCACTTGCAGAGGGACAATGTGGATGTTTCATTCGGCAGTTCTACATCTCCAAACACCCTTCATCCCTCTGCTTCTCCTGGGTGAGCAGGACCTGCATGTTGCTTAAACTGCATGGATGGAGCCCCTTCCCTGCCATGAGCTGCTGGGTCTGCAACACCAATGCGTTCTTTCCCATCGTTATTTCGGTCTGTTCAGCATAAGCGTGGGGTGGTCCTTGCTACACGACTTGACCTTGCATAGTGCCCATGAAAACAGACTGTTTTAAACCATCCCAGGGAAGGCTTTGTCAGGGCTCTTATCAGAAAATGAGGTTAGAAATTCCTCAGCTCCCAGAGCCGGTGCCAGGTCACAGCTCTTATCTTCTGCAGTCTCTGCGGAAGAAGGGAACATCCAGTGTGTTCAGGATAAATGCAGAATTAATTGTCCTGGCTTGTTCCAGTGAATCCTCATGAGTTGGGATGGAGCCCAATTGAGGGCAATTTTTTTTTCCATCCTCTGAGTTTCTTGTGTTAAAAATTTGTAATTGTTCCTTTGCAGTGAACCTCCTGCTCAGGTTCAAACACAGGTTCACATCATATACAAGCGCCTCTTTGAAATGTAGCTATTAGAAAATTTCTGCCCTTGTGAAGTATCTGAGGAATCCTCCTCTGAAAGTGACTGTGAATAACACATTCGCGCCTCCTCATGACCCGTTGTTAGAAGTCCTTTCCTCTGCACCTCTCGCAGTAAACCCAATTTGCGATCCAGGGCATGTTGGCATAGCTGAAGACCTGCTCGCCACCAGAAATGTTGCTCTCAAAGCCAGCAGGAAGGGTGACCATATCGCAGGGAACCAACATGACCAAGCAACATTTCTCTGGAGTAGCTCCAGTGAGGTGGGATCTGGCAGGCAGGACAGGCAGCTCAGTCCTCCTCCTCCTCCTGCCTGCCGCCCCACTGGGTTATGCGGCACAAAGAGATCCAGCCCACAGAAAATTTCTCACCTGCCCAACAGGGATTACACTTCCCTGTTTGCTCTGGCAAGCCAGGAACCAGCTCCATCTCACCATACAACCAGCCCAGCCGCTGCAGTCCTGAGAAGACAGCCCATAGCAGTGGGGCCACCGGAGAGGACTCTGTTTGCACAAGTCAGGTGAAGCTTGTCAAGGCCAGTCCCACCCTGGCACCCCACTTGCCGGCTCTGCCATAGGGCAAAGGGGACCACCTTGCCCCGCATACAGAGACTCTGCCTGTCAGCCTGCGCGGGCACCCGTCGAGGCACAGGCAGCCCTGCCTGGATGCAGGAGCACGGCAAACCCCGGCTCCCATGGCAGTCGGCTTCAGCAGCTGGTGGCATGTGCTTTCAATCACTTCCATACTGTTGGGAACTGAAACAGCGAGAGGAATGGGGCTGTTTCCTCCCCTGCAGACACAGGACCAGGCTTTATTTGGTCCTTGCATGTGCACACTGGCATGTGCTGCTTGCAAGCTCTCTTGGAAAACTGCTGTGAGTTAAGCAACTACGGGGAACTTTCCCACAAGGTCCCAGCCACAAACAGACCCAAATTCCCAGGGCTCCTTCCTAGTCATCTCCCATGCATGCGTTGGGTTAGCATCAGAGGATGCTCTGGAGCCTTGTGCTGGCCTCTTGCCCAAGCGTGACTTTCATTTCATGCCTAGCTGGAGCTTAGCTGCAAAGCTCAAGGTTATTTCTTTTGGAAAAGGCTGCAAAGGGAGCTTCAAGGGCCCAAGAAAGGATTGACATGGAAACTCAGAAGTCTGGTACAAGTCATTGAGCTGATTGCATGTAATTTCTGGGCGGCAGCAGCTCTGCTGTTGCAGAGCCTGTTGTTTGAACCTGGCTCCATGAGGCCAGCACCGTCCCACTCCCTTTGCCTGTACCAAGCGTAGCTACACTGAGTTTGGTCGCCTTCTATAAATTCACTTTCCAGAATCTGGTCCAATCCTTGAGGCAGACAGAGAATCAGATACAAGAGCTGTTTCTTGACTTCCCACCCAGGTACCCCTCCCCCCCTAAAGAGGACCCTGCAGAGCAGAGCCCCACAGTTCAGCAGAGACCAAGCCCACAGGTACAGACTGCCTGGAAACAGATGTCAGACAGATGTGGCCACAGACAAGCAAGGCTCCTCAGCCTGCCGGGGGTTGCTTTGGTAACATCCGAACACAAACCTCACCTCCAAAGGCTTTGAGACTTGCCATCAGCAGAACATGAGAAAACGATGCGATGACGTCTGCACTCTGCAGAAACCCCCTGGAAGCCACCAGCCTGACTCGCATTTCAAAAAAAAAGCCAAGAAACTGAACGGTCTGCAGGAACAACCCTGGGACAGGAAGTCCATGGACTGCAGTTGAGGTATTAGAGAGGACAGAGGCAGCAGCGCACCCAGCAGCAAGTGGAAGGTGGAGGAGAGGTCAGATGGAGGGATGGTAGCAGGAGCAGGTTGTCACCAGAGATGGGCTCAGGTCTCACTCAGGCCAATAGGTCTAAGTGGGAATGGCTCTGGAGCCATGTCTGCACCACGGCACAGTGTTACCATGTCCTACTGCTTCAGTGGTGTTTGGAAGGGGTCCTCTGGGATTACACCACATGTGGATTCCAGCACTGGCTGCATCTCTCAGACTGATCCAATCAGTCTGGTGCAGGTCCAACGTGAGGGGGCATTTGCAGCACTCAGCACCATCTCCTGCCCGTACCACTGGATCAAATGGCGGTCACCTGTGTTTGGAGTGGCCCCTTTCAGCTGCTCCTGCTGGAGCACAGGGTCATGCAGGAGGACACGCAGTGCATCCCCTTGCACAGAGCTGGGCCAGTACACTGCAGACACTTTCCAGTCAGGGCTGCACACAAGATGCTGGAAGTTCTGGGAGCAGGGTGCAGAACTGACCTCTCCATGCTGTAACCATGAGGCTCCCTCAGGCTCTCAGTGGTTCAACATACAGCCGAGAAAGCCCCATACCCCTTTTCTTCCAACCTACCAGCCAAGGTGCTGTCCTGTGCTCGGTCCACAAAGCCTCCTCAATCAGGTGAGGATGTGGTCTTCCAAATCTCACCAAGTGCCCCCATGTGCTGATCAAAAGAGGCTCCCTTCAGCCATGCCCTGGGAAGAGGCACCGGCACAGCAAAATCCTGCTCAGGACAGACTCACTGGGACATCATGTCCTCGTGTAGGCTGTCAGGGGGCTGAGACTCACTCAAGACCGCTGACCTTGGCCTCAGCCTCTGCACTACCTTGCTGCCAGCCATCACCCCAATTTGTAGCCCATCATTTCAAGGAGAAACAGCACTCAATCGGTGCTTTTCATTGAAGAGTGGTCAGTAGGTGACCTCCAATAAGATTCACCTGGGAGTTATCAGCATCCTCACTGGCAGCCTGGTGCACATCCCTGCCCTCAGCCCTGGCCAATGCCCATCCTATAGGCACCACCATGGTGGTCTGGCTGTGTTTTTGCTGACAGTCTTCTGCAGGTCAAGGGACACTTCCATGTCATGTCCCAGCACCTGGTCACGTGGCAGGAGGCAGTGCCAATAGAGGCTCTTGGAGCTGAATCACCAGATCCCCATGAACCTGGGCCACTTGTGACTCATCCCACAGTGTCACGACGTAGGACCTGATAGGACTGCCGCTCCCTTCCCCACCTAGCCCTGGATGATAGCAGCTACGCCTCACACCAATATTGACCCATGCTTTTTTCCACCGTTGGAGGAATCCTGCTGCATGCCAGCCACCCCAAGGGCACAGTCAAAGGCTGGGAAGGGTTTGGGCGCTTAGGTGACGTCACCCTCAATCATATCCAGGAGAAGCCTCGTCACATGGGGACAGGAGCGCAGGAGGTGACCCAGTGGGTTCGGCCCTTTACCCCTGTGCATTCCCATTGAATGCCCCGTCACTGTTGTTTTCCCACACACACACACCAACCCTCAACGTGGCTGCTGTAGGCGCAGAAGCGATTCCGGACAGCAGTAATGAGAGTGCGTGAAGTGCACGCAGTGCTGGTGGCAGGCGATGAGCTGGAAGGCAGGAGCGATGCAGTGGGGAAATGACTAAAACAGAAGCTGGGCCAATTTCTAAGAAACACACAGCAACGAACTGGATCCAGTCCTGAACTAGAAACTGCTCCCAGGGGGACCACAACTGCTTCAGAAGGGTCAAGGCATGAACGGAGGGGTAGTGGAGCCACATCCTTGCACCAGCTGGGCGTGCGTGGGTGACAGAGCCACCCAGGTCTCCTCCTCCCTGTGGCCACCCTCAAAAGAGGGCAGCTGTGCTGAAAACAGCCACCCCTGCTCTCTCCACAGCTGTTTTTTCTGCCCCTTATGTCGAGAAATACAACTGTAAGAGAACTGAAATCACCAGAAGCTGCTCCTACGGGTCCACAGTGAGCCCTCCAGCCCTTGGCCACGCACACCCTAGGAGCAGCTCCAGCCCTTGGCCATATGTCTTATTCTCCCAAAGACCTTGGCTGGAGGACAAGAAAAGACATGGGTGGCCTGCACAAAACCTGCTCGCGGAAGACGTGTTCAAGGCCTCAGCACTGGCTGTGATGAGACCTCTGGGTTTGAGTGGCTCGGGCTCAAGAACTTCCACACATGTCACACCAGTCTACCAGGAAAGGGCCAGTCCCACCACTCCAGGGCAAGGTGTGAAGACCCTGCTGGTGCCCATGGAGCAGGATGGTGACACATGCCACAACACAGCCTGTGGACAGGTCTGTCCTTGGCTTTCACTTCATTCGGGAGTCAAAACCCACCATGACAATGCATCCCACCCAAGCTTCGTCAGCATGGGACAACGCTGCATCTCTCTGTGCCACCTCCCAGCGCTTTTGTGGGTTTCCCCAGCATTTGGAGCAGTTGTGTCCATTCCCACCCACATGCTGGGTCCCCAGTCACCTGGGTTATGAGAAAGTGGTGGAAAAGGTGACCCATAAACCCTCAAACTAAAGCAAAAACAGCCCTTGCAGACAACTCAGCAATTTGATGCTCTGGGGAGCTGCACCCCTGCCTTTCAAAGACCTGAGGGGGGACAACACTTCACCCCAACCCCTCCACCCATGGACCATGCTTCCCCAAAGCTTGCACTGTGCTGAGCTGCCCTCCCATCTTTTGGGGAAGGGAGGCTGTGGGATGAAGGATGGGATGAGTTGAGATAGGAAGAGTAAGCACTGATAAGGGTGCGGGAGCAGGAGGCAGATACGCGGTGGAACACGCCAGCGCTCTGCAACTGATGTCCGCCCGGACCAGCCCCGGCTCCCGGTGCTGCTGATCGTGGCTGAGTCCGGTTGCAAAATCTCTGACAGAGCTCCCTTGATTCACAGGAAATCAGAGCTGTGCCCCAGAGCTGCTGCAGCCCCAAACCAGGGCATCCTCCGCAGGGAGTTTGCCAGTCTCAACTTTGCATTTTTGGAGGAGTTCTGTAATTTATTGAAAAAGAGGTCTAAAATACCACCCCATAAATGTGCCTGTGCCTGTGCAAGAGCAGGGAGCAGGGCCACCCCTGGAGAAGGTCAGGGCTTAAGCCATGCCCTGCTCAGTGCCTGGGGGTCCCACACGGACAGGTCAGGAGCTGGGGTGAGAGCAGAGCCCCGACACACTCGCTGCCCCTGTGGGATGAGGCCACAGCTCTGTGGGAAAAATCCCAAAAGCCCCTGAAATGCCACAGGCAGCTGTGGGCAGGGGTCCTCCATCCCTTCGGGGTGGATCCATGCAGCAAGCTGTGCTTGGAGCGGTGCTCAGATGGAGCAGCAAAGCAGAAAAAGGTTCTGCTCATGTGGCACATCCCCAGAAAACAGACGGCAGACCTGTGCCCTTTCCCAGGAGGGTCAGCGCAAGGCAGAAGGGCGCTTTCACCATCCAACAGTGGGACA
>NW_009649571.1:1443118-1456110 GCF_000708025.1 Charadrius vociferus
GAATCCTGGTACCTCCACTGCAGACCAGACCTCCAGAGCCATTGGTCTCTGCCCGCCCCCACTCCAACACCCGAAGGTGGGTCCATGCCCCCTCCCAGCCTCGCAGCCCCAGGGCTTGCGAGTCACCTCTCTGGGGAGACAGGAGGAGGTTAGGAAAAGATTTGTGAAAAGTAATTTAAAAAAAAAACCAAACAATTATTCGAGGGGTTTCAAACAGATGAACGAGTGCTGTGACTGTTCATTTTCCTGACCTGGAACAGATCTTCAGCACTCTCATGTCCAAGCAAATTAGTCCGGGCATTGCTGGCTTAACCAAGGGCTGTATTTCCCCATGATGCACGTGGTAGGACATGTTGGGTTGGAGCCCAGCAAATCTCTGACAACTGAGTGTAGCCCCTGGGATGTGTAACACCCTGGCCCGGGCTCAGGCACTGTCTGTCCCACTGCCAACCCCACAGGCGAAGAGGTTAAACGCTGCTGGGACACACCGACAAACCCAGCCAGCGTTTGCCATCCTTCTGCTGCCTTTGATTTATGGCAGACTTTGAGGATAAGTGTCTTGGGATGGCCCTTCACAGGAACTGCCACAACAGAGGTGTGTAGCACGGCGCAGGGTCTGCAGCGCGTGCGGCAGGCTGGATGGTGAGAGGGGAACCGGTGATTCTCCCAGGGCTTTATTTCCATTAACAACAGCAGTTATTTTAGGAGCTTGGCACAATGGGGAGTGCATTTGCAGGGGCCAGTCTGCTCCAGGAAAAAAAAAAAAAAAGGGTTTTTTTTTAAGAAAAAAAACACAACGTTGTAGCTTGATTGGAAAAAGACTGGGGTTTGTTTTCCTGTTTTTTTGTTTTTCCTTAGCTGGCTGTTCTTCTGACACTCTGGAGCATTTTAAGGTTTTTCCAGAAAATGAGGATCGGCAGCCCTGCCAGGAGCGGTTACTGGGCTGCCAGAGCTAAAAGCGGCAAATGCACCGAAGGTTTCCAAAAGCCGCAGCTGGAAATGACAGAGTGCAGTGCTGCGGGAGCAGCAGGGGGGCCCGGCGGGGCTCTGCGCCGTGCCTTCCCCACCCGGGGGTTTCCATCGCTGGCTCCTCGCGATGGAGGAGTCTGACATGTTTGTCAGTGACTCCGTGCAAGCGTGGAGAGGTGGGGAACAGGAGGAGGATGGTCTCAGAGAAGAGCAAATGGGGCGCCCGACAGCCAAGGGCTTCAAATTTGGGGTGCTTGGGGAAAGCGCTGGGGGTGGGGATTGGCCTCAGACCAGGACCCAGGTGCTTGTTGTTTTGCCTGAGCCCCACCTGAAATTGGGCTGTAATGAGAGCTAAGACAAACCTCTGCAGGAGCAAAGCTTGTGGCACATCCCCAGCAATGTCCCCGGACAGCCCAGATGTGTCTGCCAGATGCAAAGCCACGCTGGGAGGTCCTTGCAGCATTGCCAGCATGAGAAGACCCCACATCTCACACGGTAAGACCTGGATTTGCCAGCTCTTGCTTTTATCATAAGTGGCTTGGAAGCTCAGAGCCCACGTGTGTGGGCAGAGATGGAGGAGGAGGGCAGGGGCGCCAGGGTGTGCTGGGCAGGGTGAGGAGGAAGAGGAGGAGAAACACCAGGGACCACATGGCAGCCAGACCCTCTGTGCAGAGCAGTCAGACACAGGCAAGGAGCACCAGCACGAGTCTGGCAGTCGGTCTGGAGGCTCAAACACGGGGGGTCAACGTGATGCCACACGGACAACTGCCCATGTGTCTTTGAAAACCAACTGCAAGGATACTGCTGTGGAAAATAAATGCTTTAAAATCACTCCTCAGGGCTGTGATGTCAGGCAGGGACCAATTACGAAGCTGCAGAATAAAGATCACTGGTCTGGTCCCGGTCCAGCTCTCAGGTGGGGACTGTCCCGGCTAGCCGTGTGTTGTGGGAAAGGGTTATTTTTCAGAGAACACCTTTGGTTCAGCTCCCTGGGGACTGAGCCAGTTGGTGGGGTCTGGGTGAGCAAGGCAACTCCTGGCATGGAGCACCTCCTCTGGGGTCACAAGCTGGGGGTTTTCAAGCCAAGCACTATGACTATGGTTTCAAAAATCCCACCCAAGAAATGAAAGCATGACGGAGAAGAGACAGGACACTGAAGGTAAAAAACCAGCTACATTTCCCAAGACAGCAAGTGGGAGGTTCAGCCATCCCAGAAATGGAGGAGCTGAACAGAGCAAGAGGGCAGACCCAGAAAGCAGACCAACCACAAGTGGTCTTCAGAGCCTGGAGAATATCTGCAGTGTCTGACACACTCCACAGTGCTCAGGCTGGTTGACAGGTAATGCAGTCACCTCCACAGACCTGTGTGGCCAGTAGCACAAGCAGAAAAGTATCTTCCCACCTTCCACGAGGGACTTTGCCTCTCCAGGTCCACGAGAACTCAAAGCTCTTGTCCTGGTCTATGAGGACAAAGCAGCACATGAGGACATTACTCTCCTCCTCTTACATAGGTGCCTGAAGGGCATCAACTAAATAACACTCTCGTGGGGTATGTTTCTCTCAGCAGACCACAGAGGTCTCTGGTTGACCTGCTCAGATGGACACCTGCACGCTCTGGACGACAGGAGTGTGTCTGAATGAGGAGCCAGTAAGGGCCACTGCATTTCCCAGCAAACATTCATCCCTCTAAGACGCTCCTCTGCAGAGGGTCCAGTACCCTTGAAGCCTTTTTGGCTGCAGCGATGGATCAGCAGGTCCAGCCTGTGGATCTTCAGGTGGTGGCCCTAAAGCTGCTCCTCAGGCTCCTTGCTTCATGGGGGAGAAAGAGGACAGAAAGAGGGATTGCTTTGTGTGAGATCAGTCTGCAACTGCACTCAAAGCCCTCACGCTGGGTCTGCAGGGTTGTGCATCCCAAAGTGGACCCAGAACATTGTCCAGGACACTGTGGTCAGCCTGGCTGCACCCTCAGCTGGTGGGAAGCACACGTAGAGCAGTGGTGAGCACTCCTGGGAAATAACTGCCTCGACACACGGACATCTGGCAGCAAATGAGTGCAGGAACAGCAGAACCCGCTACACTCATCACCAGAGTCAATTCCTGGGCTGTAATGAAGCTGCAGTAATGAGCATGTCCGTAATTCTCATCTAATTAATGCTGTGCCAGTGCTTCAGGAACTACTACTTTATGGCTTAGCCATAAAAGTTGACACTATGTTAAAACGTGATTTGTGAGGACTCCCATCCTACTTCCTTCCTCTCTATTTATTTTAGAAAAGGAAAGATTGGCTGTAGTAACTTATCAGACTTCCTACCCGCAACAACACTTTGGTTCCCCGAAAGATCATCTAGTTAATTAAGTCAATTGTTTGCATTCAAACGGCAAATTAAATGAAATATGTTGGGCAATAGCTGCAAGAGGCATCCAGTATCCTCGTCCCACATCTGATCCCTGAGCAGTTATCAGGGTGCTGCTCAGGCGTTGGGTGGGTGGCCTGTTTGTGGGGCCAAAAAAAGATTATAAAAATTAGTACTGGAAAACACAGTGATCTGGAGATCAAAATTTTATAGTCTTATCATTTAGGGAGATGATCTTGCCCGATCAGGTGACAGGGCAACTAGAGACAGCAGAGACATCACCCTGAGCTCCACATCACCATCCCACAGCCCAGCCCAGCCCAATTTTTTTCACTCAGCTCTACTCTTTTACCCAGAACCAAACAGCTTCAGAGCTGATCAGAGGGCAAGAAGAAGGAGCTCTTCCCTCAGCTCCAACATTAACACAACGGGCCCATCCCCAAGCCACAGAAATTATTATTTTTCTTGTAGAAAAATGCAGGACTCATCCTCACTGCTCCTGGTGGACTTCAGCCTGCTGCCCCTCTGTTGCACGTCTCCTGTGGGCTCAGTGCCTGTGTCCTGGAAGACGTTACCCACGTCCACCAGCAAAGAGAAGGGCAGACTCCTTGGTGTGCCAGGGGTGCCTCCAGGGGGTCTCCTGTCCAACCCTCCCTCAGACCAGGAATATTGCCAGCATCTGATCAGGTCAGCCATGACTTCGTCTGCCCAACTCCTGACCATTTCCAACGATCGAGACCCCCTACCTTTCCGTGGGACTGTTTTTCTACTATATCAGCTTTACAGTGAAAATGTTTTTCCTGTTGTCCAAGCTGAAAGTCTGAAAGTTGTCACACATTGTGGCTGTTGTCCCTTATTTTGTTACCTGGTGCCCCCAAGAAGAGTTTGGCTCCATCACCTTTGTAGCTCTCCTTCCCAAAGTTGTAGGATGCTGTTAGACCTCATCCCTCTACACGGGTCCTGTGTCTGAGGTCCATCAGCACCTCAGTAGCCTCTGCAGGACGTGGTCCATTTTCTCCACATCGCTCTTGAACTGGCTGGAGGGAAAAGGGTACAAAATCAGATGCACTCATCCAAACATCTAGTGTCAAGCACAGGAGCTACATCAAAGAGCAGAGCGGTGTTTGTTCGGCTTTGTGGATCTCCTTCCTCACGTGAGCCCATTTGCTGTTGAGCTGTTGATTTGCCCTGGACCAGGAGGTTTGTCTGGAGCTCTGTGACCGGTCACTGCCATCCCCAGTCCCAGGAGCAGGAGGTTTCACCCACTTGTCTTTGTCTAGAAACACCGTGATTGCGTTAGAGAGAACAGGACTGCTGCACCGATGAACTGACGCACAGGCTGGGTGGAACTTTCCATGAGAAACACGTGTGTCCTCCTGAAATAATTGCCCTATTAGTTCAGGAAGGGACAAGAAATTACTTGCAAATGGCTCCTCTGCAAATATCCCATCCCCAGTCCCCATCTGCTCCTGCTTGGCTCTTCCCCCTCTGCCCCACCTCCCTCTTCCTTGCTCTCTGCCAAAGGATGAAGGCAGGGAAGAGTGGGGGTCCTGCACCTTTCCAAGGTGAGAATCCAGTTCATCACGTCCAGCTCTGCCCGTGCCCCGTGCCCAGCTCAGTGGTACCATCATGGTTTGGACCAAATCGGCTACTGGGGACATGGGGGACCCCAGATGGGACCAAGAGATGCTCCCCTCTACCCCTCTTCAAAGAGGTACCCAAAGCGGGGTGAGGGATGCTGGTGGTGGGTCACCCCGGGGAGAAGCTCCTCCTCATTCTCCCCACAGGTCTGCTCAGTGACAAAGGAAAGTATTTTTCACCGTCCTTTTCTCCAGCCTTCCCCTGCGCCTCAAGGCTGGCTGAGAGTCGGCATTATTTGCCTTCCTTCCCAGCACCGGGGAATGTGTGAGCTGGATGAGCTTTGTAAAAATGACCTAATGCAGAGAAGAATCACAAAATGAGCAATGAGAGGGTCATAACAATGCTTCCCGAATGAGTTAGCGGCACCCAGGGGACTCTTACTGCCGCTGGATTTCCTGTGCTGGCAGCAGCCCAGCTGAGCTTATTTTATTTCCTTGACACACAGCATCTGAGTCTGACTGTTTTTATTTTTACTTCAGAAGTGCTTTATTTTCTCCTTCTTTGCTCCCTTGGATTGTTTAGGAGCCACAAAGGTTGGTGGCACTTGTCCTTAGAGCATCAATTCAAGGATGCACCTGAAGGGCATCGCTGTTCGCAGTGCCTCTGGGCAGGATGAAACCCCGCACAGGGCAGTGCTGAGTCGGGTACCCCCATCGCGCTGCAGAGACTCCCCTCAACTGCCCCATACAGCTTTTCGGAGCCCAGCCCCAGGGCCACCGTGTGGAAGGACACAAGCCCTCAAATGCATCTTTGCACCCCCCGGGCCCTTGTCAAACCCAAAGGAAGCAGAAGACCCCAGACAACGCCAGACCAACCCCAATTTCCAGCCCTGCCGTGCAAATGGCCGAAGACCGGGTGTTCCGGTGGCGGGTCTCCGGCCGGCTTCTGGGCACCCCAGCTACCCAAAGAAGAGTTCGCTCTGCTCCTGATAAGCCTCAATAACTTTCTGAGCAGGGTTAAGTTAGTCGCGCAGCAAGTCGGCTCTTTTACCAGGGCAGGGGAATTCTTGTGTCTGCAGTTTCAATATCTAGCTGTTGAGCTATGTTTAGTCTATGGCTATAAAGTAGCCTTGTTTCTATTCTGAGAATATTTGTCTAATGAGGGGTCCAAGGAATTATTTTGCTCAGTAGAAAGTTATGTTTATTTGGACAAGTTTATACTCCAGGATGGGTGCCTTGGAAAAGCCCAGTAAAGGCTGTGCATTGCTGGAGTGTCTCGGGGCATGGTGCACACCTGTCAAAATGGCAAATTTTTCATTTTTTGCAGAAATAAGAGAAAGGTTTTACACTCATGGCTGTTAACTAGCTCTGAAATGAGCCCCCCCTTGCAACCTGAGTGCTGTTCAGACACTGCGGCCACTCATCTGTGTGCAGGTGAGGACCAGCGCTGGCCGAGGGGGCAAAACCCCGGCCTTGGACACCCACATTGCTCATTAGCTTCTCCCAGTGAGTCTCCATCCGAGACGTGATCGGCAACTTGAACTGTAGCTTCATGTAGCTGCTATTTTCAGAACTTCATTTGCCTTTGTAAATCACAGATGACCCCAACACTCTGGCTGCTACGTTAGGAAGCTGCAGTAATACTGAGCTGAGGGATATTTTAAGGGTCAAAGCCCATCATCTGGGACAGGTCAGGGACTTATCAGCCTCCCCAAGACCTTTTGGTTCATCCCAACCTCCTCATCCCTGAGGGTGTGAGGAAACCGTGATGTTAAATGCATGACCTTAGGACATTTTTGCCAACAGTCTTAACCTTTCTCACCTTTGGGGTCACGGCATTTTTGGAACCTAACAAAGCATTCAGCACTCCCTTGTGATTATTCCCATTTTCCCATTTAATCCTTTCCCCGGGGTGCTTTGCCTTGCGGCTGCCTTCAGCTTGGTGAACTTTGTCCTGCGAACGAACCGAGAGCACCTGCGCCATGGTGGACTTTACCTTGTTTGCACATGACAAACACAGCTGAGTTGTTACTGCTTGCAACTGAGCAACCACTAATTTTTAGCCCCGAGATAAATCCTCGTTATCTGCTGAGATAACGCCCGGCCCGCTACAGCATCCTCCCCATTTGGGAAGGTACCGGTTTCCTCATTGGGAAATTGCCTTCAGCTGCTGTGTGAAACGGCAGCACGGCGGCAGCGATGTCCGCAGGCAGCTGCCTGCACACACACACACACACACACCCCCACACACACAGACTTCCGGACAAGCCCGAGACAGGCAGCCACCACCTCTTCCCACCCACCATGTGCCACCCACCACCAGCTTCGGTGGTGGTGGCTTGGGCACAGCTCCCCAGGGCCATCCCCAACCAGGCAACACCCCGTGATTTCAGCATTGCTGCCCCGGGAACATCCCTCCCGGCATCAGCAATTCCAGCTGGTTTGAGGTTGTGCCTCAAATGAGGAATACCCAATTCCCATTGCCCAGGCTCTTCGCATTGGCTTCGACGACTCGATAATTTCTTCTCTTTGCATCCCTTGTAGCCTGGTTGGATTTTGTCATGGACATCTTATTTTGTGCTAAATAAGGACATTTCTGTCCCCCTCCTGCTAGCGTTGCAAACTCAGTGCCCCCATAACAGCCTCAGCACACATACCACCACCCCCCCCCCAATCCCCTAATCCCGTCTGCAAAAGGAGCTGCTCGGGGTGGTGGGGCTGTGTCTCCATCCTGACCAACGTCCCCATGGAACAAACCCCCTCCATGAGCTGACATCCCCCATCCAGTTCCCATCCAGATGCTCCAAGTCTCCCATACCCTTCACTCTGTTGCACAAATGGTGGAGATGGTGGAGATGATGGCACAGAGGGGACAAAGCTGTCGCTTCAGTGTCACAGCAGGATCCATGATGAGACCTGTCCTGGGAAAACATGGGACAAGCAGCTGGCATTCTCACCTCCCACCCCAGCCCTGCCTCTCCTAGAAATCAAGCGCCTCCCAAGCACGCGGGGATGGTGTTTGCGGAGTGACTCACGCTAACCTGGCCTGATGGCAATAAATTCTCTTACAGCAATAACCAAATTTCTATCGCTCACGCAGGGCTATTGCCATTTTCTCCAGGGATTCACCGCAGGCCCCCATTCCTCTGCCTTTTGCACACACCGGTAGCCCTGTCCCTGCAGGGGCTGTCTGCAGGTAGGTCAGTGGTGTTTATTCAAAGTCGCACACCAGATTCGCACACCGCGTGTCCCATGGCAGCTCCGGCCCCGGCTGCCCGCCCCGCCGGACAGGCTCGGATAACTTACAGACGCGAGGCAGGTTATCGGCTGGAAACCATGTGTGGTTGTGTGGGTTGGATGCTCCTGGGCATCACCAACAGCCACGGGAGGACACGCCGGGCCTGGCAGAGAGAAGCTAACGGCAGGTACCGAACTGCCTGGTACCCACAAAGCCCCCTGAGCCGAGTGCCCCCGCACGCTGCCCCTGGGAGCCCGGGGACACAGAGAAGTGGGGGGGCGGTGAAGTGACCCTGTGACAACCGTTTCCTAACAGTGATGGCTTGGGACAGAGCGAGGGGAGGTCAAGAGTACATGGGTGATGGAGAGATGGGGAAAAGGACAAGAAAATCTGTGTCAAGGCCAGATATGAAGGGAAACCCTCCCAGCTGGGGAGGAGAGGAGGTGAAGGCACTCAGCAATGATGGAAGAAAGAGGAGGATCAGGCTTGGAGGAGCCAGCCGGGGTGACCGTGGCAGCACTCGCAGGGACGCTGCACCAACCCAACACATCCCAGCAGTTCTGGTGCTGGTGATCAGGTCACAGCTGGGACACCAGCCAACAGGCCTCGACCCCGGGGTCCCAAAAGCATCCCCAGGAGAGCCACACAGGTGTCCCACCATCCCTGCTGCCTCCCGCCAACCCCTGAGGGCTCCCCTCATGCTTGCCTCAGTTTCCCCACCTGGGCACCACCTCCTGATTGTTTAAGGAAGGAAATACAGACAGTTTCCCAGAAGACACCATATCTGCCGAGGAAGGCTGTGCCCAGTGGGATTGCTGGGGCAGCCACACCACCTCCATCCCAGGGCATCACCAGCAGCCCCTCGGTGGTGTCGTGCCAGCCCACGGCATAGCACAGCCCCGCAACACCATAAGCATATCTCTGAACCATCCAAGGCTGACCACAAGCAGGTGACGGGCTCGAGACATTTCAGCTACCGAACACACCACGAACAGCCTTTACAAAACATTTCCATTGTACACCAGAGCTGTCGAAGCGCAGCCTTTGCTGGGGGAGGAGCAGCCCTGCCAAGGCGTGCAGCCACGACCTGAAATAGCACTATTGGGCTTTTTGTTGCTTCTTTTGGTGTGTCCCGAGAGGGACCTGGAGCTACACTAGGTCACTTATGTTTCTGGGCATTTCCATGTTCAGAGGTTCATGCCCCGCCATGTGTAAACAGTGAGCACTGTCCCTGGGAACAGTCTCATTTTGGGCAAAACTTTCTGTGTTCCTGCAGGGCTACAGCCGGAGCTGCCCTCAGGAGCAGCTGGCAGCTGCTCCGACATAAAAAAACAGCTCAGAAATTCATGCAACCAGATTTTTCCCATCTTTAGCCATGCAGTAACAGGATTTCACACTCCTCGGTGAAGCAGGGGACACCTGGCTCTGCCAGCGCTGAGAAACATGCCACGAACAAAAGGCAGCTACAAGAAATTATATTCTCCTTTTATTTACCTATGACCATGACAATGTATTTTTGCTAGCTGCAGAGATGCTTCGCACTGTAAACTGGGCGCCTGGAGGCAGGCAGTCCGTCCAGCTCTGCCAGGTTCAGCAACCACCCCTGCTTCTCAAAACACAGTATTGTTATCCAGAGTAAGGAGAGCGTCTGATGCACAGAGCTGCTATTCTCCATCATCAAACCCTCCGTCGTCAGGGCATGATATATACACCCAGGCTCCCCCAGCGGCCCGCTGCTAGGGAACGCGTTTTGTCAGATAAAACCTGCTAACTTAGAAAATGTTTGTACGCACTCAGAAAAAAAAAAGGCATCCACTCCACCGGAGAACTCCGCCGCAACACACACAAATATTGCACTTGTAATTTCAGAACGGGAAAGGACACGAGGATTTCCTATTACATAGCAACGCGTCCAGCTATAGGAGGTCAATAAATAAACCAGGGGTGGGAGCGGGAGGCGGTTGGCTTGCACGCCTCCAGCGCAGGGGAAGGACTCGGCTTTCGCTGCTCCCGGGGGGACCCACCACGAGCGAAGGAAGCGCCGGGCTCCTGCGAGATAGCTGCTTCGGGGGAGCCGGGAGGCATCGCCGGCATGGGGAAGCACAGCAGCATCGTGGGGCTGGTCCAGTTCAGAAGTCTTTTATCCAGGGAAGATGTTCATGTTGGTGCTGTTGTTCCCTTGCCGGAGCCCTGCACAAAAGTCCTTCTCCTCCTCCTCCTCCTCCTCCTCGCCAAGTCGGGATCACTCGTCGCCTTCCAGCCACACTCACAGCTCGGGCGCGTGCTTCACAGTAGTCTTGTGGGAGCTTCCCTCCTGGCTAAAATCCATGCCGGAGTCACCCCGAAGGCGTCGTACCAGCGATGGTGAGACAGGGCGATGGCGCAGTACCAGACTGCTTGGCTTGTTTGTCCCCTCGGCCTCATGCCCGGTGCCTTCAGCTGCCCCACACCCGTCCGCTGCAGGAATATGGCTTGGGGGCACAAACGGCAGCGGGAAGGCACGCTCCCGCCGTCCCCCAGGAAGGCCTCCGCCGCCCGATTTCATGTAAACACACAGCTCCCAGCCTGCCCCGAGAGAGTCCTTGGGTCTACAGCGGGGAGCTGGCTTTCTTCTGGTTAATTATGTCTAAGTACAAGTCAGAGCGGAGGAAGCGGGGGTAGGAGTCCTTCTCCATGAGCCCATAAATCCTCTTCTGTGCGAGGTCAAAGCAGCTGCGGGTGATATTCTGCAGGTTCTCCTTGGTGTGCTCCCGCGTGTAGGAGTCCAGGTTGACCTGTGGGCAGAGAGACCAGCGCTGGTGAGCAGCTCCCTGGGCAGCTGCCGTGCTGCAGAGCCACGCACCAGCACGGGAGCCAGCCCTTACCTCCTTGCAGGACTGGATGGCGATGTACTCGGCGAAGATCTTCTTGGCCTTGGAGACCATCTTGGACTGGGATTTGATCTTCTTGAACTCCTCGCAGGCCAGCCAGAACTCCAGGTTCTCCTCGCTGAACTCGGTGCGCAGGAAGGCCCTGAAGGCAGCGAGTCCGTCTGTGGGGACAGAGACACGTCTCTACTCCCGGCTCACAGGTGGGGAATGGCCCCGTGAGACCCTCAGCCCAGCAACCTGGCAAAGGTGCAACCTAAACTACCCCCCCGCCCCATCCCCCAAAAACCCCTTGTGAGCCCTTGTGCGAAGCAGCCAGCGATGGCATTGCCAGCCGAAGCACAGCAGCACCAGCCATCCGCATGCTGAATCCACAGTCCTCAGCCTGGCTGCACACGTGGAGAGCCGAGAGCGGGGGCAGCAACGGGGAGAGGACCCCCTGGCCACCCCTGTGACCACGATGTGGGGTCCCCCAGCTGGGACAGGTGAGAAGGGGAATGGTCTAAAGCAGCTCCTGCTTCACGGACACACTGCACAGCTCCGAATTAGGCACACACACAAATCATTGCCTTTTCCTCCCCGAGCTGGAGGGGGGCTGCAGCCCCACGCCACGGCTCCCCCCAGCCCCTGTCTCCAAATCCCCCCCTGGGCCAGGCAGGAGCAGAAGGGGCGCAGGCAAGGGGCAACCTCATTTCTCTTTGTCTACCCCCAAACACCGGAAGGAATTAACAGAGGAAATCCCAGCTTTATCCATGCACGTGTCTGGTTATTCCCCCGGCAGCAAACGGAGGTGGAAGAGACGGGCAAACACTCACATTTGTGCAGCAGCAGCTTCTCCAGGGAGTCCCCCCACTTGAGAGCTTCCTCGGGAGTGGGCCTGCGGGAGAAGGACAGCGCGTTGGCAAAGCGAAGCCACGAAAGCCACGTCCGCCGTGATGCAGCACGAGTGAAACATTTCCAGCTGATAAAGCAACGCCGTGTGCCCCAGCGGGACCGGTCCCCGCACCCACATCAGCACCAGCACTGCCGGAGCATCTGCGGGCAGAGCACCAGGAAGCACCGCCGCAGCTCTGCGGGAAGGACACCTCTGCCTTTAGGACTGGCAGGAAGAAAATCTGATACAAGGAGGTCTGTGTGGGCAGCCGTGCTGCTTGGAGTGTCTGAGAAAGAACTGGAAAAGCTCCGGGCAATGCCCAGGAGGCTGCGGGATAGTTGGGATTTCAGCCACCCCGTTCAAGCAGCCAGAGAAGCCACCGGGTACGAGAGCAGGAAGGGCTCGTCTCCAGCTGCTGGAGCATCTCCAGAGCAAAGTGGTTTTTCAAACCATCCTCCAGCTGGTTAAAGTTTCACATATAGGCACCAGGAGAAAGCAGCAAGCAGGGAAAATTCCAGCCCGCGCCACTGCTGTGCCGCCTCCCGGCACGGACCTCCCACCCGCCTGGGGGGAACTTTTCAGGCAACAAATGTTTTTAATGCTCCTTTGGATAATAAAAACTGTTTGTCCACAGCTTCCCCAAACAGGGTGACCCCAACCTCCCTAGAGGTGGTGCTCAGCCCCACCGCAGCTCATCCCCAAGCCCCCGCTGCCCCCAGTCCCCACGCCACCCAGTCGCAGCACCTACTTGAGGGATTTGAGCACTTTGTCCAGCTTGCCGGAGGGGTTGGCCCCGGGGGACTCGTTTCGCCGCCGAAAAATCCCCAGCCGGTTCTTCATGTCCTTGGCTCTAGAGGGAAGAGCAAGTTTTAGCAGGAGGGCGAGGGGTTGGGGGGGACACCCAGCACCCCGGGGACCCCCCGGCAGCCTCGTCCCACGCGTCGCCCATCGCCCCGCGCCCACCACCTACTCCTTCATCGTGTGCCGGCGCTGCAGGCTGCCGTTGTGGGGTCTCTGCACGCCCAGCAGCATCTCCGCGTGAAACTCCAGCGGCTGGGGCTTGGAAAGGTCACGGAAAAAGGGCATGGCTGCTGGGACGGCCCGTGCAGC
>NW_009649571.1:1456681-1460305 GCF_000708025.1 Charadrius vociferus
AAAGAGTTTTGGGCAGTGCCATGGGAAAGGTGCAGTGGGACCCCAGCCCAGCCCCAGCCTGGCCCTGCCAGGGCTGCCCCGGGGGGAGTGGGAGGGGGAGAGGTGACAGGGGAGGAGAGGGGAGGACGGGGGAGGACAGGCGTGGACAATGCTGTCCCCTCGTGGCACAGCGCCTACATGACACCGCAGCACGGAGGGGGGCAGGGGACACGGGGGGTGGCATGGGATGCTCTCCCTGCACCGGGGCTGGTGGTGCCACCACAGTGGACGGGGCCCTGGGGTGGCATGGCCAAGGTTACCCCCCATTGCCCCCACACTGGTGGGTCTACACGAGGACGCTCGGAGGAGCCCCCTCTGCCTGGCCAAGCCATGCCCAGGGCTGGGGACATGAGGGGCACAGGAGGGATTCAAGGCAAGGGCGTACCCCACCCCGAGTGATGCTGTCTGGACCCACAGCTCACTCCATCCCAGAGGGGTAAAACACAGCAATCCACTGGGAGAAAAATCAGCTGCAAAAGCCCCAGGGCTCAGTCCTGCAAGATGCTGAGCACCCTGAGCCAGGGAATTATTTTAGAGGGCAATCACCCCCCCTAGTCCCCAGTGCTGCCCGTGCCCTCGTGGGGGACACAGACGGTTTCGCTGCCTTCGCATCATCGGGGCTGTGGTCCCAGCAGGACACGCATCCCACTGCTGCCGGCTGCCAGGCACCGGCTCGGCGCTAACATGGGAAAAGCGGATCCAAACACGGAGCCTCACACTGCAAATACCATCTGCCTCCCATTACCCTGCTGCCAGCGACGCCGTCAGCCCAGGACCAGCCGCCACATGGGACGGGCCATCCCACACAGCCCTGAGCAACAATTTTAGCAGTGTTCCCAGTTTAGCAAGGCAGCAGCCACAGCTTGGCACCCGGTGGGGCTTTCGAAGCTCTGAAAAGCCCTTGTGTGTGTCTCCAGCACGCGTGGGCCGCCTCCGCCCACACGGCAGGCAGCCCTGCCCCACGCCAGGCTCTGGGGCTCGCTGTGGTACACCAGCACGCACCGCCTGAGGAAGTTCCTCAACTTAAAATCTGCTGCTTCTCCTGCACGCACTTGTAAATAAATAGCAAGCAGCACAAAAGCAGGCTGCGGCAGCCGCAGCCACGCACGGCCCCCCGCTGCGGCCGATCCGCAGTATATAATGCCACAGCGAGAATTATGTTTCATAAGAAAGTGGTGCTGCTTTCTGACCGGAGTCACCTGTACAAAGTGATGTGCGCCCAGCGCCCCGGCTGCAAGGCCACCTCCAGCCCCATCGCCCTGCACCGCTTCCACACCATCCCCTGCAAAGCACATCGCCTTGGCCCGCAGGAAGCTCGAGTCCTACCTTTCCAGGTATTTTTCAGAAAAGTCCACCATCGCGTGGTACATCGGGGAGTGCTGGCGGGCGAGGAGGGCCGGCAGAGCGTGCCGGTGCCGGGAGGGGAGGCGAGTGCCGACCCCCAGCCACTTGCACCATAAATACTCTCCGCGGACGGCTGGCAACCGTGCTGTGCAGCCAATAGCCAGCCGGTGTGATGCCGAGGGGCTCCCCAGCGCATCCACTGCCGTCTCAAGGTGAGGAGAAAACCCTCTCTACAACCGCCCCTGACCCCGCTGAGCTGGGGGTGGCTGAGCCCCCCCGCGCCAGCCCCATTCCCGCGGCTCTGCGCTGCAGCAGGGACACGCGGACGGGGGGACGTCCCTGCCACAGACCACGAGGGACTCATTTTAATTTCAAGTGTTGGAGGTGGTGGTTGCGGGGGGGTGGTGGGGTGGTGGGAATAATAAGAAAGAGCTAAAAATAGCCAACCACAGCTGGGAAGCGCACGGGACAACAGGGCCACTCGCTGGCAGGCGGCACACGTGGAGAAGCCACACTCAAACCACGTGCGACTTTTCCACCTGCCCCGAGCCACGTGGAGTGGGGACAGACCCAGCCCCCGTTGTCCCTGTGGCCGTGACACCCGGCCACATCCCGCATTGCAAAACTGGAGGCGGTTTGTTCCAAAACGCGCAGGCTCAGCCCCACCGGCACGTTTGCCCCCACCCAGCTGCAGCTGCGCTCATGGGAAGCAAAGGCCACGGCTACCTCGTCCTTGCCCGGACCCACTTTTTGGCAGCCCCGAAGCCTTACCAGGAGAGGCGGAGGGGCTGCGCGCATCCCTCGGTGCTCCCGCCATGCTGCCCGCACGCCGTGATGCGCCGCAAGGGCTGGAGCCCGTCCGGTGATGGGAAACCTCCCCATTCCTCCTCCCGGCATGGGGCCAGCGGGAAGGAGGCCCCCAGCTCATGTTTCACCACTTGCATGTCCTCTCCCTGAACCCGGCACCACTGGAGCAGAGCTCTGCCTGCACCGGGGAAGCTGCTTTCCCAGTGCCACCAGCAAGAACCAGCTCCTTGGCCCTGTCTGCCAAAGCAAGGCAAATGGGGGGCTGCTCCCAGCCGGCTGTGCGATGCTCCCCGCGCGCCTCCCGCCATCCTCCCTGAAAATCACGACTCCCTGTCTGAAGTGAGACCTTAGTTCATGCATGTCTTTGCTGCTTTCCTCCCCAAAAAGCTTGGGGGAACAAAACAGGAGGACCCTAAGGGCTCCCTGGACCAGCGCAGCTCAGCCAAGGTGTCTGATCATGGCAAAGAGCCCTGGTACGCTCTGATGCCACCACGACGTGACACTTACAGGTTCCTGCTCCGTTTCTTGCGGGAGGTCTCGTCCCCTTCGTCACAGCTGCATTCAGGGTCGGCTCCACTCAGCTGGGGGGGAAGAGAAACAGCGTCTGCGTCATCGTGGCAGTGCATGCCCACAGTGGCACTCCAAGTGTCACCAACCAGTATTGCCAGCATCCCCTGTGGTCCCCACACCCACGCAGAACCACAGCATCCATGGGGGTCCTTCTCCACAACCATGGCTGGCTGCCACAAAGCAATCGGACCAGCTCCTCTCCGCTCTGCCATAGGAACGTGCCTCCCCTCGTCCTTCCTATGCCACCTTCCAGGTGTTCCTGGAGCACCTGAGGAGACACCACAGCTGGTGGCCCAGGTAACCCTCCAGGTAACCCTCCAGGTTCAAGACGCTGACAGTGGTACCTCCTACGGGAAGAGCACTCGTGTCCCCATTCCTGATGCTCCTATTCCTGTTGTCTTGAGTGGGCACAGGGACCCCTCCCCAGCCTGCAGAGCACCTTGTCCTCCCAGAACCAGGCTGGGCACCCGAAATCACTCAGGGGTCCCCCAGCAGTCCCCAGGCAGGAAAAAATACAGCAGTTCAGCCATAACTGAATCATATCATGGCAGCTTTCAAGTCCGAGGAGCACTCAGAGGGCTCCACTCCCCAACCATCACCCTGGGCCAGCCTGGGCAAGCCAAGGGGACCTCGGATGCACCACGAGCTCGGGGCAGCACCAGCACAGTCTCCAAGCCACAAAGACTGGGGTCAGGCATGGGGACCCCTAGGACCACCATAGAATCATCCATTACTGAAGGAGACGGGAAGATGGTCACAGCCAGCCCTGCAGCCAGCTCGACCCCACACCAAGCTCAGCCCCACACTGCCGGGGTCTGCGGGGTGCTTTCCAGGATCGCCGCCCCACGGCCGTGGCGCGGGCAC
>NW_009649571.1:1460691-1464659 GCF_000708025.1 Charadrius vociferus
CGCGCGGGGGGCAGCACCAGCACAGCCCCAAAGCCACAAAGACTGGGGTCAGGCATGGGGACCCCTAGGACCACCAAAGAATCATCCATTACTGAAGGAGACGGGAAGATGGTCACAGCCAGCCCTGCAGCCAGCTCGACCCCACACCAAGCTCAGCCCCACACTGCCGGGGTCTGCGGGGTGCTTTCCAGGATCGCCGCCCCACGGCCGTGCCGTGGGAACCCACTGCACAGCCCCGCAGCCCCGGGCTCGACGCTTTTGACACTTCCTTCCATTCTGCACTCGGGTTTCCGGAGTTTATCAGCCCCAAACAATGCAGCCCTTGCAAAGCACCTTCCCCAAGCAGATAGGGCCCCGGCGGGCGGGCTGGCCGGGGCGACACGCAGCCGGAGCACGTTTCCTGCCATTGTCCGGAGAGGCTCCGCGGCACTCGGGGACAAAAGGCAGCAGCGGAGCTCGCCCGAGGAGTCCCAGTGCTCCCGGTCACAATACGCTCTAAAACAAGCACCTCCCAGCCCCGACCACGGGAAGGAGGGGAGCAGGGAGGCACGCTGGGCACGACAGCGTTAAAAACGGCCAACAAAAAGGAGCCCCTCTGAAATGTTCCCTGAGGGGAAATCAAAACAGCACCTCGATGGATGCTGCGGTCCTGCCACCGAGGCCACCAGGTGCGAGTGTCACCGGGGCTTGGTGCTGCTGCTGGAGGGGATCCATATGGGAATTGCACACCAGTGTCCTGCTCCAGAAACCTTCATCGAACTTCCCAAAAGGCACAGCCTGACAAAAGTCCCTCTGAAGTGTAGGCAGGGGGGTGGCAGTAGCCCAGACCCCCATGCAGTCAGTGGCCTGTCACTGTGCCCAGCTCCCGTGCCCGCTGCGGCCCGCAGGCAGGTCGGTCCCTCGGCCGGGCAACGGGAGCGGGCACGGGGTGCCCCAGGAGGGCACATGGCAGGGGGTTAAGGCACCAGCCGTTCCGAGCCAGACAAGCTGCGGTAGGGCTGGCAGTGGGAGCACCAGGAGGTCTGGCAGCCACGCTGCCCTCCCCGCCGGCACGGGCTGCCCCGGTCCCTGCTCCAAAAAAAACCCGGTCTCATGGCAGCAGAGCGGTTTAATCCATGAGGATCTCCGTTTGCCCCTGCTCAAAAACATCTGCCCAGAAAATGCAGCTGGGACAACCCGGGGCAGGAGCAGGGTATGTTCCCCGGGTCCCCCTCAGCAGCGAGCGTGCAGCCTGCCCGCTCCCAGCCAGCGCTGCAGCAGCCTCCGGCCGCAGAGCTGCATGCTCCCAGGCTGCACGCACAGCGGCACTGTGAAACCTCTTTCCAGGAGACTCATCACTGCCAGCCCCAACGGGACACTCATCAGGCGCTGACGCTGCCACCACCTCCCTTGCATCCGCGCATCCCTACCACAAAGGTGTCCCTCCTTGATAGGATCTGGGAGGGGGTCTGAACTCCCCCAGCCCACAACTGCTGGCACCAACCTCCAAAAGAGTTTGGGACACCCTTTCACACAGCAGCCCCATTTGACCGGCCTGCCAGACTCATAAGAGCTCTCATAAGAGCCCAAAAAGTGCTCCAGGAGACAATATCGGAGGCAGCTTTTGAAGCAGCAAGAGCCTGGCAGGAAGAAGGTTTAACCCCATCGTGCCACCCTGCCTGGTGGCATGCAGGGCTCTGTACCAGCCTCTCCTGCCGAGCACCCAGCTGCCGCGGAGCAGCACGCAATGCGGTGTTGCGCTCTGCAAGGTGGTCGTGAGCAGCACAACGTGGTCCTGAGCTGCGCAACGTGACCCTGAGCGCTGCAAGGTGGTCCTGAGCCAGGCAATGCAGCGCCGGGCAGAGCAGTGCCCACAGCCGCTGGCAGAGATGAGGCTGGCGTGGGCAAGGCCAGGCAGAGCAGGGTGCTGGGCCAGCGCCACAGGAAGGCAGGCGGTCCCTCTCAGCGGCTGGCCAGGCTTCACCTGGGCAGAATGGGGCTAGCAGCAATTCTCACACACAATCTCTGCATTGGCACGTTGTTTCCTGTAAATGTTTGTTATGCGAAAGCACAGCCAAGGCCAGCTCTGCTCTGGGGAGGTGTGGGGAGCACCCCAGGCAGCCGCCCCATGAGCACGAGCCAGCCCGGTGCTGAGCTCCTGCTGCACAGCCCTCTGCTTCTCCATTCTGCACATCAAGGTCAAAAATCGCTGCTGACCTCAACCTTTTTCTGAGATGGGCCCACCGCAACATTCAAAGTCCTGCAAGATGCTGGCCGAGGCAGAAAGCCACACTGCTCCTGGCATCCCCGAGCACAGTGATGACTCTTTGTCACCAGAGGCTCTCTGGAGCCTGGCTCTTCCCTGTCCCCACCACTGCAAGCAGCTCTTTGCAGGTGCAGACGCATGGGTGCACCTCTCCCTCCACCAGCCTCAGCAGACCGCGGCTTTCCAGGACATGGGATCCTGTAGGATCTGGATGCTTTGCTGGGAGATACCCACCCACAGCACCAGCACACTGGCTCTGGGTGACATTCCCTGGGTGCTGAGCATCTCCCAGAGCTGACTACCAGTGCCAGGGACCTTCCTGGCCCCCCAGATGCCACCTTTGCCATGGCCATGGAGAGAGGGGCCACACGCCGGGACACCTCCACCCCAGGAGCTCCCCCATCGCCACAGCCGAGCAGGAGCCAGCCGCCCCGCGGAGCCAGCACCAGCTCACATACCTTCCTGTGCCCCGAAAACAGCAGGGTGAGCTGGTGGATGGAGCCACCATTTTTGGCGAGTTCTTTCTTGAGGGTCCTGGGGGAGGGCAGGGCCCAGTGGCCCTTGGTGCCCTGGCTGTCCAAGCAGTTGAGGGTGGTGTCGGAGGTGAAGCAGTGGCTCTTGGCCTCCTGCAGCAGGCTGCCCTCGCTGTGGGTCCGGCGCCGCAGGGAGCTCTGCACGCTCAGCGTGTAGACGGGCTGACAGCCCGACGTCTCAATCATGCTGCTGCGCTTCGCCTCATTCCTCTCCAAGTAGTGCTCATCGCTGTCCTCCTCCTCCTCCTCATCTTCATCATCATCATCTTCCTCCTCGTCATCCGTGGTGCTGCCCGCCATGCCTGCCACACTCTGGCTGAAGGTGCTGTCGAGCCGCAACTCAGGGATGATGAAGGCTGGCAGGGTGCTGGGCTGCTCCTCTCCCTTCTCGGTGGCCACCGGCTGCTTTTCCGCCAGGAGAGGACCCTGGGTGGCTCCCAGAGCTTCCCGGGACTCGGCTGGAGCTGGTGCCTCTGCAGCTGGAGGAGCATCACCTGCTGCTGCCTTCCTGTCCTCCGAGTGCATCTGCCCTGGCTTCTCAGTGTCCGTCTCCAGCATCTGCCCAGAAGAGAAGATAAAGAAGGATGAAGACAGAAACACCCCAAGTCTCTCACTAGCCACTTTCCTAGGGAGCCTTTCCACTCCCAACACCCCAACCACAAGGCTGGCACCAAATTGTACAACCCTAACAGTGCTCTGGTGGGTTGGGACAGCATTGTCCCCACGTCCCCATGTGGTGGCAGGTTGCCCATCACTCCTACAGCACCCTGTCCTGGTCCTGATCCCTGAAGCACCAGGTTCTCCCATCAGCAGACAGCTGGTGGCTACAGGGCAGGAGTGGGATGGGGCCACCCAGGTCCTGCCTCCAGCACCCAGCAGCACCAGGGCAAACCGGGAGGGCTGGTGGCGGGTGGCTCATCCCGGCAGCACAGCCAGCGCAGACGGGCTTCACTGCAGCTGCAGACAGAGCTGGTAACATCATCCCTACCCCGATGGCTCCACCGTCCCCCTGGGAGCTGCTGGGGGGGCTCAGCCCTGCAGAGATCTTCCCAAGGTCGGCAGAGAAAACCAGCAGCTCTCCTCTGGCAGCTCTGGCCCCTCCTGCACCGTATTATTAAATGCAGAGGGGAAGCGCCGGGCTCTGCTCGTCTGCGGATTGCCCAAGCTCAGCCTGGCCGTGGCCACCAGCG
>NW_009649571.1:1465186-1479633 GCF_000708025.1 Charadrius vociferus
CCTTCTCTGTGACCACCGGCTGCTTTTCCGCCAGGAGAGGACCCTGGGTGGCTCCCAGAGCTTCCCGGGACTCGGCTGGAGCTGGTGCCTCTGCAGCTGGAGGAGCATCACCTGCTGCTGCCTTCCTGTCCTCCGAGTGCATCTGCCCTGGCTTCTCAGTGTCCGTCTCCAGCATCTGCCCAGAAGAGAAGATAAAGAAGGATGAAGACAGAAACACCCCAAGTCTCTCACTAGCCACTTTCCTAGGGAGCCTTTCCACTCCCAACACCCCAACCACAAGGCTGGCACCAAATTGTACAACCCTAACAGTGCTCTGGTGGGTTGGGACAGCATTGTCCCCACGTCCCCAGGTGGTGGCAGGTTGCCCATCACTCCTACAGCACCCTGTCCTGGTCCTGATCCCTGAAGCACCAGGTTCTCCCATCAGCAGACAGCTGGTGGCTACAGGGCAGGAGTGGGATGGGGCCACCCAGGTCCTGCCTCCAGCACCCAGCAGCACCAGGGCAAACCGGGAGGGCTGGTGGCGGGTGGCTCATCCCGGCAGCACAGCCAGCGCAGACGGGCTTCACTGCAGCTGCAGACAGAGCTGGTAACATCATCCCTACCCCGATGGCTCCACCGTCCCCCTGGGAGCTGCTGGGGGTGCTCAGCCCTGCAGAGATCTTCCCAAGGTCGGCAGAGAAAACCAGCAGCTCTCGTCCGGCAGCTCTGGCCCCTCCTGCACCGTATTATTAAATGCAGAGGGGAAGCGCCGGGCTCTGCTCGTCTGCGGATTGCCCAGGCTCGGCCTGGCCGTGGCCACCAGCGGCTCAGCCTCCCTGACCCGCTGGCCCGGGCTGTAGGGCTCCCCACAGCTGCCCCACGCAGACGTGGCCCTGCAAAACCACAACCGCTGCTACCAGCCCCTTTCAGTTTTTTAAGCCTCCTTCGCTGGGTTTTGCCATCTTTCCTCTGCAGCTGGGAAAGGCCTTTCAAAGGCAAAAGCCAGGAGCAGCCCAAAGGAAAAACCCTCCAAGGTTTCTTCGTGACCAGGGGAAGCCTGCGACGAGCCCCTCCTGCCAGAGCCGGGTCCTCTCTTCCATGTGACTGTCCCTTTGCACAGAGCCTGTCTAAGCCAAAGGGGAAAATCCAGCTCAGCAGGGAAGAAAAACCAAAGCAGAGAAAAATCCTCCCTCCAGGAAGCAATTCCCACCTACGCACACCCTGTGGGGCTGGGACAGGGCGTTTTGTACAGGACCAGCCCCGGGTAGGAAGTCACTCAGAAAAAACGTCACTGTATCCCTAATTAATATCCGAGCATTTTCACAAGCCCGATGGCAACCAGAAAGCCAGAGTTAACAAAGCCACTACCCCTGTACAAATTAGGTTGACTTTAGCTTCAAAAAGAGCAGCAGCCCCGGGAATCAGCCCATCCAGCCTCACATCCCGTTGGGAAGAGGCACCCATGGAGTGGATGGAGGCTGTGTCCCCCCCGGTGGTCCGGGATCGTGCCAGGAAACCCCTGCAAGCCATCCCCTGGGACAGCCAACCTGCTGCTAAACACCTCCTCGCCCTGCAGAGCTGTTGCACGGGGATTATAATCCACTACAGGATGTCACCAGGGAGCTGTACGCAGAGGTCAGGCTGCAAAACCTGCTGTCATCCCCAGGGAATACCCCGGAGGTGTTTAAGCCCCGGCTTCGGCACAGAGGGGATGGCACAGAGGCCGTGCGGCACCCGGCAGCACCCGCCTGAGCTAACGGGTCCAAGAAGTGAGCCAGATTTCCAAAAAGATGCTCGCGTTCAGCTGCCTCCTGGGCAGCCCACAGGGGAGCCCACCCATGTCTGCCTGCGCCTTGTCCTTTTTTATCATGCCAGAAGGACCCACTTTACACTTCCGAGCGAGGAGAAGACTCGCTCTGTCCCCTTCCAGCCCAACTTGCCACAGGCAGCCACTTAGCATCACCTGAACTGCTCCAGTGAGTCCGAAGACTAAAATTTGGAGACCATCATGTCCTCAGCCCCATCTGCGATGTCTGCCCCGACCCCGAAACAGCCGGCTTCGGTGGGAAGCACAAAGCGAATGCTCAGTTTACCACATCCTCGGGGCTGTTTCACTCCCTCCATGGTAGTTTCTTGTAGAAAGGCAGCGTTTCCAGACTTGCCGTGCAAGGATGCCATTTGCACCAGCGTGTGTTTTAATGATGCTGTTTATGTCTTATTTGTATTGCAATCACTGTCATCATTATTTCATGAAATAATTAGAGGAAAAACCCACACAGCCCTCAATTGACTCCCTGCAAAGCCCTCCCCCTCCCCAACAGCTCCCTATCTGTCCAGTCCTTCTGCTTAATATTGCTGGTTGCCCACATCAGATAAGGCCCTAGGAGGAAATGAACAGGCTCCTTCAAAATGAGAGACATTTGGGGATTAAATTAAATCCCTGCGCTAATTCAATCAGAGACTCTGCTGCTCTTCAGTGGCACGGAGGATATGAGCAGGAGCCTCACCACCGAGCGAGGTTTCCATCTCGGGTTGAAAGCATCACCGGGGCTGTGAAATCCTGTCCTCGCAGAAAGGACCACGGCTGAGCTCTGCAAAACATCACCCGACGGTGGGGGGAAGACAGGGAAGGAAAGCGGCAGTAATGCCATCATGGTGAGCCAACAAGCCTGATCGTGGCTGGAGGCACTAAGAGCTTCACCAGCACGAAGCCAAGGGTCACCTTGCTGTGCAAAGCTGGTTTGGGCCAGCAAGGACAGGGATGCAACCAGGTTTCCTTCTCACCATCATTGTGGCCAAGAGGCTGCTGGAGGAGGCAGTACTGATGCCATCTGAACAGGGACGTGAAGGGGACATCTGTCCTTCCACCTCAAGGACTCATTCAAAACATCCCGTGGTCTCACTGCAGCATGGGTCCCTCTCCCTTGGCCAGCAGCAGTGGCTCAGGAGCCAGTGGCCAACATCTGGATTTCCACACCACCAACATCTGTGTCTTCTTGCTCTCAACGTCTGGGTGTCCCTATCCTCAATATGCAGGTTTCCCTGTTCTCAGCATCTGCATCTTCCCATCTGCAACATCTGGGTCTCCCTGTCCTGGTCTTCCTGGTACTGAGCCGGCAAGCTCTAGGGGCTTTACTACAACCTCCCCGGAGGACCTCGCACTTCACTGTTTCAGTTTCTATCTCAAACTAAGTGGCCAAGGCAAGCACGTCCCAAGAAGGGGAAGAGAAAGTAGAAGAGCAAGCTGCCTCCAAGCCCCAGGGCCGCTGTCAGGGGTGATTTTGGAGAAGGAGGATAATTGGTCTGAGATCAGAGCAACAACAATACAGTCTCTAATATCCATTTCCCCATTGAACAAGCCTCAACACACCCCAAAAAAGCCAAACGTTGCCCTGCCTGCTCCAGCATCCTCAGTCTCTGCACCTGTAACCCGCTGCCTGGACCCCCTCTGCCTTTGGACATCACTCACTGACTCAGAAGTTTTCTTGAAACCAAGACGGAGGAGTACTTTAAACCCTCCGCTCTTCGGTCTGTAATTTGATCAGTTTTTTCTGATTGCTGCTGCTCTGACGCCAGCAAAGCAAATTTCACTGAACAGATGTGGGTTTGTCAGCACGGCCTCGACTTCTCCAGCATTTCTTTAAATAACGTGCCCTTTCTGGTGGCCCACAGCCGGGACTTCCAGCTGGGAAAACACCGGCCACAGAGACAGCACAGCTGTGAGCTGAAGCCTGCAGTGGCCTTCCCCCAGTGCCGCCAGCTCTCATGCTGCCAGAAATGCCGTGATATGTGGCATTCCCTTAAATCCCCAGCTCTGGGAGGTCAGGGATTTTTTTTTGCAGCACTTAGCTTCTTATTTCAAAACCTCCACTCCTCGCAGTCATGGAGCCGCCATGGTTCAAGTAATGCCCGCACACAAGAAAACTGAATTCAGCCTTTCCTGGCTCCTGACACGGATGCGCAGGTTTTGCAACACGCATCTTTCTCCTGCAGTGATCCTGGGGAAGAGCAGGCTAAACACGCCTAGGAGAACTGCCCTGCACCCAGGCGGCTCCTCAGCCAAAATCAGGGATTGGCAAAGCAGGAAAGTCCCTGAAGGTAACAGACTGTTGGACATCAAGATGAGCAGAAGAGCAAAGGACGCCCACTCCAACAGTGCTCTCATCCCAGGAGGACTTAATGGACCTCCCGAGATATTGCCGGAGGGGCTACTGTAACAGGCTGTCATGGGTGCTTCCCATGGAGGAACCTCTCTGGCTCCTGCTGCCCTTAAATCTACCTTTGCCCAAAGGTGCCTCACCTGTCCCCAAAAGCATTTAACTCCATGGGAATGAGACCAAGTCCCTCTCCAGGGGGGTTTTGGGGAGGATGCAGCCAGCTTCACTGCTGGCAGTGCGTTCCCTGCGCGGAGGTAACATTCCTCCCCAGGGCAAATGGGATGCGGGGAAAAGAGCACCTACATCACCCAGGGAAACATCAACATTTCCAAAATAGGTTTTTTCCTAAAGTGGAAGAAAAAAAATACAATTTCAGTTCTTAGCATGGGAAAAACCATGCCCAGATCCATCAGATCAGAAACGTCTACCTGGCCCTGTGAAACACTACCAAAACCATTGATGATGAGCACCTCTAGACTTAAAAAGTGACCACTAAGAGCCAAATAATCACACGACTACAGGAAGCAGCACCTAATACACGGCACAGGGCTGAGAGGAAGAAAGCGAAGCCAGAAACACAAAGCAGAACTACCAAAACTTGAGAAAATTTTCATGGGAGTCATTTTGAAAGCGGTCACGAGGAGCGTCCCCTGAGCAGCTCCGCTCCCTGCCCTCCTTGAGCCGCAGTGGCCCTGCAGGGCCGGCCGGAGCCCAGGGCTCTGCACAGCAGGGGTTTCTACCCATTCCCTGCTTCATCACTGAACGGATGAATAATTGATACAGAGCAATTAGTGTAACAGCAAAAGCAAGTGCGGATGTACAAACCCAAACAGGAGGATCCAACAGTGTGCCGGGGCAGCGCAGTGAGGGTGGGTATATGCCTCCGGTGGGACACCTGTGGGGATGTGAACGTTCATACCACCCAAAAAACCCTGGGCTGGAAATGCCTCAGAGCCCTGGAAGGAGAAGTCCTCATCTATGGGAGGAAATGATCCTGTGGCGGCCGCCTGCGCTAATCCCATTACCCCATTACTGTCACCCCCAGTTGATTGCTCTGCAAAGAGGACCCGACCGGGGCATCGCCCAGCCCCGATGCTGCAGCAGCTGCACTCTGCGCCTCTCCCCAGAGCCACTCCGCTCCCTGCAGCCCGGCGGCCAGCAGTAATCAAGGCTTAATGGAGGGCAACAGCCGCAGCCATAGCAGAGGGTGTGCAGGAGAGAGCCCGGTCTGCAGGCGCAGCTTGCACCCCGCGTTTTGGGATCAGCTGCTGAAGGTATCAGCAAACAACCCGGGACAAAACTCCCCACATCACATGTACTTCAGCCGAGCAGCTGAGTTCACACAGAACTGCCACTGCCACAGCACCGAGCTGCCAGCCCCAAACCACAGCCGCCCCGGCAGTCCCGGCTCCAGACCCCAACATGTCCCCTGCCCGGTGCCCTCCATCCCCCCGAGGCTACGGGCACGCACACACCTCTGATTTCAGTGATAAGGGCTGAATTTGCTGGTTGGTCCCCAGTGCCAGTAAACAGAGAGTACCCAAAAGGCTGTAAAAGTCCCAGAGCAGAAAGCCCAGGTCGCTGGCACGCTGCAATGCCGCTCCCGCGGCGAGAGCCAGGCAACGCAGATGGCACAGCCGTATGCAGCCCAAATTTGCGAGGGAACCTCAAAAAGCCCCTGTCGCTACAAATGCTCCCTCCTTCCCTCCGACGCTGCTCATTACCGACCCTTCAAACCCAGCTCGGCGGCAAACAGAGCCGGGCAGGAGCCGTGGGTTCCCCAGGAGACAGCAGGGACCAGCGCAGGGGTGCAGCGGGACCAGTGCGGAGCAGACGCCTTCAATTTAAAAGGACATCAGCATTCCTGACAGCGCTGCGCCAGATCTGCAGCCGGATCCTGCCCAGGGAAGGGTACGGCCCCCAGGTTGCAATCTTTGAAAGCAAAACCTACCAAATCTGGGCTCCCAGTTGCATCTCAGCCGCACGGGCCGAGCAAGCGGCGTCTCCCTCCGGCAGCCCCGGCCCCGACGTGTGCCCGCAGCCGCGGCTCGGCAGACGCTGGCGCAGCGCTCGGCTCTGCCTCTGCTGTTATTAATGTCCGTGTCGAGCAGCAGCTGAAGCCGCCCCAGCCTCTCCCAGACACTGCTCCCTCATGCCCCTCGTGCTATTTACGGCTCTGCTGGCAATCCCTGGAGGCATCGGGGTGGACGACGGCCCTGCCTTGTGGAAGAGCTATGGATCACCCCTAAACCCGCCGCATTCGCTTTCGCAGCTCTCCCTCTCCTGCCCTGTCCTGCCCCCGGGCGACACCAATCCACAGACCGATTCCAGTGCTTCCCGCTACATGAAACTCTGCTGCAGATTCGCAGTTGGGTTTTTTCCCAAATTACTTTCTATGGAAAAGCGACAGCTCTGAAGCGAGAGCCGCTCTGCAGCACGGCACTTTGCCCTCTGCACTGCGATCCCCTGCGAGCGGCTCTGCCCAAACGGGCAGGGAGAGGAGAGAAACCAGGCAGGAGGGTGTATGGTCTCCATCCAGGGGACAGCCCATGCACGACCACTTGCCCCTTCTCTTCTCCTGCAAGGGCCAGTGCCCTCTCGTGACACCCACACACACTGGGCTGGGGACCCGACTGCCTTGGCTGGACGTTTCTCCTCCTGGCATTACACTTTTTGACCAAGACAGTCAAGTTGCCCTGATGGCTACGGAGAGACGACACAGTGGGGTACATGTGCACAGCCATTGTCACAACCATTTGCCGGTGGTTATCTGCACTGTGGCCACCGTTCGCTGATGCCACGGTGACCACCGGTGCTCAGCTCTCCTCCAGCATGCACTGCGGGCACACACGTGTCCCCCCACTCCCTGCCAGGTGCAGGCTCGTGGGTGCTCCTGGGATGGAGCAGGACAAATGTGGTGCCTCCCCTTCCTCGTGGGTAGCCACAGCTTGGCAGTGGTACAGGAAATGTAAAAGCTGCCTCACTCGGTCTCACTGGACACGGAGTTTTTGCCGGCGAGTTTTTGCCTGGTCTCTCCATGGGGTCTGTGGGACACTGGCACACAGCCCAGGGATGTCACCACACTGGGGTGCCCAGCTGCCCTGACGCTCAGAGCACCCCCAGCCCAGGGTCCCCGGCCCCTTTCAGCCAGGAAGAAACCCAGCCACCATCCAAACCTGCACACACCCGCCGTGCCATGTCCAGTGTTTTGGGGATACAGCTCCAGTTTGACCGAGCCGAGCACCTGCAGCCTCATCGACCCAGGTAACCGGCCCCCGCAGGGTGAGCACGGCGGGACCCGTGCCGGAGGCTACTGAGGTGATGTATGGGGCACAATTATCGTGGGAAAGGGGGAGGAAGGAGCAGATTCCATCATTGACATTCAGCCCACAACCCTCAAGACCCTTTCCCTGCTGGGGGTGACACGGTGCTGATCAGCTGGGGAACCTCTCCACAGCGCTATCTGCAGGGGCAGAGCGTTGTCCCTTGTGCAGGATGAGGGAGGTGACAGCAGGAGCCCGAACTGGTGCATTCAGCCACTGCAGAGCCATTGTGAAGGACCATCCCAACATCACTTACAACAGGACCATGAGGTCCGTGCTGGAAGCCGCTGCCACTACCAGCACAGATCACGGTAAGGAAACAACCTCCGAGAGAAGAGAACCTGGCAGACCAGCTCTCACTGTGACTGGCACCAACAGGGCCATGGCCAGAGCCACACACACAACCGAGGAATCCCAAATGGTACCAAAACCAACACTGGTGGCTCCAAAGCCAAATGCAACCCTCCCGCAATCATGCTGTCGAGCCTTGCCCAGCCACTCCATCAGGAAGGTGCCTGTCACAGGGCAGGATGCCTCACAGACGACCCCATGGGGGCAGGACGAAGCCATGCCTCTCAGTCCCACACCGCTCCAGGCACCACCACCCAGAGCCCCTCCCAGCATTTCAAACGCATCCTTTGGCTTTGCAAAAATACCAGGGTTGTAGCAACTTTTGCAAGGAGTTACTTGCACTTGGCTTCAGAGTCTGCCCAACCACGCGCCCACAGCCCCCCACACCACACTAGAAGGGAAAAGGGTCAGCAATTACCCAAAACAGGAGTGGTTTGGGGACAGGAGAGGAGCGCTCCAGCTGAGCAGATGGTGCCAGCCCTGCCTGGCACAGGCAGCGTCCCCCCTTCGCAGGTAGCACTGCGCCAAAGCACTTCCAGCGCCTTCATTAAATCACAGCAGCGCTGGCTTAAACCACTTAGTCTGTGCCTTTGACCACCCCGTGCAAATGATCTCAACACGGCTCAACCCCCCCGGGCTGCCGGCACCACTCCTGCCGGCACGCTCGCTCTTACCAGCCCTTCTGGGGATTCACGAGAAACAGACCTTCAAGGGTTTAAAAATGTCTCTGGCCGCAATGAAAGTGCCAGCAGCTGCTCGTGCCCCCGCTACACCACCGTGCCTTTCTGCTCGGGGGGGTGCTGGAAGGACCATCAGTGCCACTGGATGTGGCCGGGAGAACATCACACAGCGCCAGAGAAACAGGAGCTGGTGTTTGCTGGAGGGGAGACGTCTGCTTTCCTAATGGGTTTGGAGTCCAGCTAAGCAAACGAACAAATAAAGCCAGAGCTGCGGCTCTCAGCTGGTCCATCTGCTCCGCTGTCCCTCCCCGCTCGCTCCCAGCACACACGTGCCTTGGGACCCCGTGAGCTGGTGGCACTGGGTCCGAGTGAGTGGCTGTCCTGGGCTGGCAGCCCCCAGCACCTCCATGCCACCTGGGCCAGCATCAAGAACCATCAGGGCTGGAACCCAAGCTTGATGCAGCCAGGGCTTGGTGCTGGGGGAGACGCTAAAAAGCCCAGTAGCCCAACCCAGCATCCCATCCAGCCCCACGCGAACGGCCAGGCAAATCCCAGCCCCCCCCAAGGCTTTGCGCTGCGTCCCTGCCCTTAGGGCTGGAAGCCAACTGCTGTGCAAGAAGGGAATGACGAGGGGAAAGATGAGCCCCAGGATCCCTCAGCGCTCACCCAAGCTCACCTGCACTGCAGGGAATTAACAGTCAGCATAACAGTGTCCTTAAACTCATAAAGGGACATTTAGGACATGGTTTGAAGCCTCACAGGGAGCTGTAAAATCCCCCCATCGATGCCCTGGTTGCATGTGGGGCTTGTTCCCATGGATGAGGGCTAAAAAAACAGTAAGAACATGGCTCAGGATGGATCAACCTGGGGTAGCTCCAACTGCATCTATTTCTTTTATGTTCACAGTCTGCTTCACACCTACTGCTACCTCTTCGACTCCTGTCTCAGCTGAATTAGAGTCAACACACTGCCCTTCTCTTGGCCCACCAGTTGCCAAGGGTGAGATCCACGTGTCACCGTGCATCGAGGTCATCAATGTGGATTCAAGGGTCCCATTTGCTGTGATGGCACCGGGACCTATGGCAGGGACCGGGACCTCCAGATATTTAAGTGAACGGAGCTGAACCAGTGCCTGACTCACAGGGGGACAGCGCCTCCAGTCCTGCAGCCTCCGAACCCACAGCATTACTGAATCGGCCTTTGGCCCTCCTCAGTAAGGAGTTTTTCCAGCCCAGGGCGGGCTGTGCTCTCTGGCGTGGAACAACACAATTATTTGCTTTACTTTTGTAACCTGGATGGTAGGTTCTGCCAGCTGATGCTTTAACCCTTATTGTGGCAGAACAAACCTCAGGGTTTTCTCCTCTGTTGGAGCACTCTGACAGCAGGAGGGAGATGCTGGGCGGGTGTGTGGCCGGGATCGGCTGGCCCTCCGGGTGCTGCTGTGATGTGCTGAGCCCTGCCTGGCCTCTCACATCGGCATCATGGAAGAAAAGCAGGCTCTGATGAAGCTCCAGGTTTCCCGCACCCTTGGCCGTGCCCTGCCTGACCTGCCCCACAGCAGCAGGTGAGAAGGACCCTCTGGAGCAGAGCCGGCACAGACTGGGCAGCAGGTTCCCAGCCCAAAATGGAAGAACTTTGGGCCAAAAACAGAGCGAGAAGGTGCAAATTCCACCCCTCCTCCCCCATCAAACAGCCATTTGTGCTCTGACTACACTCCTGCTGAGCAAAGCACCCCATGAATGGATGAGAGAGAGAGAGGTTCACCCCACTCATCACCAACCCAAGTGCTTGTCATGGCCAGCCCAACGCCAGCGGCCCCACGGCTGTGCCAGCTCAAGGGTGTTCGTGGCCACCATCCAAATGGGAGATGACCCAGTGTAAAGAGAAAGGGTGTTGCTGAAGGCAGCGAGGTGTTGGGGAACAGGAGATGGGTGCACAGCCAGGCGGGTGCCTGGGGGCCCCCAGGGCGCTTGGGGCGATGAAGAGGAGGCAGGGCAGGGGACAGGAGAGGGGTCACCCACGCTCACCCTTCCCCACGCTGGGGCCGGCGCACGGGGCAGCGCAGCCGCCCCTCCACCACGGCAGCCCTCCGCCGAGCCCTCCCCGGCCCTGGTTTCAATCATCCCTCGATTACACGCTGTTTGCTCTTGTCGACAGCACATTTACTTGCACTTGTCAAGCATGCTGTAAATAGTGAGAGAAACAGCCCTGCCCTTCCTGAGCAGAGGAACAGCCAGGAAGGGCCGGTCAGTCCCCCCCTGGCCACGCACCTGCCGGCGGCTCATTCCCAGCACCGGAGCCAGCGCTGCCAGGAAGGGCCAGGGCACAGCATCGGTCCATGCCTGCTTGCACCGTCAGCAGGAGAGATACTGGCGGCCAGGCCTTGAAAAGTGCTGAGGATCCACCACCTCCCATGGGAAACAAGGGGAGCGCCCGTCCTGGACTCTCACAGCCCAAAGTCCACACCACAAAGTGTCCGTAATTATTTAGCTTAAAGACAATCTACATTTTTCAGAGACAGCCAGCCATCATCTCCGAGGTAATCTCAGGTCACGGAGTCAGAAGGATGAGTAATCAGCCGTTCTGAGTGTGGAAGACACAAAGAAACAAGCAGTGAGAATCATATGGTCGTAGCAGGTTCGTTATAAGCAGGGTGTTGTGCCACTAATCTTTTCCCCGGCAGCCGAGCCCTGGCACCTCGTCCTTGCCCCTGCTCTGCAGTTTGCCATCTCTTCAATAGTGCTAATGCAATTCATCGCTGGGCCAGGCAGGAAAAAAGGCCAGTGCAACAATTCAAGGTTAAGAACAGCACCGTGCTTTGCGCAGATGGTCATTATTCGGCCCGAGGAGGCAGCCTCGCTAACTCGATTAATTCATAAAGCCGCTCCCGCTATAATCACATTGCCGCTGCTGTGGTTCTTCACCAGACCCAGCCCACCTCCAGGCTCCACGCCTCCCCGTTTGGGGATGTTTGTCGCTGACCTGGGTCACCCTGGTGATGTGTTTTACAGATCCTTGCTCAGCACAGCCTTGCTTGGGGGCCGGGAGCAGCCTCCCGGGGCAGACCTGGACCTACGGATGAGAGCGGGGAAGGCTCTGCAAGTGGAGGAAAATACCTGGAGAACAACTCCTGTGACCTGCTGCAGCAGGCAGGACAGGTTCATCGCTTGGTGAAGTTCAGCCACCAGAGCCCCACTTCCACCATTTCTCCTGGACACCAGGGCTGGAGAGCCGGACCACACCAACAGCCACGGTTGTCCCTGGAGCTCCTCCTGCACTGACTCTGGCAGGAAAAGCCCATCGGGAACATGGCTGAACCATCACAGCTGTATCCCTCATGGCTTTTTCTTCCTACATCTCCAGAAGTGAATGCTCCATGCACCATATGCTCGTGTCTCCCAGAAACGAGCAGCTGTGCCCTAAAACCAGCTGCTCTGAAAGCCACAGCCATGCCGACACAGACCCCATCCAGGGTGCATCTTCCAGGCTTGACACTGTCTTCCCAGGACACGTTCCTGGAGGTGGTGACAGCTCTGCAGAGCCATGTCCCTGAGCCAGAGGGACCTTCCTGCCCATAGTGCTGCTGTACCCAGGCATGGCTCAGGGGGCCTTGAAAAACAAGAGGTACCATCCCAAAGCCCAAACTTTATCTGATTTCTCACAACTCCAAGAAGTGGGCACCGTGCAACTTTCCTCCACCAGTTTGGCCAGTCCAGCCCCTCCTTTCCATATGTGCCCATCCTGCTGGGGATCCTCTGCCCCATTGTGACTGTCTGTTTGGGGAAGGACTCAGGGACAGCATTAACACGTTGAAGGGAGAGCAGTTCCCAGCTTGCACGCTGACGCGGTAGCCACAGAGGCTGCTGAGGAACCACTCTCTGCCCAGACAGTGTCCCTTTCTCAGGCTCCAGTGCACAGCTGGCACATGGCGCATCTCTGCCTGGCACCGCGGCTGTGCTGGCCCTTTGCTCCCATCACATCACCCCCCGCCAGGCTCCGGCTGAAGTGAGATGAGCTGCCTCTTGCCAAGCTGGAGCAGTTTTGAAGGCTTTGCAAATCAGATTCCCATTTGGAGCAGAAATCAGCCATGCCAAGGCTGATATTTCCAGCTTAATTTGTCTGTTCACAGAGCACAGACACTCTTCTGTTTCCTTAAATAGCCCTGGTATCAAATGACTTGTAAGCAACAAACAAAGCTAATGGGTCACTTCTCCCTTGCAAAAAGTGACTGATTTTCCCAGCTACTGTCTCCCGCTGCACCGGCATCCCCGGAGACGTCTACCCCGATGCACCAGCTGTGGTGCAGACTGGTCACAGCAGCCCCCGCTGCAGCTCGCCCGTGCTGGCTCTGAGCTTCTGCCCACAGCCCGGCGCCGAGCCTGCGCACCCACCAAGCCAGGAGCACCCACCCCAGGAGCACCCTTTTGGCTACTAAGGCACAGAAAAGCCTTAAAATGGTTTGTGTTGTCTTCTAGAGAATTTCTCACCTGTTCAGCAGCCAGGCTCCTTCTGTAACGCGGGGAGCAGACACTCTCCAGGGCTTTGCCCGGAGCCACAAGGCTCATAAGTCTAGCAGAGAGCCAAAATCCCCCACCCTGCCACGAACACGGTCCGGGGTGGGGAGGGCAAACAGCCGTATCACCCAAAAACCCAAGCAGTCCCAGACCACGTGTCATGATGGAGAGTGGCCAAGATGCCCCCTATTAGGCTCTATTTGAGATGCTCAGATTTGAGCATGTCCCTGCACAGCTTCATCCTGGAGGATGCCCCAGCCCATGGCTGGATTGCACCCTGCTGAGCGCAGAGCCGTGCCGAGCCCCGGCAGCAGCCCCACAGCACGCACCCCCCTGTACCGAGCCGCCTGGGACCTCCTGCCCAGGCATTGCCTCGCACCAGTGAGATGCATCGCAGGAGCACCAGAGACACAGCAGATTCTTGTCACCTCATTGAATTATCTGCCCTGGGCTATCTGCATTTCTAGAGGTTTGGTCGGTAACTAGGTTCTCAGGCTCTGTATGTTGTTGCTATTTTAGTACGTCTGAAACGTGCAGGAAAAGGAATCCGGAGGCTCTGTCTCCTGCGGAGATGTTTGCGCTGACCCAGTTTGGGACACCACAGAGCAAAAGCCGTGTCGCTCTGCCTCCGGAGCTGGGCAGCAGCGCAGCCGCCTGCTCCTGCTTTTCCCACATGTACAAGTGAGAGAGAGTCATCTCTCTTCGAGCCAGACTGGACCATGCACCAAGGCTGTATCCACACATCGACGTGGGGCAGGAGCTGCTCCACCACCACGCACCAGCTCAGGGGAGATATCTGGGCGGTTTTACCCCCAAGATCCACATGTGCCTCACTTAAAGCTCTTTACACACTCAGCAGAGCGTGGTTCTCTCTTAACCCAGAGCAGACCCACCAACAGTCTGAGTCCTCAGGGGGACAAGATGACTCCAGCACAGATGGCCACTGTCCCAAACAACTCCGTGGTGGCAGCCCCAGCCCCAAAGCCAGGCAGACAGGAGGTGTTCACCACTTCCACGCAGGGCAGGCGTGCCCGACAGTGCTTCACACCCGCTCCATGCTCACATCTCACTTTCCAGCGCTGCCGAAACAGCACTCTCAGGCCAGGCTGGAGCTCTTCAGTGTGGGAAAAGTGCTGGTGCTGCCTCGCTAGGTATGAAAAACAACACTCATCAAATGACCTCTCTGTGCTTTGAGGCCATCTGTGGGGTCCAGATCAAACACTTGAGCCCATCTGAGTGCTCAGAAAGGGCAATTCTCTGTACTACTGCTCCCATGACCTCAGCCTTTTAATCAGGACCCAGAGATCACGGCCTGAAGCTCTCCCTCTGCATTCAGCCCTGCCCGAGAGCCGAGCCCCACGGAAGGCTGTCCAGCAGGTTGCGTGGCCTCAGCTGTCCAAATACAGATGCTGGGAGGTGGCAGCAGCAGCCTGCTCCCCG
>NW_009649571.1:1479649-1507221 GCF_000708025.1 Charadrius vociferus
CGACGGTGCCTGAATTACAACCCCCCCCCCCCCCCGGCAAAAAAAAAAAGCCCGCCTCTGGAGCAGCTCGCCTGGCAGGAGCATCACCGGAGCAAAGCCTCCGCTGCGGGCAGAGCCCCGCGATGCTCCAAGTGGGGTTTTCGAGCTCCCACGGTGGTCACTTACCTTGTTCTCCGTAGGAGCCGTTGCCGGATGTTGCTGCTTGGTGATGTTCTCAGCCAGACACCAGCAGATCCTCTTCTTCTGCTCCTGGGAGTAAGCCGCAGCTCGCCTGGCAGGAGCATCACCGGAGCAAAGCCTCCGCTGCGGGCAGAGCCCCGCGATGCTCCAAGTGGGGTTTTCGAGCTCCCACGGTGGTCACTTACCTTGTTCTCCGTAGGAGCCGTTGCCGGATGTTGCTGCTTGGTGATGTTCTCAGCCAGACACCAGCAGATCCTCTTCTTCTGCTCCTGGGAGTAAGCCTCCAAACTTAATAAGCACTCCGACTTCTGACGTAAAGGAAACACAGGCAGAGAGAAGGTCATTAGCTGCATGTCGCAGGCCCCGGCTTTGTTTGCAAACTACTTGCTTCCAACACGCTGTATCGGCTGAATGTAAGTATAACGGGAGAGCTCGCGCCAGTGTCCTGCACTCCGGGCAGGAGAAAGCAAAATAGATGGGAAATCAGCTCCACCGCGGCATCTCCTCCAGAGAGAGAAGGCTCTGCTGTGGTGCAGAGTGGCTTTAATAAGCGGGAGCAGAGCAGTAAGGCATGGGCAGAGCACCAGCAATTCTGCACCCTGTGTCACCCACGGCAGAAACACCTTTGCTGAGTTAATTCAGAGGACAGAAATTGCTCTTTGCTATATGCAAACATTAATGAGGCGCTGTAGCGTGAACGAATGAAAACGAGCGCCTTTGGGCTGGGAGGAAGGCAGACCTCAGGTGAAGCTCCAGACCAGCCTCGTCTCTTCTGCTCCTTACACAGAGCACGCACCAGGGGCTGGTTTGAGGATGATGCTCCAGCTCTGGTCACACACAGCCTGCGAGCATCATGCAGTGAGGAAGGAAATAAGAGAAGCGATGGGAATTATCCCAGCTGAGCCCATCTCCCCTCCTGCCCAAGCCCTTTCCCTGCACACACCCACTTTGATATGGACCCGTTGCTCTTGGACAGGTTTTCTTTGGGCCAAATGCCACTCTTTTAAGAAATCTTCTGAGTTCTCTCAGTGTCTCCCAGCCCTTAAACCCATGCATCTTTTGTGCTAAAAATGAAGCATTAGTAACATTTGCTGCCGACAGGGATTTTTGTAGGTTTCATTTTAAAAAGGGTCTAGAAATGCCCATGGCTGGACCATCTTCTGTGGCCAGGTACGAAAATAAAAGTTAAAGAAAGCAGAACTTCAGGACAGAACTGCACAGAAAGAAAAAAAGTCTTCTACTAAAGGGCACGAAAAAGGCCTTCTATTTCCCCCTAGGATTTCCTTCCAGAAGGGCAGGTCTCCTCTCTGGGAAAAACAGCCTGTTTTTCCCAGAAAGGTCAGAGACAACTAAGGAACTTGCAGGTTTGTGACTCCAGAGACACAACACAACCAAAAGGGAAAATGCTTTTTAGTCACACCATTTAAAACACTGTTTTCATTGGATGCTAGTTCATTCAAGTTTAACCCGAAATCCCTATTAAAGCGGTAAATAAACCCACCTCCCACATCACCTCTAGCCTGTTTCAGTGCTTGATAACACTTTTGGTGAAGAAATTTTTCCTAATATTCAATCTAAACCTCCCTTGGCATAGCTTGAGGCCGTTTCCTCTTGCCCTACCGCTTGTTACTTGGGAGAAGAGAACACCCCCCCTCGCTACACCCTCCTTTCAGATGTCTCAGTCTCTTCCAGTCCCCCACCAGCAGATCAACAGGCTGTACCACTGTGATAACCACTTGTCCCTAGGAATTGTCCATGCTTTCAGAGGAGAGGATGGGTACTAATCTGCCAGGCTGGAAATCCGGGCTGGCATTTCCCCGCCCCACACTTGGCACTAGAAGTGAATGACAGCAAGGACTCAGCAAAGCCTAAAAGACACGAGTACAGCTGCAAGGTGCGCGGTGCCCGCACCGATGCTGCAACGACTG
Source organism: Charadrius vociferus (assembly GCF_000708025.1). Lineage (NCBI taxonomy): Eukaryota > Metazoa > Chordata > Aves > Charadriiformes > Charadriidae > Charadrius > Charadrius vociferus. Next base: position 1,481,758 of record NW_009649571.1, read on the forward strand.
CACGCTTCCGTCCCTACCGAGCTGCAATTCCCCTGGCGTGAGGCTTAAAGCAATTCCAAGGACGTCTCGTATCCCCTTGCTCATGACAGATGCACAGCTCACGTACCCCTGCTCTGCAGCCCCTTGCTTGATTCAATTACAGTCCACATCTCTTTGATTGAATTTAGCATAAAGCGATGCTCAGCCCGCACTGGCTGTTAAGAGCAAAGTGCCCCTCTCCCTCCCGCTCAGCCGCAGTGAGCCGGCGAGATTCCCGGGCCCCAGCAGCCTGGGAATACTAAAGCCAGGAGAGGAGATTGCCCTCTGGCCCAAAAGGCAGAGGAGAGAGTCAACCACCCCGCTGAGTGTCCTGGGTATCGCTGGCAAGGCTGAGAGGGGACACAAACAGACAAAATTGCATTTATCCAATGTGTACGTATTTTACTATCATTTCTGTGCTACAACAGCAGAGACCTCAGCACTTTATTCTTTCACAGTGATATTCAACCTCTCCCACACACATTTCCCAAGGGAAGAGCTCTGTTTCTCCCTCTTTTATCAACCCGCTCACCCCAAATAACATGCAACTGTGTTGGGGAAAGAGCCAGCGCAGCCCGCAGGGGCTGAGCACCCCCAGTTGCCTCTGAAGCACAGGCTCCTCCTTTGCGATCCAGCCAAACAGGTGAAGGACTGACCGTTACATGGGATAAAGCTCTACCAGTGACACATGCGTCCCCGGAGCCCAGTCCCTGCCAGGGGACCGAGCTGCCCAGCTCAGCACTCTCGCGCACGGGGGAGGCTGGAGCGGGGAGGGCGGCTAATGGCGGGGCTGCGCCGTGCCCCGTGCACGCCGCCTGGCTCGGGGCTGGCTCTGGGAACCGGCCTCCCCGCTATTGTTTTCATTGAGGGAGGCTGCCGCTTCGCCTGCCAATATTTACAAAGAGAAAACAGGGTTTAATCTCACAGTGCTGGGAAAGGAGGATGCAGATGGCGTGAAGGGGGCGTTTGCGACCAGATAAAGCGAACGACTGAAGTGGCTGCCAGTTTGCTTTCGGACTGCCTTCGGCCCAGCATTTTGAAAAACATGTTATTGCAGGTGGTGCGTGCTGGCTGGCGCGGGAGCCTCTGGGGCAGCACCAGACCCTGCGCCAGCAAGAGACCCCACGCCAGCACTGGCCGTGGGAGAGCAGGAGGAAAACACAGGGCATGTATCGCAGAGGAGGACTCAGAGTAGCCAACCCAAGCTCCAAGTGGCCTCCGTACAGCCAGGGATTATCTGCAGGATGAGGTCCCTTTTGCTCCATGGGAATAGCTATCCATTGCAGGGGTCCTCCAGGCTGAGCCCCAGCCCCACTGCACCCAGGAACGTGGGGAGATGACAGGCAAGGGGGCTGGCCAGGCAGAGCTCCTGGTTACCCCAGCAGACACCAACCAAAGAGGGACTGTCAGCTCTGTAGTCCATCTGAGGACCTCACCAGAGAATGGCACCACATCGCAGGAGGGACCTGCAGACCCTACGCACCAAGAGCCCATGCTGCAGAAATGCCCCTTGGTGCAGGACCCAGCACAACAGCATCTGGTACACAAACGTGGCTCTACATATCACTGCAAAGCAAAGATATAACAACAACAACGAGCCAGACTCAGCCTGACACCTTCAAATCCTGGAACTCAGTGACCAGCCCAGCCTGGGGCTGCTCTCCTCACACCGCCGCCTCCCCCAGCTCATGCTAGCAGACATGCTCCTAGGGGTGGTCAGGTCCTTGGGTGGATGTTCCCCCCGCAGATAGGGGGGGGTGCCCTTCTGCTCCTTTCCCTGGGCTCTTCTCCTCTGCAGGGTTCATAGCGAAGTGGTTCAGGGACAGGGCTCGCAGCCCAGCCCGGCTCTGCCCGGCCCCTGGCCTCCAACGTTCAGAGCGTTGGTCCGGGGCCAAACCCAGCAGAGATCCCAGAGGGGAAGTACCTCGGAAACGGGCTCCAGACTACAATAGCTTTTAAATCGCAGAGCAAACCTTCCACCGGCGAAACAGCAAGCCCTGGGAATATCCTGTGCACAAAACACAGGCAACTGCTGGCTGGTTGTTTCGTGACCCACAGAGCTAGGTCCGATGAGAAAGTTCAGTTTGCTCCCGTGCTAAGCTGTGCTGGGGGGGCAGTGGGGGACCACATCTCTTCCTGTGGTTTTTGGACTGCTGGGCACACTGGTGGTGCCCAAAAAACAAACACTGGCAGTAATAGCAGGGGCCCTGTGGAAAGCTGGGATGACCAAAAGGGGACAGGATCTCACGGGTGCTCGAGCAGATGATGTGCACAGAGCTGCTGCGTGTGGGGCACAGCAATCTCTGCAGAGAAGCATGGCTCATTGCTGTGTGGCTTGTTTTCAGGCCAGGGAGGATCTATAGATGAAGGTGAAGGATAGATGCGCCCATCCTTCCTTGTGACACCAAGGGCCAGCTCTTCAGAAATGGGTTTTCATTGTCCTGCAGACACATATGGATCAGGAGAGGCACCAAGATCACAAAGTGGACCTGCTGCTTCATGGTGCAGAGCCACCAGCGGCTCCAGCTCACCCCAGGCCAGTCGCACCCTGTTGCACTCAGATGCTGCTGCTAAGGAGGGAGAAGATGGAAGAGTGATGCCACGGGAACACTACATTGTGGCACAGCCCGGAGGATGCTAAGCCTCCGGGAGGAAACGCCAGCCTGAAGAACCTTTTCCACCCACTTTGGAACAGTCATCGAGGACACCGGACTCAGTCTGTTTTCGCAGGTCAGCAGGTTGTGCTTAAGTGGCTCATCAGATAACAGTCTCCGGGGAATCCCCTGCCCTGAGACTAGCCAGGCACAGAGCTGCCGGTGCAAACACCGCTCTGCAAACAGAGAGCAGGTCCACCGCCTTCACGTTCTGCAAACGCCCTGTCCTCTCAGGTGAGAGGGCTCAGAGCTGAGCAGAGACAGCAACACTGAGCTCACCCACCCGCTGCAAACACAGCCCCAGAGCTGTCCGTCCCTCTTCCCCCGGCACAGCCCCAAAGACAGCAAGCTCCAGCCTGTGCGCCAGCCCCAGGGAACAGCAGTTCCCCCTGAAATCACCCACTGCTGCCTGGGCCTTCTTTAAATGTCTCCAGTACTGCGACTGCGTATCAGCTCTTCTTTTTGCCAGCATCAGGGAAACGTGACCACAGAATTAGAGCTGGGGGAAAAAAAAGTACAAACTTCTTCTCCAAAAAACACATTTTGTGGTCATCTCCAAACTCAGATTCAGGTTGAACTGTGTGAAGATTCACAAAACCAGGGAAGCAGAGTGCCCCTGTGTATCTGTTTCTCCAACTGGGACACTTGCACTCCCTGCTCTGCCCAAAGAGACCTGAACTGGGAGCTGTCACTGCCCAGGAGCTGCCCTGTCCACAGGCCATGGGTTATGCCAACCCGGGGGTTTTGCCACTGGTGTCGCTCCACATCATCTAATGCTGGTAAACGCTTGAACCAAAAAAGTTCAGCAGCAGTTGAAATTTGCGTCATGTCATGGGGATGTAGGGTAGGGCTGGATTTCAAGAATGCATCAGTATTTGGGGTAATCCGCACACGGGTTCACGTCCCAACATCCTTCAGAAGCATTTATCAAAACGTTGGCAGTCGTGGTCTGACGCTGTCTCCCCACACCTGCAGTTCAGGCTGCAGCTTGGACTTCTTGGCAGCACACACAGAGAGAAACCCAGTGGCTGGGACCTGCCATCCTGTGGATGGAGGAAAATGGGAACCTCTATCCAGGAAAGAGTTAAGCTGTCGCTGTAGGCGATTCACGGCAGAGGGGTTCAGCATGTGCAGGCTGAGCATTCAGCTTCCACCTTTCAGGTGAGCTGGGTGACTCGAAGCGATGCACGCTGGTGTGCTGCAGCGCAGGATGCAGCCCCGCGTGGTGAACCTCTCCAGCATCCCAAAAATGAGCCACTGCTTGCGAGACACGTGGGAAGCGAAGGAAATATCAGCAAGGAGGAAAGGATTATTCACTCCATAGCGTCTCCTGACCATCACCAGCAGAGCGGGTGGAAGAGAGGGAGCCCTCCCTTATGCTGCTCAGGGCTGGGAGTGGGAAGAGGAAGGCAGAGGAATACCCTTCATATTCTCACTGTGTTTCAAATTCATGTAATAAAACTGGCAAGAGCAGGCAGCAAGGAGCGCGTCCAGATTTCCTCAGCTTGAAGCCCTTAGGTATGACCGATGCCAATGCGGCTAGCCTTGCCTTCGGTCCCCGCTCCACCGCAGCCCAGAGGATCTTTCGCCTTGCTGCAGTACAAGAAGCCCATCTGACAAATAACACAGCCCACAAATCTGACAAACATCATTTTTCCTATTACAAATTAGAGGAAATTGAGATATAATGTCAACAGAGCACATAGTCCACTTCACAGATAAACTCTCATCTCCTCTACCCTCTCCCACCCTGCATTCAGCACCCGATGCCCGCTGACACTTGATTTTCTTACCAGGAATTTAAAACCCAGCATACCTCCACCCTGCAGTGCTCTTGCATCTGCAGGGTGACCGTCACAGCACAAAATTTGGGATTTTGTGTTCAGGTGAGGCTGAGGGACTCCTAAATCACTGCTGCTTTTTAGTGGTTAAAACACTCCCGCGGCAAGTTGTGCTGGGGGCTCGCAGACCGTGCCCTTTGGCCAGCGCTGCCGTGGGGTCAGAGCTGGGCACAGCTGCGGTCTCTGCGCCTCATTCACAGCCCTGAGGTTTTCTGAGCTCATGTCTCTAAACTGGCCATTTCGTCATTGCATTTTGTGGGTATTTTCTTGTATTTAAGCCATAACACTATGGATGGAGCATTCGAAAAGGAGAGATCAAGACATCCTGCAGGCTGCTGAAGCCCTGCCGGGGAGCAGAGGAATCAGGGAGGGGAAACCACAACAGCAGAGCCCAGCTCGGGGCACCAGGACCTCCTTAATGCTGGGAAAAGGAAAAGGGGAACAACTTCCTCTGCTTAGTCCCCTGCCAAAACCATCCCATTCTGGTTGGAAACACATTCAACCCAAAATGCAAGTCTTCTGGCTGTCACTTTGGGCTTAGAGATCAGAGGAATGGGAAAGTTGACTGAAGCTCGAACTTTTATCATTACCGTCTTCCTGCTGCAGGAGCTCATGGCTGCTGATTATTCTTCCTTCCCCCAACAAGCTTTTATCACCCACTCTTGGCCCTCACAGACCTGTGTGTACAGTCTTCTTTGCCGCACAATCACATGAAAACACGTCATCAGCTTTCACCCACCTTAACAACTAACACCCGCTGCTCTATCACTGAACTATCCTCCTTATCATCTCCTACTTCCCTAAATTTCAAGTCATATGCCCGCTTTATCAGGCATTATTTGCTGTTTTCTACCATGTCAGTGATGATCGTTTGCCATTAAGCAAGAGCCAGGCTTCCCAAGCGCTCCCTGGCAAAGCAACGCTCATAGAAGATGATGTTGAGGTTTCAGACCAGAGTTTTTAACTATTTGTTAAGCACCACAGCAATTTCCTCTTTTTCTAGGTTTTCAGGCCAAGCGTTGTCATATCAAGCCAAGTGCTTGTGAGGACATCTGCTCTAGTTGTGCTCCGTTTGTACTCTTCCTCTTTCTTTCACTAATAACTCCTTTTTACAGTCTTTACTAAACAAATTCACCTTAGCTGCTCCCTTGGTTGCGTAGGTTTGATGTCACCCTCAGCCAGCCCTTTTACCCTTTTCCCTATCACCAAACCATCTGCCTCTAGATCTGCCAGGACAGTGCCCAAAAAAGCTCCTCGCAAACCATTCTGCTGACACGTCCAGAACAGCAAGCTTCAACGTTACCCAGGTGTATAATACCTGTCATGTCACAGCATGTCCCTGAGCCTTGAAGTCCTCTGTACCACCAGTAAACTGCGTTTCCAGCATTCAGATTCCCTGTATGGAGAGGGGAACCTCGGTTCTCCTTGCTCTTTCCCGTATGGAGAGGGGAACCTCGGTTCTCCTTGCGCTTTCCCTGCAGGACAGAAATAGGCGATGCCACATCCCTGAGGTCATTAAATTAGTCACGCATGAGGAACAGAGAATGCTTTGGGAAATTAATTCTCCTTTGGAGCAAAGTTGGGACATCTCCAGCGAAGACTGTGGAATAAAGCACATTTATACAAGCTACAACATTGCCCCTCACTACAGTTGTGGTCCAGTTTGAAAAGCATTTGTTCAAAGCATACCCTTGCCAGCAGCCGGGACAGCTCGAGGATGCAAACGGGAACGGTGTCCACGAGGGACCCCGTGGGTGCAGGGATGTGTCCGCACAGAGCCAAGGTATGGGACAGGGGGGACAAGGGGTGACAGTGTCCTTTCTCTGCCCCTTGTCTAGAGGATGTCATGTGCAGAGTTAGGACCGCAGGATGGTCAGGGTTGGAAGGGACCTCTGGAGATCATCTAGTCCAACCCACAATGCATCTCCAAGGCAAAACAAGATGAAGCATAGATCTGCAGCACTAATTTGCTCAGGTCTGTAAGTGTGCCCATCCCAGCAGGCCAAGAAGTTGCTAGTGGACAGACTTTCCATTGGAGCAGCTTCCCAAGAGAAACTTTAGTGTCTGCAGATGAAAACTTCCAGAAAAAAAGCTCCATTTTGCTAGTGCCTTTCAAACTAAAAACTTATTGAGCTATTTGATATTAAAAGTCAATTTGGTCTGAACATGTTGGGTTTGAATCAAAAACTTCTAACAATGCAATAAAACACTGATCTGCAGTTTCCTATCCATAGGACATTTCCAGAGCGGGGAAGGGTGTGAATACAGTCCTGGACCACATTCATGTCTCTGGACTGGCTCCCTGTGAGGCTACCAATTCCCACCACGCAGTACAGGGTTTTTTTGGTCAGGTTTTACCCATGCCATCGCAGGAGGTGCATGTGCCCTGTGGGGAAGGGCACACGGGCAGGGGGAAACAGGGCCAAAATCCAACACTCCAAATTCTCTGGGGTGCAGAAACGCGGGTCCACATTGAACCAGCCCAAAGCTTTCTTAGGCAGCATCTGTTCTACTGACTTTAAACTGTTTCATTTGGATTTAAAATATTGAAGTGAAATATGTGCTAGACCAAGGTTTGCATGCATTGGTCATACTTTTTCACATACTGGTTGGCAATTTGAAAAGTTAGACAAGCTTCCAGGTATATGCAGTATTCCTCAGATCAAAAGGTACCACCTTCACTTCCAAAATCCCAGCTGGCTTACGTGCTGGGACTATCACCGCTACCCCATGACCACCACGAGGAACAAAACCACCAAGAACATACAGCTCAGTGGAGAACTTTCCTCTATTTCTCCATTCTTTCCAACACCAACCCATATTTACTCTTTCCTTCCAGGAGGCCACATGCCCCACCTGGATCAGGGCCACCTGCACTCAGGACCTCCAAACACTGCAATTCACACTCCGAAGAGCCTCTAAAATAAACACCCCTTCTGCTGTAACCTACACCGGGCTATAAAGATCACCATTTGCTATCTGACTGTAAATAAGAAGAATGCACAGGACTTAAACTCTATGGAGTGATTTATCTACATGCGATTAGACAGGACAACCAGCAGTAGCTTTTTTTATGACACTCCAGTTGTTGCAATTGTCTTTCTCATTTAAAATAAATTAAGCAACTCACAGACATTGAAATGTACTTTTATTTCGGATCACGCCAGATCCGAATGCGACCTTCAGGGTCAGAACATGACTCACAAACCTTCCAGATGAGAAGGAGCAGGACCCGGCAGCTCATGACCTCGGCAAAGCGCTATTCCTGCAGCGAGTGCAGAGTCAGCCCGGCCCCATGGGCTCCCTTTCAACTCACAGCAGCACTAAATACACTACTGCTCATCGCAGATGATTTGTGGGTAAGAAACAGCAGTGTGAGAGCTTCTACCAACCTCCCTAACTGTGTCTGTCCAGATCATGGCAACAGAAGAGCTCAGATAACGATGACCACCAAACCCCCAGACCCACCACCTCCATCCCAGCCAGGACCAGCAAAAGGTTCCCGGCAGGTAAAGTGCTGCTGGCAAGCCCAGGGATGAAGCACTTGCTGCAAAGAGCAGATCAGGAGGAGAAGAGACCCCTCAGGGTGACATGGGACAAAACAAAAAGCCACGTCCACACAAGCATCCTTCCCTTACGCATCCTTATACAATGCTTTCTAGCTGCTGCAAGCAGTCGCAGGGGCAGGCACTGGGACAGCCGCGTCTGCCAGCAGGACCCAGCCACATCGCTGGGCCCCTGAGGGTGTTAGCACCCTGCCAGGGCTGTCCCCCTGAGCCTCCCCCCACCCCAAGCCCTGGCAGCCTGAGCGCAGCCCCGAAGCAGAGCCAGCCCCTCTCCGTGGGAAGCCACCCTTGCAGAGGGAAACCATCCCGTTCCCACAGTCGGGATGGAAGCTGAACCCTGCACCGGGTCACGCAGACAGCAGCGTGGCACCCAGCGGACACCGTGTCTGTCAGGCAATGGGGAGAGCCACGCTGGGCTGGACCGGAGACCCCCACCCCAAACCCACGTGTTCACTGGGCCCGAATCCCAGCTTTCATTTGGCCATGCCTCGAACCCGCCCCACTGCAAAAATAACCTTAACACCACAAAACTGATGCTCTGCTCCCACCCGCCCAGCGAGCACCCAAGCCCCTGCAATGCCCCTGCGTGCAGCCAGCCTGCAGGAATGAACGCCTTTGAGGGGGACCATCCCCTCCCACCCACCGGCTGCCAAGGCTTACCACCTCCTGGTGACACCCCCACAACCCTGTAACAAAAGCTTTGCTCCTGAAAAGGGAACGCAAAGAAGAGAGAGATGACCTGAAGGTGACACTCTTTTCTTAACTTCCCTGCAGGGAGATGCTTAGATGCTCCCAAACTGGCTCCCACAACAGCATCCCGTCATTTAAGAAGAACCCATCTCCATTCACCTGAGGTCTACCTCCACCGAGGACAGTTCATTGAGCCACACAACCCCCACACCGCAAAGTCAGAAGTTTCTGCTTTCTCGCTTTAACCACCAGCCCGTGTCCTTGCCGCCTGGTCAGCCACTCCACGTGGCTCTTGGGATTGCAGGTCACCGTTTCCCAGAAGAGCAGCCACGGGGAAGTCGGGAGGACACCGTCCTGCCCTGGCTCACTGCTGACTCACCGGCACGTCCCCCTCTCTGTGCCTCAGCTTCCCCTTTTGAACCAAAACTGCCCATTGCTGAGAGTCTAGTCTGATGAGACTAGAATTGCACTGTCTCCTTAACCCTGAAGGCAGCTATTTCTAGCTGTGCTATGCTCTCATAGCACACACAAAAAAAGCCACCTTCTCCCTTCCTTGCAGCAAAGACGCAGCCAAACCAGGCAGATGGAGAATCACCTCCCCACCTACCCGCAGGCAGGATCTCACATCAGCCTCTTCTCCCCAGCCCAGGGCGGACCACCAGCCTCACAGCAGCCCTGTGGGGTCTGGGAGGGAAGGGGTGGCACGGGAGATGTCTTGCTCAGCAGGATGCCGTCTTTGAGCCAGGGGCTGTCCCCATGAGACCTGAAAGCCATGGGCTGGCACGCCGCAGGGTGTGAGCAGCTGCCCCTGGGGTACGTGCAGGTGGCAGACCTGCCGGTCACCGCGGGCCAGGAAGCTCCCGCTCCACTTACGACCTGTTCCGAAAATACCCTGGGCAGATAGGGGAACAAGAGAATCCCTTAATCATGGCCTGTCCAGACCTGCTGTCCTCTGCGGGTGAGCGTACACAGAGTAAAGTAAATGTTTCACATTTTCTATGCAACTACTACACTCCAACTGCAATGGATGTCACAGGTCTCAGTCGCCAGAGCTGCAAGAGCCATTAAAGCACATCAGAAGAAAGCTAAGCGCTTCATAGCGTCTTCACGAAGACAAGTCTTCATGAAGATCTCATGAAACACAGCTAGTTCTCTCTCAGTCCTTTCTACTCAGGGGCCCAAAGCTCCTAATTAAATGTCAGACCCCAAATGCATTTTTCCAAATGCATGCGAAAACGCAGGAGTGCCTCATCCCGCTGTCGGGATGTCGCTGACGAACGCCCATCGCAGCCTTTGAGTCACAGCGCAGGATTAGCTGGGGAGGGAGACATCACGCCAGCCTGACGTTACGCTGGGACACGCACGGAGCAAAGCCCCGAGGCGGCAGCTCCCGCCCGACCGCCCCGGGAAGAAATCGCAGAGACAAGGAAGGAACAAGAGGGAAACATGCGAGAGAACTCGTCAGCCCACAGTTACGCAGCAAGTCGTGCTTTGGCCCGACTCCCAGCCGCTCAAGGTGAACAACTTTCATTCTGAACATTTTCATCCAACTTTCACAATAGCTTATTATTTTGCAGTGCTGCTGAGCGATGTTTGCCTTTCTCCTCTGAGCCCTGGGGATCTTTCCCAGATCCAAAATTTCCACCTCTGAAAATACAAGGCCTTGAAACCAGGAACACAGTAAAGTCACTCGAAAAGGAAAAAAAAAAAAAAAAAGCCGCAGCATTCAATGATTAGGAGGTAGGTCCAGTCACTGTGAACCAATTTTGCAGTCTCCTTGGCTGCTTCGCAACACAAACACAACAGTACCAACGTCTGAGTGATTCCAAAGCTGTTCAGAGCATTTAGCCATGTACCAGCCACACGTGTTTTTAGGGCTATGATTAACCGTCTTTTGGATTGAACTTCCTTATTTTATTTGAGGGCTTCAAACCCCGGCGCTTGAAGATAAGAAAAGCAAGATGCCTAAAAAATAAAGACAAAACATTTGGCAAGGAAATCTGCCCCCAGCCAAAAGAAACCCAAAATAAATCGAAAGTGAGATTTGCGGAGGAAGATCCACCTACTGAGCACAGGGGGAAAGGGAAAAGCAAACCTGTCTCAGTCCTGCCCAGCCTCCCCGTTCACAGATTCCTTTTAGCAGCTTCTTACTAATATATTCTGGCTGCAGCCATTACGTTTCCTTTCCAGACCTCTGGCAAATTAATTAAAAAGGAAGTTAAAATTGGGCTGTCCATTGCTCCTTGCCCCAGCAGAAAGGATCAGTTGTTAGTATGTGCTCACCTCCTACTAGAAGTTAATTTGGAAAACAGCAACACTCACCTCTGCAAGATAAAGGATGCAGAATTTCCGATCTTCTGAACCTATAAAGAAGAAAAACCAGGATCAAAATTAAGCTACAACCGCATTTCTGCAAGCGAAGCCACTGGCAGAGGAATTAGCTAAGAGACAGCATTAAATGAATATTTATTGTTGTCATCCCACAGTACCAGGCTGCGATCTGGGAGTGATGTATGCTGCATCTGCAGGGCCATGCGCCGGGTGGGCTGCACTGCATGCTATCTTGCACGGACTCACTGCGCTATCGCGGGTTCTCCTTTGGGTTTGTCCTTTCGGAAAAAAGTTTGTTTCATTCAGAGGCCACGCACAGGCTCTTCTGCCTGACCTGCAACGGTACGCGCAGCCCGATTCCTTCCCAGGGGCTGCGGAGGCCCCGCGGTGCCCATGCAGCCGTCCTGGGCACAGGGGTCGGGTCTCTCCCACCTTACCCCTGTGGACACCTTGCTCCCAGAAGGACTAACCAGAGCAGCTCCTGTTCCTACGTCCTTGCTCATTCCCAGCTTCTTGCCCTGAGCCCTCGGTAAGGCTGGTGGTAGCTCCGTCTCGTGCTGCCTGTCCCAGCCTCCATCAGTGCCCCTGGCTGGGGTTGGTGCCTCTCCAAGGAGACTGAGCCGAATTCCAGGGCAATGGGAAATGGCTAAGGTGGGGCGGGGGGAGAGCTCATCCTGCTCCATCGGGCTGAGGGCAAATTCCCCAAGCTCCCTCCAGCGTCACTCAGGAGACCTGGCCAAGGGACTTGTGCTTCCACAGCTTCGGGAAAGGAGTCGGTGCTGGAGGTGATGCAATGACCAGCGTTGCGATCCATGTCTTGCTAAGTCATGGAGCAGCCCAGTTCAGCTCCCCACCTCACCACCAGCTGTCCCAAGGGATGTGTTACGGCTCTGGATGCTCCACCAGGCTGGTTCCTGCAGGCCTAGCATTCCCTGTTCCCAACAAAGTCATTCCTAAAGATTTGCCCTGGTCTTTGATCCTTGCTGGTGAGACACGAGTGTCCCCAGCCCAAGGGAAGCCAGCTCCTGGCATACATCAGCTTTGCAGAAGGACATGAAGCTGCCACAGGACAGGGTCACCTCAATTCTGAAACAAGACATGCCATCTCCTGGAGCCAGCTCGCTCCTTCACGCCAGCAATGCCCCACACCAGCTTTGCCCTTGGTAGCGTGCAGCAACACCGGGCTGCAGCTTTCATAACCCTTTTAATGACATTATCTCTGCCATGAGATCAGATCCGCAGTCTGGGCACAGCCGCAGATCCTATTCAAAGCAGTGTCAGCACGAGCTCTGCTTCATTTCAACAGCCCGAGCTGTGCTAACGACGGGAACAGGCTCTGTACAGCAGTGGAAACACCCTGTTCCCCAGAGGAAAGCAATTCTTCTGCCGCAGGCAGCAGCCCAAATGTCAAGATAAGAGCTGTCACCCATTGAGGAACTCTGATGCCTCTTGGGTCACTCCATGGGCAACACGAAACCCATGAAAAAGTGCAATGGCCTGGAGGCATTTGCTGGACATTCCCCTTCCAGCTCCCCTTTGGGGGATCGCAGACCTGCCTCCGCTGCCAGCTTCAGTTTTAACGCATGTTGCGAGATATAGGCTGGAACATCACTCTGGGGACACCATGACACCAATGCCACACCAGGATGCTGGAGCCCAGCCCCACCCAGAGCACTGCTGTGGACCTCTCAGATGAGGAGCCCTTGTGTGTCTTCATCAGCTTCAGCCCGCTCCACCCTGGGCAACAGGGGCTGCTAGCCAAAGGGCATCAGCGCTGCCCCTCCAAATCTCCTCCTCCAGAAGGGGAGTCGTGCTGAAAGCACGTGCTGAAAGGGTCCAGTTGGGAGCCCCTGCCTCACCTCTGCACCACAGAAAAACCCTTCGCCACTCTCCACAGCAATGCTCAAGCTCTCCTGGCACACTCTTCCATAAATCCCAGAAGGACCACCAAGGAGCATTTTCCTTGCAAAGCCAAAGCCTCCAAGAGGAGCCCCTCAGCCAGTGCTTTTCCCCCAAGGGAGGGTCTGGAGGCAGGATCCCAGCCTGCTGCTGGCACACCACGAGTCCACCATCCCCTTCTGCCACTTCCGCTTCCCAAGCGGTCAGCAGTACAAAAAACCACTCCATCTTCTCAGCCGGGCTCTCTGCTCCTCCCTGCACCGTGACCAGAGCTCTCCAGGCTGCCTTGCAAAGCAGACTGCAGAAGACCAACATGTCCCAGCCACGTTTCCTCAGGAGCTTTAACCCAGCTTTCCCAGCTCACCTGAGGAACTAGTCACCCTCTGGAGACATGCACCCTCAGCAAAGAAAGGTGACGTTGGAGCGTATCAGCCCTGGGAATGACCCCGCTTCTCCTGGGCCTCTGTTTATTTCTTCTGCAATAACAAGTGATCCCGACAAAGCCCAGAACCATCAGAATTAAGTTCCCTTCCAAATTCCTCTCCATTGAGCTATGAATCTTGGCATTAGCAACCTCCACTGCCAGCAGCCCCTGTCCCTCCGAGGGTCACTGCTACACATGGCCAGTGCCTATGGGACACACAAGTGGGGAGCCAGCCTGGGCTGAGGAACTGCTTCAATCCCATTTTCTACCAGAGAGAAAACAAATGGGAGGTAAGGAACTGGTTGCCCAACCCAGCAACTGGGCTGCAGCTGGCGCGGATCCCCGGTGAGGCGCGAGGGGAGGCAGGAGAGCGACGGCAGAGCCGGGAAGGGCAGCCCCGAGCGCAGATTTCAGCACAAACCAGGTTTGCCGGAATTTCTTCCGCCAGAGCTTTTCCCCAGTCTCCGGAGGGTCAGGCCGGCATGCCGGAGCCTGCTGTGCCCCAGCGCCGTGCAACGTGCTCTGCTCATCTCCTGCACCGCGGACCACGGAGAACCACAAAAGACAAGGGGAGAGGTACAACCTTGTGCCGGGGAAGCAGCAGCCGCCCGGGCTTATCCAGGGCTCCGCTCCCCACGCAGCGCTACGTCCACACCTTTTTTGACAGCTGAACAGCACATACTCTCAGCCAAATTCAGTGAAAGTTTAAAAAGAAATAAGTGGGAGGGGGAAAAAAAAAAAAAAACAACCAACAAAACAAAACTCACTTGAAGATATTTCAGTTTCTTCCTGATGCGTTGTGACGGGGACTGGTTTGTCTTTCCGAGTAACTTGACCCGTCCCTGCCCCAGGGCTGGGCTGCTGCGAGTGCTCAGTGCCGGCAAGAGGAGAATGCGAGTTTTGTGGGGACACGTCCCCCTCTCCAGCTAAGCCCCGTCCTGTGCGCCCATGCTGACGTGCGGGGCAGGCGTTTACACAGCTCCCGGCAGAACAGCAGCTCTCCGCGCCGCCCTGGCTCTGCCCACCTCCCAGTGCCACCCGGGGAAAACACCCACTGCTTGTAGGATTTGGATGGTTCACCCTGGGCATTGGGTCAAAAAAGATGGGAAAAGAGGGAAGATGGTCCTGCTCCTTTCCACAGCCTCCTTGAGCGGCCCAGGGGACTGTGGCAATTTCCACGGCGAGGGCAGGCATCTCGCTCCCTCATGAGGATGGGACATCATCGGTCACCCAAAGCGGAGCTCACAGGGCAGGGTGCTGCCCTGGGCACGTGGGGAAGAGAGGAAGGCTGTTGTGCGTATCCAGACCTGGCTCCGAGAGGGGACAAGCTTATCACCTCTGTGGCACGTGTTCCCAGGGAGACGTGGCAGGGTGCAAGCTTTCCCAGCACCCTTGGGGCAGCAGGGAGAAGCCATGGGGGATCAGAAGCCCCATAAATCATACTCTGGGCTTCTGACTATCTTGGAGCCGATTACCATAAGACACAGCGGGTTGGGATGTCGGGGAGAGCGAAGCAGCACATGAAAAGTCTTTGTTTGCAGGATCCTGGCTGGGGACGGGGCTCACAGCCTGGGGATCCTCATCTGCCCATGGCAGGGGGACGGAACTAGATGATCTTTAAGGCCCCTTCCAACCTAAACCATTTGATGACTTTGTGATTTCAGCTGCAAACCAGGAGCGCTCTTCTCTGTCCCAAAGCGGAGCGCACCCACCCAGGGAGCGCAGAGATCCCAGAGAGGCGGCGACCTCGGCGTGGAAATTCCCACAGTATCTAGTGAGGAAGCCAGCCCTGTTGCACTGGAAACATTGGCCGGTGTGGTGCTCATCAGCCACGCTCGGCTTCTAAAGCAGGAAGACAGAGCATTGTAAAGCAGATTATACTGATTTGCTTTCGCACAGTGCAGCAAGCAGCAGAAACAGGAAACATCACAATGGTCTTCAGTGTACCGGAGATGTCTCAATTGTTATACTCAGCAATACGCCTGTTCCTATTAATGTGCCATTCAGTTATTTAGGAGACCAACAGAAAATCCCTGCCAAAAGGGACGGACATCTTTTTGCTCGTTCCACCCGCCTTTCAAGCGGTCCTGCCCAAATCAGGAGGGTGAGCTGCCTGAAAACTGACTGTGCTGGATTCCCGGCGTACGGGGGGGGGCACGGTTCGGCGCTGCAGAGACAAACATCCCCTTCAGAGAGGCTTGTTAAGCTATTCCAGATGTGATCCAGCCAAGTTATTATGGCAACAAGGAAATAAGTGGCAGAAAACTGCTCACGAAATCCAACCGTCCTGCCCAAGGTTCAGAGGCACATTCCTGTGCCGAGCTGCGAACAGACCTTCGTGCACGGAGCCAGGACCAGCACGGGGGGAACTGATTTTTTCAAGGAGGCGAACAAGAACGGGGTTATTCAACATCCTTTGAGAGCAGCCAGAGGCGGCACACGCGCGCGCTCCACGAGCGGACGCTGCCCGACAAGCACTTCGACAAGGAACAATTTTCTTTTGTCCGTTTCTTAGAAATAAGCAGCACTGAGAACAAACTCAACCAACCCCAGCGAAGCTTCAATGGCTTTTCTAAATGGCTCACGCCGTGGCGCCCCACCTCCCTCACTGCATTTCTGCCCCCACCGAATAGGTCAGTGAATTAATCTGGGACCAGAAACGTTGTTGGAAATGGGAAATAACAACCGAGAGGCAGCCCGTGGCATCCGGCACAGTACTGCAGACCCCCAGCACTGAAGCTCACAACAAGATGGGGCACACGGAGAGATGCAGCTCATCCACAGAGCTCACAGCTGGGCTGGGGAAAGTCATAGGAAGTGGCAAAATCCATCTAGAAAATTATTCCTTTGGAGAAGCAGCCCAGATCTGGATTAATCCTTTTTGGTTAGGGCCACAGGACTGCATAAAGACATCATCTCAGACAGTGACAGAGTAATTCTGGTGGAGAGGGGCCCACTCTGGTGGTCTCCAGCCCAAACCCCTGCCCAAAGCACCCAGATTAGGGCGCTCAGGGTCATGCCCCATTGCATCCTGAACACCTCCAGGGATGGAGGTCCCACAACCCCTCCGGGCAACTTAATATTTGACCAGCCTCACCACAGAAAAGTTTTTCCTTATATCTAATGACAATTTCCCATGGAGGGGTCCTGGTGCAGTGACACCCACTGCCCAGGCTCGAGGAGGAGCCGGGCACCAGCCCCACGCTGACACAGTTGGGCAACTATACACAAAACGAGCCCGTACCCAAAGAGCGACTGCACCAAAGAAGGAACAAGGTGAGACTGGGCCCAGGGCCAAGAAGTGGCTCTGCCATAGCAAATAGGATGTGGTAGAGCAATTCATTTGTTCCTCTTTTGACCCTGAGTAGCTAAAGGCCATCTTTTGTACAGCCTCAGCATTTCAGCTTGAAAGAACCGATTTCAAGTCATCCCCTGCTCTTGAAGCCCTCCCAGACCCCTCAGCTGGACATGAAAGCCCAGCCAAGGTGAAAAGAGTAAGGGCATGGTCCACAGCCTCCCACCAAGGCCAGGGTTTGCTCTGTCTTCGCCAGCGGGATGTGCGTGGGGGAGTGATGCCGGCGCAAGGGAAAACGTGGGCGGCTGAAGGGAGAAGTAGCAAAGTAAAGGTCAGTCGGGCTTAGCCAGACTCCCTTGGAGACAACCTCTGAACTCTCTCAAGGAACCACGGGGGAAACCTCAAGACGTCGCTTCCCTTTCTGCAAGCCCCTGCTGGAGGCAGAGTAACACCAGCAGGGGAACAGCCCAGCACAGCGAGACCCTGGGGAAGGCAGCCCCAAATCCCTGAGAGACACACCCAAAAAGTCCTGGAAAGGGGTGCTAGCTGAGTGCCCCTGGGGTGTCCCAGGAGATGGAGCTCCCAGGGACCGGGTTAATTGAGGGATGGAAGGGGTGATGCTGGCCCTGCACCCCAAGGAAGAGTTGGATGGTACTGCTACATACTGGAAGCAATGGGATAGTGGGGTGCTATCCTGCTGCTGGCCAGAAACCTTTATAGCCCACGGCCCAGAAAATGCCCCAAATGTCTCCAGCTGCTGCTGCAGACACTCACCCTCCTGGAGCTTGACACTCTGCAGGTAGAGAGGGTTCCTCAGCACGTTGCAGCGCCCAGGCTCATCCTCCTTGGTGAAGAGCAGCAGGTCGGAGTAGACAAAGAGGGTCACCTGGAAGCACAAGAGCAGCAAAGAAGCTATAAGGAATTCATCCCTTGGCACTGAGACAGTGTCCTGGAAAGGTCCTCTACCCAGAGGAGACACGCCAGCCATGACAGGCAGCCCAGACACCCCTTCCCTAAGGAGCTGATTGCCGCTACACCCCGCAGGGTGCTCCCAGCAAGCTTCGGACGAGGTTTCCCTGGCTTGGCAGCCACCTACCGAGGCTCGTGGAGTCCCGTGACAAGAGGGATAAACCTGCCCGACAGTTTAACGCCACGCAAACACACCCTCTGCTCTCTCGTGTCACTTCCCATTTACATAAGTTATAAATCAGAGGAGCAGGAGGAGGGAATAAGTTGCTGACTAATCCCAGCACGCTGCAGAAGTTGCAACCTAAAAGCGAGTGTGATTTCTCTGAACACACTCGCGAAGGAGCCTCTCACTGTTCTCAGCCTTTGCATGCCCCGTTTTGCTCCCTCTGAGAAAATACCAGTTTGGCTTTTACAACAGTAGAACCCACGACGGCAGTTGCACAGAACAAACTTGACACCTTTAAACCACGCTGACGGGTGGAAAGCAAACACGGAACCAAGTGCCTGCCCACCTCTGTGCTTGAGCAGTGACTCAAGTGTCCCAGAAGCTGGGAGCTACTCTGGAGCAGCGATAAGTGCTCAAAAGGTAGATTTTGTTCTGCTTCTGGCTCTTGCGTGAGGTGCCTGGTTCAATCAGTACAGATATGTGTGATCTCTAAAATAAGAAGAATGAGCTTCTCCAAGTTGCTGGAGATCCTTGACCCAGAAGCCCGCTGGGGGTGAGTGGCTCAGTGCAATCACTATACCCATAGCTGAGGTTTGAGCCTGTCCCGCTCTCCAGCAGAAGTTAGGGGCGTGCAGCAATACTCAGAAGATGCCAGGACGCGGTTGCAGTACGCCAGCGGGCACATTGGATGCCGGACCTTCTGCACACTGCCAAAATCACGCACTGCTCTCAGCACAGGACGCAGCATGTGAGCACGTGGATGCTTTTAACCGCTTCTTGGGATGCTCCCAGAAACCTCCCACAGCAAAGGGAAAGCTGCTTCGCAACACCGAGCAACAGCAAGGAAGGTTTTGTGGCATTTTAGCAACCCTCTCCCAAAAACAGCAAACAACCCAGCATCCCAGGGGCTTACTGGGAGCTGGCACCGCTGCCACCACCATGTCACCCTCTAAAAGGTGACTTTGCTGCGGACAGGGACTGAGTCACTGTTTACGGTGACACACTGCCAGTACAGTTTGTCTCCGTGCCCAGCGGCTGACAGACACATGTCAGGAGGACAAGCCAGGGAACAGTTTAACACATGGCGGCGAGTCTCACGTCAAGGCAGCAGCATCTGGCCTTGAAAGCAAAATCAAGCCCTTGCCACAAGATTTCTCCTTGCCACACAAATTCATTTATGTGGGATTCTTAGTAAGCTACTGGTGTAGCTTTAATTGACAATGAAACCAGGGAGTGTCTGTTTCCCTCTGTATTATTTGGAAAATCCCTTCCTCTGCTCTCAACGCACTGTTGGCCCACTGCCCACTTTCACCCTCTTCATTACTTCTGGCCTTATTATTAACATTCGTTAATTCCTTAATGAATAATTCCTTATTCGTTAAGGAATAACGAAGTACAAACTGCACTATAATCTTTCTCCCATGCCCATCTTGTTCCAAAAGGTAACTTTTCTGGGACATGTCTGGTGCCATCCCAGGTCCCCCAGCCTCAAAGAAGAGATGTCCAGGGATTTTGAAAATAGCAACTCAGCAAAGCGAAGGAGATAAAAGCACGACCAGCAAGTGGTGATGCTGGAAATGAAGGAAAGAAAATGAAGACCTAATAAACACAGAAGTTTAAAGGGTAGATAAAAAGATTAGAAGTAGCAGCAGGGAAAAAATATCACTTCAAAACCAAGCAGATTTAAATAGGGAATCATGGAAACAGAAATACACGAGAAGTATTTACAGGTAACATTGTGCTTTTATGGGAAGATGGGACTGATCGAATTCAGGATGCAGAGAAGACAGAAGCACAGCCAGTGTGGGTTACGTGAGAGCATCTCTATTAGATGATGCTTCCAGGAAGACACTAGACTTTGGAGCAGCTCCACACAAAATGGTTTACAGAGGTCCCTCTGCTCCTCCAAGTTGCTGGGGGAAGAAAACGAGGGTGATCCTTCCACCCACACAGCCAGAGCCTGCAAAGAGCACCCCAGCAGACCCTGGTAGAGCACCTACCCCACCTCCAGAGCTGAGCACGGGAAACTCGAATCACAGATGACCCTAAGGCAGCAGTCAGCAGGTATGAGAGGGGAGGGCTGGAGTGAGTGATCTGGAGCTCCGCCTGGGGTTGCCATCACACTGCTGACAAGCTGCAGCATGTCTCTAACAGCCCTTTGCAAACAGATCTGGTATCTACCATGAAAAAATCACAGGGCTTATAAAAGCTAAAGAGCAAACAAAAAAGAAACACAGCACCTGAATTCATCCAGGCAAGACACGGAATCCACCAGGGCTGCTCCTTGGAGAGTCAGAGTATCTTTGTGTGTTTCCCAGAACTAACTTCCTAACCCAAAACCAGAAATTAAAGAACTGGCATGATGAAAGGACTCCTCGGAAGACAGAGAGAGGCACACCAGCGTTATCACTACAGTGATCAAGGCCACACGGCAGTTGTCACACAGACCTTTTGGGGGCTGTGAATAGATTTTACAAAGGAAAAAAAAAGATGTCCATAGAGGCTGACGCGGATGTCTCAGACACTGTTCATCTGGGCACGCTCTGCACCCCCGCAAACAGCAAAGCCTCTTCTGCTGATAGATTTGACTCACTACAGAACACAACTGGGAAAGCACTGTTACAGAAAGAAGCGGCATGTTTCCTAAAAGAAAACAAGATAAAATGAAAGGCAGGAGGGAAGGTGGAAAGCAGCGGGTTGGTGTGCTTCCCCAAGATGAGAACAGGAGATCAGTGCTGGGACTGCGTGAGCCCCACTGCAGGAAGGAGGAAGCGATAACCACGCCTGGTAAAGCAAAATATGGTAACAAAAACATTACAAAAAGGTGCCCAGAAATTAAGCCTTGCAGCCAAAGTACCTCCCCATTCACGCTTAAGAACAGTTAACTCTCCTCCTAACCCCGTCCTCTTCTGCTCGCCAGCGCAGAGAGGCATCGCCACTTGGGGTACGGCAGGGAAGGGTTGGCACACTGCAACCGCAGCGGTGCATCAGCAGAGACACTGGCGCAGCAGATCAGCGCAAATCCTGCCTGCTTGTCCCAGTGCTCGGCAGGAAAAGCTGAGCCAGTGGATGCTTTCCGAGTCATCGCCCTCTCTCTCTCTCCAATAGCCTCATAGCCGTGCCCAGTGGAGCAGAGGGAGCTGAGGAAGCAGAGTGAAGCGGAGGCAAGTCTTTTATGATAGAGCTTTCAGATGCCAAAGGAGAACATGGTGATGATCCCCTGCATCGCTGGCCAGAGAATGAGAAATCCTATGTAATATAGAGAAATCCTATAATCCTTCGTGGGGAGCTCTTAAGACAGGTATCCACCCCTGGGACTGATCCACACACATATACTATTTACCAGCACTGGATTCTTCTCCAGAAGAACTGGGTGCAACTCCAAGGAGAAGCTCCAGTGATACCAGTATGAGGGTTGTATCTGCAAAGTTCAAATGTCCCCACTCACTCAGTTGAGCTAAACCAATTTCTTAATCCTCCTCAATTTTTTCAGATCTTGATTTATCCTCGTAGCCCTCTTGTGACACCATCCAAATTTTCAGTATCCTCTACAAAGCAGACATCACTCATCAGACCAGGAATGACACAGCTCCCCACGTACAGGGTGATATCACCCAGTCACTTCTATTCAGTGCTGCCCTGATCGTATGCTTCAAACTCACAGCTCTCTTGGCCACAGCTTTGCACTGGCAGTTACTCACTCCGTTTTCACACAGACCAGAGCAATAGGAGCCCATGATTAAAAGTTACCACAGCATTGTACATCAGCATCTCAGCTGAGCCCTGGTCTAAAAAGAGAAGCAGGCTCTGCTTCACAGGTGAGGTCGGTGCACGTACACAGGCATGGCACTTTGGAGATGAGCATGAACCTCCCAGGTCAGGGAAACTTCACCACCTTCAGTGATAAACCAAAGCCTTTGAGTTGTTGCTTTCCACGCTACAGCCCTAACTCTCTAAGCGTGACCTGCTCCTTTGCTCCTGGATTTTTCCTTCTGCATGTATCCATGTTAAATGCATGTTCTCCTAGACTTCTCAGAAGTCCTTTAGACCACAGTGCATTTACCCTCTTTTACCATCTCACATATTTTATTTTTTCTGCCCAGGCATTTATTCTGGCAAGGAATTTATACACTCGGGAAGGAGTTCATGCACTCAGCTAGACTTTGATGAAGATATGCCACCACACTTGTCAAAAGGATATCCACAGCGAAGACTTTAGCTGTCGACCCTGAACCTCACCTTGGCTTACCTGAATCGAATAGTCTCCTACCATGAACATCAGGGGAAAGCAGGCACTGAAGACCTGAAGGGATCATGCACCTCCCCTCAAACACTAGCATAAGCAGTGGCTGTGCTGATGGGGAAACGGTGTAAAAAACAAGGAAGAGGAGGATATTAAGAGGCCGTGAAGAAGGGACAGAGTAAGCAGGAGGCAGGAGGTAAGGGCAGGTTTCTGGTATTCTCACCCAAATGAAAGTGTCTAAAAAAAGGCTGTAAACAAGATCTTTAAACACCTGTGCCAGGGTGTAGGGTTTTGGTCAACCCACTGTGTTGGCCAAATTCAGCCACCCACTAAACAGGGACATGGCAACCTCCTCCCAGGCCAGGAGTGCCGAGAACTCGCAGTGCAACGCTTGGGATGAGAGAGAAGAGCCTCTTGCCCTGCAGAGAACAGCATAAATCGTGGGTGTGCCAGTTCATGTCCTCCAGGCTCCTGGCAGAATTGGCGGCTCACAGAGTTCACAGGAGGACCATCCTGACCTGCAGACCCTTCCAGGATGGCAGAAAAGAGAGCTGAGAAGGGGCCAAGCATGGCCCACGCTGTGAAGGTACCTCGGGGCTTTGGAAAGTTGCCTATAGGTCCATTAGGGATGGACTGAAAAGGACAAAGCCCACATTTGTCACCTTGTGCGCAATCGCCTGCATCCCGCCGGTTCCTCTGGCGCTTTGCGGGCTGGAGGGATCTCAGAAGACCATAAAAGCGGGAATTGCAACAAAGTCTAGACAGGATGTGATTAAGGCCTGAATAAGGATTGCCCCAGAGGTAAGGTCAGGGAAAGGACAGATGCTGGCAAGCCTCCAGAGAGATAGGTTGACTCCTTCAGGAGATGGGAGAGAGAGTTTGCTCGGTGATGAGGGTGCAGTGCCTGATGCGGAAGCTGCCATGGGGAAAAGATTCAGGGGGTTTTTGAAAAGAAAACGAAACAGGACTCCCATCTCCAGCCCCTCCCTCTCTCAAGCCACTTAGCCAAAGCAGAATAAAACACAGAAAACAGTCCTGCAAACCACAGGAGCGGTGGTCCAGTTTGAGAGAGGCTGATTGGAAAGAGCAGAGGGAAAATGGAAAACCACACGGAGTGAGGAAGAAAGGACCGATCAGGAACAAGACAGCCTCTGTTTGGGCAGCAGAGAAGGCTGGAGAGGGAGTGAGCTTCAGTCCAGCAAAAAGAGAAGTCAGAGCCCTTCTGTACCAGGGGAAACTCCATCGTGTCCAGGATGGTTTAGGCTTTGCTGGCTTCAGAAGTTTAGTTTCCCTCATCTCACAGCCCGTCAGGACCAAAGCAGGTGCCCTTGCTCGGCTGGAGAAGGGGAGTCTCCAGCTTTCCAGAGAGACCCGCACTGATTCCCTGAAGCTCTGCAAAGCCTGCCCTGACCCTGTGACACATTGCAGACGTGAGAAGCCCTTCCCCAGGGATGTGGATGATGTCCCAGTGTTGCCACCTACAACCGCCAGCTCCCAGGAATACGGGGCTCAGCACCACGCTGGGGTTCACACCGAGGGAAAGACTCACGCCTTCCAAAGCAGACGCTGCCACATGCTTGTTTCCATTCACTGGTGCTATTTTTTCCACTAAGCTTAGTCACAACCCTCTTGCTTTCCCCTCTGCCAGCTTTACACAGACATCACGGCCTCAAGGCACCATCGTTCTCAAAGAGTGTCTCATGTTCCTGGCCAGTGCACAGCATCCTGCCCTTTCCTGGCAGCAGCTCCAACTGGGAAATCCTCTTCCAGCCTCGTGCTCATCCTTAGGGCATCGTAAGCAGAGTCCTTTCCCTGAGATGTCCTCCTGATCAGCGGGTCTCTGACATGGCTAACGTGGCCGTTTGGAGACAGAGCAGCACACCTCCTCCAAACATGACTGTGCTGAGGCTCTCCATCATCTAAATATGAACACCCCCATGCACACACATGTTCCACCCAGGCTGCAAACGGCATTAGTTATTCATAATTATTCCACATTTGGCTGCTACTACAGACCTCTGCATCTGACCTGAAAACAAGCAACTCCAAATCACGCAGGAGAAGCATCCTGACTTCAGGCTGGCCACCACACTACCAAGCCATTGCACCACAGCTGTGCTACACAGCCACGTGTCTACCTGATTTTCATTCATGCAGGTGCCCAGAAGAGCCTGAGCCACAAAGAACAGCAGCACAGACAGGGGAAGAGTTTTATTTACACATCAGTGCCAAGTTTCCTAACTGATCATGCAATTTTTCATGTACTTTGGTAGGAAAAAAAATAAAAATAGTGATTCAAATCAAAGCAAGGGATCAATTACACGTTGAAAACCAGAAAGAGGGAGGAGTCACTTAACATAACACAATCTCATACTGTTTTGTGCAGACCAGTGATATGACGTGTCTCTGGGATTCTGCTGTCAGCCACCCAGAAAGTGCTACCCAGAAACTAAGATTAGTGAAGTAAAAATTCCTCTGTGGCTCTGTGAAGATGACACATTGTTCACTCCAACTACATTTAAAACAAAATTATTCTGTACAGCAGTGAGATTCTCAGAAAATGCCCCAAAAGAAAAGGCAGTTTCCTCCAGCACTAGTGAGCAATGCATGAGTGGGCTCTCCCAGCTGCCGCTTCCTCCGTCCCAAATTCCAGAGCTTTGCAGACTTTACCATGGGATGCAAGTGAAGCCAGCAGCAAATGTAACCGACACGTCCACACTCGGCCAGTTTGGATGTTGAAAGTTGTCACATACACAGGTTCAGTATGTAGCCAAAGCTTAGCTGTTTCCCCAGACTTTTTAACACCCCCCTGATGACATTGCAGAAAAGAAGCTGAAGTTAGAAAATAAGAGAGGAATTTGGATGAGACATGCGACCTGTTTCAGGAACTAAATTTCTGAAAACCTCTGTAACAAGTTCTCTGTCTAGTCCTCTAACCTGGCACAAAATATTCTTAAACTCCCTCTTTCTGAGTCTGCTGGTGGCCTCAACTGCCGGGCCAGGACTGGCATGCATTTGCCATGCGCAGTTTCTTCTTTGCGAGCATGAAGGAAGAGAGGAGAAAAAGTTGATTTGTAGCAGAGAAGAGTTTTGGTATTCAGTTTGTCCCATGATAAGCTGATTACAAGTTTTTCCAAATATCATATATTAATGTAAGTACTGCACATTGAAACATTTCCCTTCTCGACCTACCATGTAAGACTACAGAAGAGCATGTTTAGAAAGCTCAGAGAGCATAGAAAGGGTCTTACCTGTATAGTCCTGCTTCTGCTCTCGTGAAGAAGCAGTTCCTCTGACAGAAGCAGAGTCCGGGCTGGGTTGCAAAGATCTAAGGGCTACGTTTGAAAAGGGAAAAAAAAAAAAAAAAA
>NW_009649571.1:1507246-1535161 GCF_000708025.1 Charadrius vociferus
GGTGGGAAAAATATAGGGGGTATGTTTTAAAAAAAAAAAAAAAAAAAAAAAAAAAAAAAAAAGAAACAGTCAAACCTTCCACTGGAAGTGTGGTTTGCCAGAAAAGCTTTCCACCCTTTCCACCCACCAAACCCACTTTGTCTTCACTTGAAGCTGTAACTCATCAAGGGAGAAGCCACCCCACACTGTGGTCAACAGGGCAGAAAGTCTGCAGTCCAGCTACACAACAGAAACTCTCACACTTAACACCTACGTCAGACCCATCTATAAAAAGACAATCAGCCGCTTGCCTCTTTGTACATTAACTGTTGCACAGAGCTTATGGGCGCTTTTTAGCAGGAAACACAACCACAACAGTAGCACATTAAGTTCTCACATCTCTCAGACAAGAATATTTGCTACGCAGTTTTATGGATTACTCTCGCAGCAAGTTAAAGCAGCTTTGAGAAGGCTGCCCTTTCTCGTGCCATGCTGCACGCTCAGCGCCTTCTCTGTTTAACGCTGGAGAAGAACGGGACAGGTTCAGTCATCCCGACTGCAGGACAAACCCTGCAAAACCAGCCCAGGAGGATCCCCCTGAGCAGCACGGCCAGCAGGCACGCGAGGGCACCTGCACCTTGCAGCAGGAGACAGCACGAAGCATAAAAACCAGTTCCTGAAGTGGCAGAAACACCCCAGACTCAATCCAAGACACAAGTTTAGGAGGTGAAGATGCAGAAGTGCCAGCTGGGTTCCTACCAAAAGGCAACCCATGTCCATAACCAGGGCCGGTGATGGCACTGGTGCTAACGTGAAGAGCCACCCAGGTGCCATCGGGAAGGACGGAGGTGAGCATAAGCCTGTCCCCCAGCACCGGCCCAGCACCGCATTTGCCCCCAGGCAGTCCACTGGCTCAGGCCAGAGTGACGGACAACACGGATTGTGGGTTTGAGCCCAAAGGAAGTCTGAGCTGACATGACAGCGTCATTGCTGCTAGCAGGGGAGGAGGGATGGTTCCCCAGAGCCTCGGAGATGGAAGTATTCATCACTAATATACTTAAATGTACAGGATCAGATGAGGTTTTCTGGGGTTCTGGCCATATGAAGGACAAAATGGAAGACAGAGGTAGTTAGAGCTATTACCACCAAACTCGGGACTAAATTTTAAGAAAATCATTTACGGAACTGGGGAGTGACAACATCCTCTGTCGAATCATTACTGCTTTGGATCCTTGTCCATGATTTTAGTGCTGGCCACCAGCTAAACTAAAAACCCTTTGTTTGCACACTATAATTAACAGCACAAAGAACCCATGGGAAGAAACCACGTTGACCTTCAATTATGTGAAGTTGTTTGCTGAAGCCCAGAAGCTGGGATACCTTCTCCTAACTCAAACAAAAACCCGAGGACCGGACTTGAAAGCTCAAAAGAGAAAAAACTCCAACAGAGAATCTCTTGAGCGGGACACAATTCCCTTTGAGAAAGTACCCAGCACTGTGCTGAGCACAGCCAGGGGATCCACGTGTTCGCGGTATATACTGCGGGGATGTACATCCACCTTGCATGACAGCCTGGACCCAACCTACAGCGGCAAGCTCTGACACAGCCTGCTGCGCTGGGCACTGACTGCGTTAGATCCACAACACCTCGCTCCCAGCTGCGCTTACCTGCACAAAGACGGGGAACACCAGCACTTTGGGAGCCAGCGTCACGTAGGTGCCGTAGCTGGAGTGCGGGATGTGTGGCCTCACTATGGTACAGTTCTGGTAGTTCCCGTAGCTCTTCATCGTCTGCACAGTCTTCATCAGCCTGGATTTTCTCCCAGACCCCATGTGCGATTTCCCTTTACACGCATTTCCTGCACCGGCAGAGGAAGCAGAAAGAAGCACAGAATCAGAAGAGAGCTCCCGCAAAGCTGCCGCACGCTGCCGGCTCGGCTCCTGCTCTTGCAGGCTGGAGGAGGGCACGTAAATCCTGAGGGGAATAGCTGGAGCCGAAAGCTGCAGGGACATTCATCACTCTGCTATCAAAATTTCCCCGGGAATCATGAAATAACAGCACTGACTTCATTTTTCCTAATGCAAAATGAGATGTCCCTTGACATTTCTGCTCAATCAAGAGCTACTCACTTGCTGGACCAAGGACTGAAACGGATCACACCAGCAGCACAAACACATCTACATACAAACAAAGACCCAAGGAAGTCACCGCAAGCTCAGCTGCAGGCCAGCACGTCTGCCTCTGCTTGGCACACGCTGCCTTCTGCACAATTTGTGAATACAGTACTTTGCAGAAAGAGATGTGGTACCGTTATATGCACTTCCCTATGCAGTACAGAAAGTATGAAATAAGAAATAGAGAACAACCCCAAACATGACTTTAAACGGTCATCCTTGAATCACAGGAGCGCCAAGGAGGTTCCCACCATCGAGGAATACCTGCCCACACCACTGAACCCTTTCCTTTCCAGGAAGGGGAAAACCGTCTGTGACTAACTCAGGATGAGAGAAAAAAGCCACTGGGAATTTAAACCTTGGGACATTTTTATCCACACAAGTCCTGCCTGCTCGGGATTCTGGGCACAGGAGTTAGCAAAGCGTAGGAATTTCACGTCATGGGGTGCTGGGTGATGGGTTAATCACAGTTTTTAGAAGATACTAAGATTGGAGGTGTCAGAGAATGGGACAGAAGCGATAAACACATTCATGTACATGGGATCAGTCCATGCCTTTCCAAATCACTCCCAGGGATGTGATGGTTACTCAGACACGGGGGTGTATTTATAAAGTATTATTTCATCCTTTTTACATCATCCACTATTTTTCAGCATTACATTTCGGTGCTGGAAAAAGTCCTAGCAGCCTGACTGCTTTTTCACTCTGTCCCTCTTCATCGCAGTGAGCCGTTATCCTCTTTCAAAGGAGGGATTACGCAGCAGCTTTCCTTTGCAGCCTCCCACCTCAGCTGGTCGAGCAGAGCTATGACTTTCCCAAGAAGCCAACACCAGCTCCTGCGGCCCCTCCACACCTGCCAATCTGCATCTGTAGAGGCCAGGAGACATTAGGTTGTATGTCAAACCAGGGCAGAATCTCTACTGTAATCAATAATCCTGTGATTAAAAGCATTATTGATAATTACCAACAATTACCATTGTTCCCTGCTACCTACTGTGTGGGTGGAGTCCTTCCTTCCCCTATTGCGGGGCAATTGCTGCTATATGGGATTTCTCAGCCCTTTCCTCCCAGCCCAGAGGAATGCCTTTGAGTACATCCAGCAAGCTCCCACCAGCATTTTGTCTCGCGAGCACAGGCACAGGACATGGGGTGGTCTGAGGATGCTCTGCCTGGATAGACACTATAATTTTCTCAGCAGCAATGCAACAAGGCGAGAGCACCACAGACTGCAGGGACCCAGTGCCCATACGCAGAGCTGCCTGCGAGCAGCTCGATGGTTTGGTGGGCGATCTGTTGGAGGCAGCAGTGCTAAGGATGGCTTTAGGCATCCTCCTCCCCAGAGTCATCACATGGAGCTGGGATGAGACCAACACACAGGACCAGAACCAGAAAGGAGCTGCTGCCCACTGGGCTGCTCTGCTCTCAGGTGTGCTGGGACAGCACAGCCGCCAAGCGGGGAGCAGCTGTGAAATATTTCCCATTAGTGTCGTTAAACCATTAGGCCCAAGGGCCTCAGTGTTCTCTGGTGACATGCGGTTTTGGCCACTCCAGATGTCCCCAGGCCCACAGTGCACATCTCTCCCGCCATACGCAAACTCCCGTCCCAGCAGCAGCAGCACCTACCAGGCTGGGGACAGAAGGTGGGACAGGGTCATGTTTCCCAAGAGCCCTTATCCCCACACCACATCCTGCTGGGCACCAGCGACCTGTGCTCTGTCCTAAAACTTGCAGGCAACAACTCCAACAGAACTGAATGTCTCTAACCAAAAAGTCACGCCTTCTTTCAGTGGGGCTTCTTTTGAAAAGTGAAGTATTTTCTCCCTCCTCCCTGAAGCTGATGAACTAAACGAGCTGGGGTCCAGCAGGCAGACCTCCCCACTTGGATTTTAACACATCCAGGTGAGGAACTGGAGCGTTAGCCCAGGATCCTCCCACACAGTGATGTCTCGGGAACACGTATGAGCAAACTCTGCTGCAGCCCCCTGCTCGAGGGGTGTCCCAGCAGAGACCCCGCAGCGTCCCTCCCTCCAGCCCCGGCGTTCTGCTCCCACCGCAGCACCTTTCTGCACAGCAGCTTCTGCCTTTGCACTGTGACGGATACCCATAACCTTCCCGAGCAGAAATGAGCCAAAACACTTCTGAACATGGCTCAGAGCAGATAAGGTCTCGTCCAAAGCAAATATACAAACCTACCCAACATTACATATTCCATTAAGTATTAGGAAATGGCACATTTACTTTCAGATAAACGCCAGCAGAGCCAGACCGTGCTCTGCCGGCAATCCAGACCTGCTGTTTACTGCTTGCTGTAACAGCCTGCCTTTGCAGGGGGGTGGCCCTCATGACCTAAAAGGTTGTTTCTACCTCTAAATCCAATAACCCTGACGTTTTCTCTTTTCCCTTTTTCATGGTTGCACTGCCAGATAAGATCAAAACACGAGAGGGCTCAACACAGGCCAGATAAAATCTGTCTGGGCTGTTCGGGATCTGCTTTTCCTCTTATCCCTAAATCACCTCATTTTATCAGAGGAATTGATCAGCTGCACAAGTCCTGTTTTCTGAACGCTGGCACAGAAAGGCATCCAGCCTGCCCGAAGCATGAGCTCCTGTCACTGTGGCACTGGTGGCCAGCTCCACTCCACCACGCTTAATCACTGCTCAGGTTAACTACTGCATTCTTCCCTCTGAGGACTTACAATTAAAATAAACTGAAAACAATCACTAAAAATTGTTATGGGAAGAAGCCCAGGTCTTTCAAATTCCACCCTGCTGTAAGAACAAGTCCCTGTGGTCCAACTCATCTTTTCACAGGATCCACAAACAGCAGGAAAGAGTTGCAATTATCTGTGGAACAAAACATCCCCTGCAGTTGAGCTGCGGAAAAGTCTTCTGGCTGCAGAGCTGCAGGGCTGGGAGCATCCAAGGCACAGGGGTCTCGCACCCACACTGCTTCCCCTCCTGCATCCCCGCCACAGCTTTGCCAGCCCCACACTTTGCCTTCTACAGACACTGTCCCATCTTTATAGGCAGCACAAAACTTCCTAGCTGGAAATTGTGCCGATAGCTGTGCCCATGCCAGGGAGGGACTGCTGCGGTAACGACAGTCCTGCAAGGTCAGCTCCACGCCTGGCAGGTCAGCTCCACTACAGACACACAGCTCATCCTAAGGGCACCCTAACAGACCGGGGTGCAAGTGTGGCCTCCCAAAGCTCCCAAATCAATGAAATGGCAAGAGGTGGTTCTGCATGCAGCTGGGCATGCAGAAAATTGCAAGTTCAACAGCACCCAGGGAACAGCCGAAGGAGTATCTCCAGGACTCACTGTTCTTGGGTTGTTTCTGTCCTCAGTTTTCCACCTGAAATGACAGTCACCTGTTGACATCTAGTTCAGGGAGACCTTGCATTAGTCTCTGCTCCCCGTCTCGCAGCCCAGGATTCGTGCAGTGCCGCACACCTCACCCCACTCTTCCTGCAAGCCCATCCATACCCTGTTCTCCAGGAACACCAACCATACCCGTTGCAGAAAATGATTTTATACTTCAAAGGGGTTTTGGGCAGAGCTGGTCCAGAGAGTGCCAGAGGCCTTGTAGCAGCCCAGGAAATGAGTATTCCCCAAACCTGGCACTTCCTCCTGCACTAATGTCTGTAAACACCTGAGCCATGACCATCCTCACTCACAGCATCCCAGACTGGTGAGGGCTGGAAGGGCCCTCTGGAGCTCCCCCAGTGCCACCCCCCGCCAGAGCAGGGGCACCTCCAGCAGTGGCACAGGACGGCGTCCAGGCGGGTTTGGGATGGCTCTGGAGGGGGAGACTCCCCCACCTCTCTGGGCAGCCTGTGCCACTGCTCTGCCGCCCTCACAGCAGAGAAGGCCCTCCTCAGGTGGAGATGGAACTGCCTATGGTCACATTTGTGCCCGTTACTCCTTTAGTAATAAAACGAAACTCCAAGCAGGGGCCATGGTATTAGCACCCCCAGCAAGGCATTATGCATGAGAAGCTAAACATGTCACGAAGAGGCCCAAGACACATCTGGGGAACCACCACAACAACAATACTTAGCACTTCCACACTTTTTGCTTTTATCATGCTCCTTATGGAAACTCCCTGCCACCAGCCTCCCTTCTTCCCAGCTCCTACAGAGACCTTCTCACCACAAGGCTCATCTAGTGACAGCAGTTGTGCTCTCCTCTGGGCTTGTGGGTATGGGTCTTGCTTTTATGTTTGATGCAGAGAGCAAGAAGATTATACTACCCAAAAGCCCCCGGCTTCTGTCACTGTCCTCGAAACACGAGGGACTCGGTTGCAGCATGGCAGGGCTAAGGGCAAGGATTCGCTAGTGCTAGAAAGACTGTGTGTAGCTCTGCCAGGTGCTCTGAGCAGTGTTTTCAGCACATCAGCAACTTACCCACAGTAGCGTTGTTCTCCTGATAGACAGGCCTCAGCAGCTGTAAGGCACAACCCAGAAAGGACACAGTCACTGAAGGAGGCTTGAGAGAGACTTTACAACAAGCAACTGCAAATTTTAGCATGCCAGACCCAGCAAAGCCAAAGCACTCCAGAGAGGTGAAAAATCATTTCTGCCCTGTTGCCAGCAGAAAATGAGAGCAGTGACTTGCACTGTGGTCTGCGCAGTGGAAGCACTTCCCATATCCTCACCCCTTGAGCAAGCCCCGGCAGGAGGCAGCAGGTCGTTCACCCCCAGCTCTACAGTCGTAGGGGTAAATGTTTTAGGAAAACACTGAAAGCTCCACCAAGGGACACAGGTCAGGCTTGTAAAAATGGCACACGCTCTCGCAAACATTTAGAGATGATGCTCGGTAAGACTGAAGCACGGGCCAAGAGAGGATCCAGCAAGCACAGCCAACAGCCACAGGCAGTACCCCGAGCGTGGGGTTGGAAAGCAGTCCTACCTGGCTCCCTGGGTTCAAAGGCGCTAAGATGATGTAGTTCTGGTCCGCAACAGAGGGGACGCGGGACAGAGGTGGCATGGTGCTTGGGCTCTGCTTGCCGATCTCCGTGTACCTCTCCCAGCTGTTCAGCACCAGCCTGTCGCTCCCATCATACAGTACGTGGCAGCTCCGGCGCTGCTCGGGCCGCGGAGGCATGGTGCTGTTCTTTTCCCGCTTGTTGGGTGGTGACTGGAGGTCGTAGGCAGACTTGCAGGACGATCTGCGGATCATGCCTTCGTGTCCTGACTTGACCTGCGGGACGAGCCTCCAGACCAGTAGTATGATCTCAGTGGGACAGTTCCTGAAAGAGATGGCATGGGGCAACTCAGAGATGGAGCGGTAGGGAGTGAGGCACCCCGCAGCATTCGGACAGCCATGAGCCCTGCAGTCCTTCCTGCCCCTAATGCCTCTGCCCCTGCCCTGTCCTCCCCTGCCCCCACATCCTTTCTTCTTCTACTCTTCTTCTACTTCCTTTCCCAGTCTTCTGCATCCCTCAAAGCCTGCCCCTTCCTGTAGCCACTCAAAGCTCCTGCTGCCTGGGCTCCCTCAAACCATCTCTCCCAGCGCCCTGGACTGATGCTTTGGGTGAATACTCACCGGATTTCGTGTGCCAGCTCTACGCATTTCCAGTGCTCCACCGGCTGCTCATTCAGCTGCAGCACCGTGTCAAGCTGCTGCAGACCTGCCTTTTCTGCCGGGCCACCTACCAAGAGAAGAGACAAATGCCAGTCACCTGCTGGACAGAGAGCTGAGAGTATGAGGGAGAGGAGAAGCCCTGGGGCTGGGAGACACCCAAATAGCTTCACAGTTTGCACCATTCACTCCTCCAAACCCAATCTGTTTCCCCTAACACCCACACCTGAAAACAAAGTGGGGCCAGCCAGCCCAGAGCTTCACCTGCGCACGCACGCAGCGCCTGGAACAAAGTCATAAATGCTTTCTCAGAGCTATCACACGAACTTCCTGTTTCCTGGCGTGCAGTGAGGAGCACCAGGGTACAACAGAGACACCAAGTCCATCCTGCAGATCCACACCAAGAGGATATACTCAGGCAACTGAGGGCTGCTGTGACGCTGCTCCCCACTGCGCCCCTGTCTGACACCTGTCTGACCCCCGGATGCTTTCCCAACCAGCCGCACAGTTCTCAGGTCGGCGAGGGAAGGGAAGAAAATCTCTAAAAATTACTGCACCACACTGCCAAAATAGTGACACAGCACTAACCCAGTGACCTCATACCTCATTAAAGGCAACAGAAAATTCATTAAATGAAGTTTCTCAGAGGTAATCAGAGTCCTGCAAGGCATGGGAGTTTCTGAATCACAACATGCTCTGGGAAGCAAAATAGGAGCAGAGTCATTCATTCAAATCAAGAGGGATAAAAATGATCTGATCTCTTACCAGAGTCCACTGCCTGCACACGGACTGGGGAGTCGCAGCAGATTGTGAAGCCAAACCCATCGCTTCCTCGAGGGATTGTAATCTGAAGAGAGACACCAGAGTCACCTGTTAAGTGGGAAAGCAGCCACTGCATGTGATGAGCGAGCATCCCCCCTTTCACCCATGCACTGCCCCACAGCCTTTGGACGTGCGGGCACACGGCATTTCTGGCAGCAGTCGCAGAGCCCAAAGGAACCGTCACGGTGAACGCTGTCGCTCTATGAACCCCACGGACAATGGGTCTCTCCCTTGCTGCAGCCAAAGTGGGGTGGAAAGGGTGCTGAAAAGCAATGCAAAAATCGAGCCGAGGATCAACAGAGGAATGTCACAATACGAGTGTTTATTGGGCATACACAAGTCTCCACTCATGACTCTTGCAAGTGCAAGGAAAGGTCTGATAAGCCACTAGGAAGGAAAACCCAGCAGTCTGGCTATGACACCAATTCCTAACACGGCTTCTCTAAGCAAGTCACTTAAACGCTTCATTTCCAGTTGGGTAATACAGAAATAGCAGCACTCCTCTGCTCCAGAGGAAGCCGCGAGGATCGGCACGCTCCTGTCTGCACGGCATCTGCGCTGGAGTGGGCTCTGCGTGCATCATCCCATTAGCTGGGGTGAGTATGTTTTCTCTCGCTGAGTTTGGAGAGGATGGATGCTGTGTTGATTTAGGCTCATTTCTCCTCCTGATTTAAGCAGCATTGAGCTTATTAATAAAATGATATTTATTTTTTGATGTTGGCTTCCAGCAGCAGCTCAGCATGACAGTTCCTGTAAATACCTGATTATCCCCTAAGACATTTGTCAAGATCCTTGTTTTACTGACAGAGAAAAGAAAATAAAAAATCCAACATCTGACCTGTATTGTTTTGAGGACAAACAGTCAGAGAGAAGACGAGGAATTCGGCAGAAGCTGCCAAGGAGGGGAACTGGTTCCTCACTCCTTTACCACGGGAGGGCAAACACAGCAAGCTTTCATTTCTCTGCACCTTGTCCCTGCTTGATTGCTCAGCATAAAATCAGGCTTCAAAAGAGAAACTGTCTTTCCTTGGCAGGATCAAAAAGTAGGTCCCATCCCACTACGCTGAGTATTTTTCTCTCTAGAGTTTGTTGGATCTTCAAACAGTGGAGGAGGCTGCTCGTGGCTCTGCACCTTCAAACCAACCTCACATCTCAAATACAATGCCTAGGGGAGCCAAGTTCTGCAGAAGCATTACCACTGGCACCTCGGGAACCAGCCCAGCATCTCTCCTGCCATGGAGACTGCACGCTCACTCCCCAGCCCAAAGGCTCCACCATGCCGAGAAGTCTCCCACTCCTCCCTGAGCTGGCTGACTCTTGTCCGCCACCAGTGGAGACACCTTCTCTGAGCCACTAAACAGCAGCTTCTCACTGCTGATGGTTCACTTTCCCCCACTCCCACCGCCATGGCCATTACAGGGAGCTGAACATCCATTTTTGCCGCTGAGTACAGAACTCAGAAATAAAAGCATCTGGCATAAGCTGGAAGGCGAGTGGCAAGGTGGTGAGAGACTCCAGCACCACAGAGGCTCGCTGTACCCATAACTTTGTCAAAAAACGCAGAAGAAATTGTCAAAATAGAGAATTACGGTCTAAGACACAAATCACAGTCAGTTGTCAGTAATACAAAGCAGAGAAGCATTCCGGCGTGAGATGGTCGCTGTAGCCCTGATAAGAAGTGAGCATTCTCAGTTAAGCTGGTTCTTTGTGCAGTTCCCAGTGTACACTGTCCCCCACCACAGCTTTAGTGCAACAGGACAGATTTAGCACAGGAGCGCAGAGAAAAGCTGAGCATGAGCCGGGAGCTCCAATCCAGACCACAGAGGGGAAATTGTGTTCGAAAGTGCAGGAGAGCGGGACCTGCACAAGCAAAACCAGCACCCGCCGTCACACACCGAGCAGGTCCACGAGAACCTGCACCAGCTTTTACAGAGCACAGCAATCTGCTTCTCATCAAGCAAGTCGCCCTTCTCATAAAGCAGCTTCAAGCAACACTTGATGCCCAAATACATTTGCATTAAAGCAGTTTTAAAAAGAGACAGTAGCAGCCTGGCAGAGACTTAGCTGCCTGCCGTGCCTGCCTCTCCTCTAACGAGCGGGAAATTGAGACACCACCTCACAGCTTAGCGCTTTCATCCTCAGCACGCTACCCACAACTTACACAGCAAACGCTCCCCCTCTATCCGCACTTCCACACTGCAGCAACGGGCAGAGATCCGCCAGAGACACCTCTCTGAAGATGCTTTCCTTATTTTCCCAATGTTATTGTTTACAAACGCTAACGATACCAAATCAACACCCTACAAACAGCACACACATAGACCAGAAATGGCAAGAAAGCCCACAGACACTCGTAAACTTCACCGAGACTTGCAGCAACACACACACACATGCTGGCACACAGATTTTTTTTTTTCCCCCCACGGGAGATACAGACCTGTCTGTATCTCCGCTCCGAGCACACCTTGCAGAGTCCATTGAAGCGGTTCATGGCTGGAAAACGCTAAACTCACTGTTAGCCCATGAAAATGCAGTCCCCCGAAGCAGCCGTAATCCCGATCTCCTTGTATCACACGAGTGTGGAACAAACCACAGTCAAACTGGCATGACCGCCCATGGGAACCCAGCTCCAGAGAAGAATGGCAGGAAGCCACCTTTCACCTCCCCAGCCCCTGTCTGTGCTGTATGCCGCTTTACGATAAGCCAGAGGGCTTCCTGAAAACCCTAACTGACAAGGAAGAGAGAGAGTTTTATATTAAAATTCCTGTCAACTATTTAGTATTCCCTAGTCCCTGCTCTGTTGATGTGGCTTTTGTTCCCGCGGCATTCTTCGGCGGCACCGAGCACTTTGTTATTGCAACGTTCTCACAAACACTTGGAGGATGTTTAAGCGGCGTTTCACAGGCACCGGCTGTGCGAGCTTCACTTCATTAAAAAGACGCCTCGCACTTGTTAAACTCGTAAAGGATAAGAGAGTTTTCTTAAGAAAA
This sequence comes from Charadrius vociferus, assembly GCF_000708025.1. Taxonomy (NCBI): domain Eukaryota; kingdom Metazoa; phylum Chordata; class Aves; order Charadriiformes; family Charadriidae; genus Charadrius; species Charadrius vociferus. Next base: position 1,518,796 of record NW_009649571.1, read on the forward strand.
AAAAACAAAAAGAAAAGAAAAGAAAAAGCAGAGTTTGTTTTTGAAAGCACAGACCCAGAGGATACACATGTCCCGACACTTTGTGCTCACAGACTCAGGGAGGGGGAAGCAGAGAGGTCAACTAAATTGCACCCGTGGTGTAATTTTGGAATGAAAGACAAAGAGAAGCTCTTAACCCAGCCAGCAGCAGGGCACAAAGCGGGACTCAGAGAGCCTGCGCCATGCAGCCTCGACTGCCAGCGCCGCTGCACAACCCCTTGGAGATGGGGTCACAACGGAGAAGAGAGCACCTTCCGCACTCCTACACGGGGACGGAAAGGAGAAGAAAGGCTCAAGGGAACCCAAGCCCCAGGCTGCCCTGCACAGCAGCTGGGGTGGCAGGGCCAGGGGAGGCTAGGGAGGGAGCGTGAGGAGCCCCAGCGCTCCCAGGGGACCCGGCAGCGTGGCAGAGCCATCAGAGGCACTGCCTGGGGCCACCCCAGCCACATTGTCCCAGCCCACCCCGCCACCAGGCTAAGCTGGAAGGAGGACCGGTCTTCCTTCCCAGCCACCATCTTTCAAGTCAGTGGCGACTGCCGGAGAGGAAGGGAGGAGAGGGGCGCTGGCTTTGTTTGCCTTGCTCAATCCTATGCTTTAAAACAAATAACTGAAAATGCAGCTGAGGGAAGCAGCAAAGCGGAATTCGGCACAGATAAATCACAGGGCCGACTGAGCCCAATTTCCGACGCAAGCCATGTGTTTGTGTTCCCATTTCCCATCCTTGTCTTTCCTATAAATCACTGAGGCTCCACCATGGGCCTTTCCCTTCCCAGAGCAAACGGTCCTGAAAGGAGGAGGGGAGCAGACACACCCCTCCACGGAGACATGGAGACGGCCAGGGAGGGATGCTGTGCGGCAGGCAGCCGGCCAGCCCCAGCCCCATCACTCCCAGTCCCCGTTGATCCTAGTCAATGGCTGGTGCTTTGTCTCTGTGGCAACATATTAGAAAAATAGGAGGTCCCTGTATGACAACGGGAAGCGAGCCCACATCACTTCCCACATCACCCACCTCCACCAATTGCTGCTCAACTGGGGATAACATTGCCTATAAAAGCCACGGTGTTGACAGGGAGAGTGACACAGCTCCCACCTCAGCATCACCCTCACTACGTCCCTTGGCTCATTTGAAACCTCCCCATGCAGGCTCCACTCCCAGTCCCACATCTTCACACCCCTTGTGGGTCATAGCCCCGTCGTACCTACCTCCAGCTGCTTCATGGTCGCAGCATCCTGGCTTTCCTGCGCTGCACCCTGACTTACAGGCATCAGCTCTGAAAAAAAAAAAAAGGAAAGGCCACATCAGCCCAACAGCACAGGTCTCCTGACAATCCCTTTCCCTCCACACTGCATCTACACACTATATATAAGATCTTTACATGTCATGGGCACATCTCCTCCAGGCTGGTGGCAGCCCTGCATGGCAGCAGCTGCGGGGTGGCTGCACATTTGGGACAGGCACTGCTGTCTCCCCCTGCACTGTGCCAGCCTGTCCTCCTCCACACGCCCTGGCAGCACAGCAAGACCAAGGCAGGAGGAATAGCTCCCCACCATCCTGCACAGACCCCAGGAATCAAACAGAGTCCAGCCACGGGATCAGCCCCGAGTCTGAGAGGCCACAATCGGAATGATGAAAGGCACAGCAAGAGGGAGAGACGTGGCTGCAATGTTGGGGTCCCCACAGAGCCCCTGACAGCCACAGGTAAGCAGGAGCAAGGGTTGAAGGGGAGAACTCCATGTCTGTGTAGACCCTGCTAAACCAGCCAGGATCTCCCTCACGCCGGTATTTTGGGATGCCGGTGCCCACTGAGCATCACAGGGCTGAGAAGTGCTTGTGGGGGCAGAGGTGCCATGGGGCTGGGGGCTGCTTCATGCCAGCACAGGGACAGACACAAGGTTGACTCCTCTTCCAAACCTTACCAATGCTGCCTGGGACTTCCCAGTGGGGAGACGCACCTCTGCTCTGCTTCAGCCGCCGCACGGCCACCTTCAGGTGCTTGGTCCTACCCAGGTCCTCCCCGAGGAGATAGTACCAGCCGCTGATCTCCTGGGTGGGAGGAGAGAAGCTGTCGATGCAGGGGCAGGTACTCAGCCCCCATTTAACTCAGCCTGGCTCCCTGTAGCCCCAGAGGGGTCCCATTGCAGCAGCGGTGCCATGCCCAGGCACGCTTGCACACAGAGGCACAGCCTGGAGTCCTTCTCTTAGGATAAAAGAACAGCTACAGTCCCATCCCCCCTGCAAGAAGGGACCAAGCATGACTGCAGTAATGAGCTTCCACACTTTTAGAGGGAGACAGGGTGCAAGAAAACAGCCAGTCTCCAGTAAATCTGTCCATATCTTGTTTGCAGCATCCGGCACTCTCGGAGGGAGGACACGGCTCCAGCCTTATCGCCAGAGGAGGATGCCCAAACCAGCCTTCAGCAGTGCTGGGTGCTCCTCAGCGGGGCTCCCTCTACCCCTGTCCCATACCCACGTGGCCATGACCTTGGCAATCCCTCTCCTCTCTCCCAGGGAGCCACCGCTGTCTCCCATTGCCCCCCAGGCAGCAGTGGAAGCCAAAGGAATCAACCATCCTGGACCAAGCCCAGGAGTCAGACGGGGTTGCAGGAACCATGCTGCCAGAGGCCAGAGGAAAGGGATCATTTAAGCTGGAGTGTTTTAAATCCACAATGAGGAAACTGAGGAGAGGGGGGATATCCAGCAGCATCATGCAGCACCCAGGAGATAAGGCCAGCTCACCTCCGCCCCAGCTGAGGTCCCAGGATGACCACATGCCACCAGCATCCTCCTCCCATCCCTGCCAGAGTAGGGTGCTGTGCGTGGGTGCTATACACATGGATACTCCATCCTCTCTCCATGCAGTGATACCTTGTGAAACCCACTGCCAAAATCTGACAAGGAGGGGACATCTCTGCAGAGGCCAAATAAGAGCAGAGCAGAAGCTCTTCACGGGCAGGGCTGCAGTTTGGACCTGCTCTGCCTAATTGTCATCACTGATATAGGAAAAAAAAAAAAAAAAAAAGCTGCATCTCACTTATCCAAATTGCAGAGGAGGCCACGCTCAAGCTACCTCTTACCCTCTTCTCAGGTCGTTGCCACAAATAGCTCTTTTTTAACCTCTTGCTAGGGAGTAAATTTCCACGCCTCAGGTGATGTATTAACACTTTCACAAACCCCTTCCAGCTTTGTGACATACTCTGATGTGCCGACACCTGACCAGGGCTGTACAGGGATGAAATCCCTCACCACTGGCAACTAGGATGAAATATTTCCATGTTTTAGTGGGTCAGCAGGAGTCAATTACAGCAGCAGCTTTGCAGGCTTCTTTAGGAAGGCAAACCCAGCTGATGGGATGTATTACCAAGCAGCAACCAGGCTGGGGCAGCAGTACTGTGACCAAATCCACAGCAGTGGGGACAGGGATTCCAGCACAGAGACAGCCTGGCAGCACCGCTGCCTCCAGGAACAGCCCCGGACCTCTGCATTCACCCTCTCCCCACCACCGCCTCAGCCGGTGAAGACCTGGCTGCTGAGCACAGGGAATGAGGCAGACTCCTCCTCAGAGCAGTGCGTCCCCAACCACAGCCCCCACTCAGCCACACGCCGGCAGGCTGAGCGAGGCTGCCCCATCTCCTATCCCCCAGGCAGGGTGGGCAGCACTCGCTGGGGCCACCTCTCTGCACCCCTAATTGATGCTATTCTCTCTCTGTCCCTGCAGAACAGAGTGACGGTCCCCTGTCCAAGGATCCCTCCTCTAACAGCCTCCCCATCCCTGCCTCCAGCAGTCACACCAACACCAGGTTCACAGCAGCCATCCATATTGGGGATGGGACCAGGGAACTCCCTGGGCACCTTCAGAGCATCTTTGTCCCACAGTAGGAGAAGCCTGCTCCTGCCCCAAGAGTGCACTACATCCATCCACCGACTCGAGAGAGTCAGGCCCAGTTCCACGCGCTGCACTCCGGCACGGAGGTACCTTGTCCAGGGTCAGGAGGGACTTCACACCAAAGCTCGTGCAGCCGATCAGTTCGCTCTGTCTGCAGGAGAGCCAGAGACCATCAGCACACACTTGTCAAAAACTCCCCAGGGACCAGCTCCCCCCACGAACCCCTTTGCGGGGACCCCGAAAACATCCCTGCCCATGCCGGGAGCCAGGATGTGCCTCCCTCTCCACGCTTTGAGCAAACATGGTATAACCACACGGCTCAGCTGCTGCAGCAGCAGCAAGGAGGAGCTGGGCTGAAGCATCCCGGTCACCCCCAGCCCACCTGAAACTGGCAGGAGTTTGGCCGAGGAGGCAGATGCCACATGCCTGAGGAGGCAGCACGGCCTGCAAGGTGCCAGACCCTTTTGCTGCTGGGCTTTCCTCCTCACTGCATTGTCCCCAGAGGCGGAGAAGGTCCCCAGCCCACAGCCTGGCTCCAGCCCCACTTGCCTTCAGCCAGCGGCGCAGGCGTGAGTGGCTGCAGGAGCTTTAAACGCTCGTCCCGCTGATGGCTACCAAGCAGCAGCAATGCCGACAGAGAACAGCAAGGGCAGGATTTCTTCTCCCCAGCCTGCACGCAGCGTGGAGCTCACCAGCACAGGCTGCCCATGAGAATGACCCCACCAGCAGGTCCCAGTCCCAGCCCCGCTGCTTAGCTCCCCCCACTTCACTGACCCGCAGCCTTCATGCGGGGCAGCCCTGACGTCAGGGACAGCCCTCGAGGCCCAGGGCACTGGTGGAGCTCATGTGGGGTGGCCGCAGCAGATGGCAGGTCCGCTGCCATGCCAGGTCCATTTGAAAGAGATGGTATGGCGGGCTGACAGCCCCTTACCTGGAATTTCTCTCTCGGTTCCAGACTGTGACCAGGAGACGTTTCTGCTCATCCTCCTCTTGCACTGGGCTGTAAGAAGCAGAGGGGACAGCTCGTGAGCACCAACCTCCCACTGGAGCACTCAGCAAGGGAGACCCCTCACCCTCCTCAGAGCCAGGTCTTCTCCTCCATTCTCTGCACGGAGCACTGCAGCGTCCCCCCAGATAGTAACCTCCTCAGACGAGCCACTGTTGCACTAATTCCCTTGTTCCTGACAGACAGCTGCAAAGGGATGTGATCTCTCCTGGGCAGGCACTGGGGACACCGCTCAGATGGTTTATGGGGAAGAAAATTTTCCAGAAAGACACACATCCAACATCAAAGGGTAAACGCATGGAACATGCCACAGTTCATGCTCTGAAACAACCACCCTGCGCCAGATTAAATGCTGCATGGGGACAGAGGTCTGACACAGACTGGTTCGCTGGCAATGACAAGCTCCACCGAAACACAACGAGCCGTACAGCTCCTTTCCCATGCAGAGACATGCTGTAGCTATAGGAAATCCTTTTACCTTCCTCATTCATACCGATGCCTGTACTATCGCAGGTGTAAGGTCTAGGAAACGGGGTGTGTTTACCCAACTCCTGCCCAGCAAGAAAGTCCAAATGTGCGGGAGCACCGCTGCCATGCTGTGTGCTGACAGCTTTGTGAGCCTCCACAGAGCTCTGCCCGAAAGTTCAAGGCATTTCAGCTATAAAAAACAGCAGAATAATGTCTGTCACTCCTCATCTCAGCAGCAGACCTGCTCATGCATGATGTGCGTTTATTACAGATCCTAATGCAAAAGCGAACACGGGGTTTTGGCTTCAAGAGGGTACCCCAGGACAGCAGCCACATGGGTCCCCCACTGCACAGTGTGAACACGGCGCTGACGGATGGCTCAGCGCTACCTCTGCCCTGTCATACTCACAAAAGAAAGTGCTCATGGAAGACAGGGTTTTTGCTGTCTGGCACAGTCTTCGTCTTTTGCCTGCATTTCCAGTCAGCATCTGGCACGATGGACATCTTCACAGGGGAAAACAAGCAGCGTGTTAGCACTCTCAAAGCAAGCACTGGCACACAGCTGCCCGCTCTGCCGCTGCAGTGGCAGGAGACCAGCACAGCCGCTTTTATGGATGGCTAAGCCTCAAACATCCAGCTGAGCCTGTGTTAACGGGTGGTTTAGATCACTTTACCCTATGCATGTCAAGTAATTGCGTTACAAAACACCTCAGGGGAGGGAAGAAAAACAGCAGAAGAATGAAGGACTGATGTACACAAACGTTGCTGGCTGGGGTCTGACTTGCAGCCCCCTCGCAGGGGAGATGCTTCCTGCACTGCACACACCGTGGTGGGAACAGCCTGCCAAGGTGACCTCCAGGATAGCCCGGAGCCACATTGTGCTGGCCAAACGCTTATCCCCACCAGCCCTTGGGCACCCAGTGGGACACTCTTGCAATGAATGGTTGACCCAGCCCTTAGCAGGGTCCTGTCCTCCGCTTTTCTGGCTCCATGCAGACACCGTGCCAACAAAACGAGTGAGCCCTCCAGCGCTGGGCAAGAGACCATCCATCTCCCTGCACTCTTATGGGTGCTCAGCCAGAGCAGGACAGAGGAGGAAAGGGAAGGGACAGGCAGCCTAGAGCATGCTTAGAGGAACCAACCCCAAAACCCCAAGAAAGCCCCAAGTTCCCCGAGCAAAGCCCCAGGAGGACCAACCTTCACGTAGGAGTCACATGTCCGGCACTCCTTTCCCATCAGACCTTTTGCTTCCATGACTGGAAAGGAAATGAAACGGTCAAGTTCCAAAGCAGCACAGAAGGCATCTTCCTACACCGCAGCGCTCTGCTCCATGGGATGCTCCCTCCTTGTGGGGCTGAACCCATCTCCGACCCCAACAGGATCCTGCGCACACCTCCCCAGCAGCCTGGTCTCACTGGGCACCCACAAACAGGGGAAGGGTTTTATTGTATTTTTTCAATAATATACACCCATGCTATAAATACAAGCGTCTGTGGGTGAGGTTGGCGTCAGATGCAGTTCAGCATCCGGATGGCAAATTGCATTTCATTTGCCTGACTTCACACAGCTCTGGGCTCCCTACCCTGGAGCCAAATGTATCATCAAGTTAAATATCAATGGCCGCATCCTGATGGCAGCCCCGCCAGCGGGGACTCAGCATTGCACTGCTGCTGACAGTTGGGAATGCTGCATTTCCTAGCCGCGTGCCTGGAGGCAATAGATGTGCAGCAGAGTCTGGGTAGTCCAGGACGGGCTGTCGGAACAAGGCTAAGCTCCCTCCTAATGAGCCTGGCACGGCAGCAGTGACTTTGCCTTTGTCAGAGACAGATACGTGCTCCTAATAGACATGGTCAGCCCGACAGAAACCCCAGTGCGCAAGGGGAAAGGGGTTCTGCAGGACCATCTGGTGCTTCACAAAGCAGTTAGCAAGGCTCCTCCAGGACGGGCTGCACCAAGATCTTTCTCCTCCAGCCAGACCTGCTTTGGGTTTAAAGACATTGGGGTGGCAAACGAAAAAGTAAGACAGATCACCCCACATCACCCAGCCTCCTTCTGCCCCCACCAAGCACCCGGAGCATCCGACATGTGCAGCGGGATGTCAGGTCCCAGACCTTGAGCCTCCTTTGCCTCTTTGCTGGACCATTTCCCTCTTCCCAGACCCTCTTTTGGAGGCAACATCAGAACAAGACAGTGACTCGCACCCAGCTCATGCCGGGGCTGCTCCAGATGGAAGGATTTGGGGTAAAGCCTGTGCCAGACTCTCAGAGCCACACACAGCTTGGAGGGAGAGAAAAAAAAAAAAAAAAAAAAAAAAAAAAAAAAAAAAAAGAAAAACAACACATTTTCCTGCTGTTGTTTCTTCACAAAGCTTGCCTGCACAGCCGGAAAAGGGCAGCAAGCTCTCACGGCTGCCGAGTGGAGCAGAACAGGGGCTGTGCGTGGCTCGGCCAGTCCCCCCAGCCTCAGGCCACCCTCTGCCCCCATTTCACTACACCCAGGCAGGGGTGAGGCTGGGCTGTAAGGTGGGACGTTGCTCAAGAGAAAGCCTTTTCCATCCCCTCCCGCCCTGCCATGAAGGTCTCTGGGACGGGGGTGCCTTCCCCACCAAAGCACAGCCACCCCCAAGGGCACTGGAAGTCCCAGGGCCCTGCTTTCCCCTTTCCCCCTACGGAGCCCAAATCCAGGGTACAATGAGCCGGGCCTGTTCACAGGGAGGAAATTTCTACTCTGACCATTTCAAACCCTTGGCTTTTTCCTTGATTCTTTAACCGTTTACTTATCATGAAGCTCTGATGAGCCCCTGACAGAGCTCTGTGCCAGGAGACCAGAACACACACATCCTTCACTGCAGGAGCATTTTCCTGCTGTTGTTTCTTCACAAAGCTTGCCTGCACAGCCGGAAAAGGGCAGCAAGCTCTCACGGCTGCCGAGTGGAGCAGAACAGGGGCTGTGCGTGGCTCGGCCAGTCCCCCCAGCCTCAGGCCACCCTCTGCCCCCATTTCACTACACCCAGGCAGGGGTGAGGCTGGGCTGTAAGGTGGGACGTTGCTCAAGAGAAAGCCTTTTCCATCCCCTCCCGCCCTGCCATGAAGGTCTCTGGGACGGGGGTGCCTTCCCCACCAAAGCACAGCCACCCCCAAGGGCACTGGAAGTCCCAGGGCCCTGCTTTCCCCTTTCCCCCTACGGAGCCCAAATCCAGGGTACAATGAGCCGGGCCTGTTCACAGGGAGGAAATTTCTACTCTGACCATTTCAAACCCTTGGCTTTTTCCTTGATTCTTTAACCGTTTACTTATCATGAAGCTCTGATGAGCCCCTGACAGAGCTCTGTGCCAGGAGACCAGAACACACACATCCTTCACTGCAGGAGCAATCCTAAGGGCCCCCTCAAGTGTCTCCAGACAGGTTTTTCCTAAAGAAAAGAACTAGTTCTGATACTCTCATTGGCCTTTCTAACGAACACCATTAAAACTGCAGTGACACAGTTCCCTGGGACCTGCCTTATGGCTGTGATGGAACTCATGTCCCAGGTGTTGCATTGCTCTCCTGCACCAGTACCCAGCAGCGGTGGCCAGGCTCGAGTCCCCAGAGAAATAAAAGCATCTCTTGTCCCCAGTGGGACATGCCGTGGCTTGAGGGAGAGCAACCCCAGCCTGGACCAGGTGAAACACTTTTGCTGAAGAAATACTGCTGGTGTTAAAAAAAAAAAAAAAATATGCAGCACTTGGAGGTAACAGAACAATTTGGAAATCCTGGCAAATGGTTTTGGCCAACGTAAGAGACATTACACTGGAGACAAAGCATTCCAAACTTTCTTTTCCAAATTATATTTACCCTTTTTCTCTTCACAAGGAGTTAAAGAAAAAAAATTATATAGGTGGATGCAAAACACACTGTGGCCACCCAGAAATGAATGTCTCCAGAAATTTTGGTTTGGTCCCTAAATCAAAGATCCCCATGCTGCTCTACCACAGAGTTGTTCCCAATAGCTGCCGTGAAGCTCCAAAGAGCTTGAAGAAAGGGCATGGAAGTGCTGTCCCCATCACTAGCCCACTGTGGCTCTGCAGCCACCTCGCCATTACACCCCAGGGAGATACTCACTGTGTAGCACCAGGACCCGGCCCTGCACCTCAATGGACAGCTTCAGCTGGCCTGGATGAAAGGAGAGGAGAGACAGTGAAGGAGGCAGAGCGCACACACCACCCCGGGGACTCCGCTCTCTGAGGTTTGCACAGCACCAAACCCATCCTGCTTCCCCTCCACTGCATGGTGGCTTCACTCAGGGAGCCAAGGGGAAAGGGGCGGAAGGAAATGTCCTCTGCTACGAAGAAAGTCTCAAGACACAAAACATTCAAGGAAAATCTAAATACTGTTTTCTCAGCACACAGTAAACTCTGGTGGCAGAAGGCACGAGCCCATGGCGGGGGGAAGTGGGAGCACCAAGATGAAACAGTCGCTATGGGATGAACTAGCTCTTGTTTAACAGAGGGATGCGGCATGCTCAAATCCTCCCTCCAGCCCAGATTCAACTTCCCCTTTGCCTCTCCCCTCAGGTCCTATACGGGCAAGGGGCTGTCACCCCCACAGAAGGTGACAGCGGGCCACGCTGCAGACGGCCTGGACGAAGGCCAAGGACAACCGGTGCCTTTGGTGGCAGGAACATGCCGGCGCAGGGTCAGCCAAGGCTGGCTCCGCTGGGGGAGCCTGGGCCATGGCACTAACCTGGGTTCATCCATCCACTGCTGCGGGACCTCGCTCCACGCACGCCTTCTCCCTGCTTGCCCTACTGCACATGCCTCATCTCTCCAGGGTGGTTCTGGGGAAACGGGAAGGCCTTAAAAATCCCTTCACTGACTGTCACGTCCAGCAACAGTTCATTATCGCTGGCACTATTGAGCAGAGAAGAGGCAGTGACAAGGACTAATGCAGCACTGCTTGCAGCACAAACCCAGCCCCCCGAAATCAAAGCACAGCAAAAGCTCCCACGTCACAGCCTCCTGCATCTCCTGGGGATCCCAGACAGTACAGGCTGGTGAGCAGACAGGTAATCTCCTAAAACCAGGAGTCAATGCTTGTTTTAATCTAGGATTAAACAAGAATGCTTTCAGTCATGTGTTTTGACACTGCATAATTGTCAGGTGGCCAACGAGGCCAGGAGCAGCCAACCCCCATGGAAGAGCAGTGCTCCACCATCCTGCAATCGCTCTGCCACAGAGCCCAGGGGTGCTGGGACCAAGGGGGACCCCTGGCTCCCAGTGAGGCAGCACCTCCAGGGAAGTGCCTGGCTCCCTGCACTGCAGCACCGAGAGCTTTTGGCTGAGGAGGTAGTGGTAGGGGAGAGCCTTGAGGAGCTACGTGACTTTCGAGCAGGTCTGGATGGAGATCCCCCTTGCTCGCGATGCACTGGCTTACCCACAGCCATCCACCAAGCCAGGAGGCAGAACCTGCCTGCCTGGGGTGACCAGCTCCACGCTGCCAGGCCTGCCAAGCCTTGCAGAGGACCTGCTGCCCACCACCATCATGAGCAGACCAAGGAGCACAGTCAAGAGATCAAAGGCAGATGGTTCCAACAGTCATTAACAGGCCAAAAGACCAGATCTGAGTAAGAGCACAGGGGCGTCCATTTCTGCCCCTCAATGGGACAGAGAATAACAGAAGAGAAAGAGAGCTCAAAGTGCCAAGAACTGGTGCCTGGAGTGAATGACAGCATCTTTCTTGGAGCAGAAGATTGATCTGACTTGTTAAAGGAGGACTCAAGACCTAACCAACTCCAACGGCAGCCCTTAAGGAGAAGACTTCTCCCTGTGTGGACTGGCAGAGCACAGCACCAAGAGCTCACCATGGGACTCGGCAGTCCCTCATGGGTGCTGCAGAGCCCACCTGTACAAGACAGCAGCCCAGCAGGCATTTCTATCCACCAGTGCCTTTTAAGCTACCCAAGGTGAGAGAGGAAGGGAGGACACGGAGCAGAGAGAGGATGCTGGACGGATGGAGCCAGAGAAGTGTCAGACCAGGGTTCCACAGGGAGCAGACCACAGTAACTCAGCCCAGCCTGAGCATCCTCCTGGGGAATTGCTCTCAGCATGGACTACGTGGGCAGATCCAACCTCGGTGCTCATGAGCTTGTCTACTTGGGACAGGGTCAGCTGAAACCCAAGTGCAAAGGCCAGGGGCGCTGAGGCATGTGTCCGAATCCAGAAACCCCTCTGCAGAGGACAGGATGGGAGGATTTATTTCTAAACAAAGCAGGAAGGAAGGAGCATCCCAAACACACCTTTGGCTGGTGACAGGCAAAGTCACAGAATCACAGGATTGGAAGGGACCTCTGGAGATCATCTAGTCCAACCTCCCTGTCCGAGCAGGGTCAGTCACCACATAAAAACACAGTGTCTACAACTGCAGAAGAATACACTGCCCACAGCCCGCTCTGCACATAGGTGAGGGCCCTTCAGCACAGCTGAGAATAAAATCCAGCTCCTACACAGCTCCAAACCCAACCTGCAGTTCCCACTGCCTTTTGAAGCACCCGTGCCAGACCTCTGAGCTCCCACCTCTTATCTGGAGCTGCAATTTGTGATTTTCAGCACTGCCTGGACCTGTCTGCCAGCAACTGATTCCCAGCATTGAAACCCCAAGCGGTCACAGACGCCTGAGAGAGCCACACGTGCAAACCCCTGCTGAGCAAGGGCACAGGTCCCAGGGCAGCCGCTCTGCTCTGCCAGCTCACTTACAGCTACACACTCATCTTCCCATGCACTAGCGACTCCGCGTCAGCCCTAAAAATCCACCCACAGTACTCAGACTGGCACGAAGACTCGGCCGACAGCATTTGCCAGGGTCTAGGTGAGGCGCTGCTGGGGCGCGCAGCGGGCTGCCAGCCCCCGGCTCACTGGCCCTGCTCAGGCAAGGAGAGCTCTGCCCCTCTGAACGCCCTCCCAAGGGGGCTCCCAGGGAGCCTGGATAGGACGTGTGGATTTTAGGGGGGATGCAGGGTCTGCAATCTGTGTCATTGCTCCAGACCAACCCAAAACTAAACATTTCCCAATTGTCTCAAAGAATCAAAAGACTGAAAGCATCATTAGCACAACAGCTTGTTCAGTCCAAAGCAAAATATTCCATTTTCACTTGTTTTCCAGCTTACAAAACACAACAAACAAAATAAACTTGTAAATGTCCTTTATAGACATCTCAGCATCTTTTAGATTAAAAACCAACATTTCATTTTGCAAAAGACGCACCCAAGAGCTTAGGTTTGCTGAGGTGGGGATATCTTATGGGATTGTTTAACCTGAAACAACTCAGAGAACTCGCATCTCATTTTTCACTGAAAAACACATTGACAGAAAATTTTCAAATCTCTCTCTAGCTCACACCCATGTGCACCAGCATGTTTGAGAGCACACATGTGCACACGTGTAAATGCGTGTCTGTATGTGCACGTACACACGTACAAGTGAGAGCAGGGTGAGAAAGTAAAGACAAGAGCCAGGTGAGGCAGATCAGGACAGCTCTGTTGAAGTTAACACTGATTTACAACAGTGAGAATATCGTCCCCTAGTTTCACCATGCCACCCCAGCCTTTTGGGCCAAGGCTTTAACCCTTCTGCTATCTCCAGATCTCTGATGCTGTGGGAACCCTCTCGCTGTTCTGCCATCAGCATGTAACAACCGTTACAACACCAAAGCAAAATGCCCCAGTCTAACCAAGCATGACGAGGAGTCAGCCCGGTAATGAATGGGCCCTGGGGAGGAGAAAGGAAGCTTTTGTGCTCGGTAATTCGGGGGGAGGAAGCTCTACGCCCAGCACTGGGCTGGGGACGACTGGGGCCACTCAGCTCCCAGGGCAGCACACGGGGACAAGGCTTCTGCACAATGAGGGATGGGGTCAGACAGGACCACGGCCTCGTGTGTCATGTGCTTTGCTGCTGCTGGTGCAGGGACAGTGCCCATGGCGCCTGTGTCACAGGCTACACCAGCACCAAAGAGAGGAGAGCAGGGAGAAAATTGGCAGTTTTGCCTTTTTCAGAAGTACTACAAATTGGCCCCAGCAGAAAGGATTTGGGAGTATCAGTGGGAAAGGTCCTCTCCTTCCCATGAGGAGCAGATGACATTTCTCTCTTGATGTGTTTGTTCCCAAGCATCTCCAAAGCACACAAAAGGACAAATTGCATGCCCCAGCCAGCCTGCCCGACCCCAGAGGGGTCCCAGCATGCTCCTGCCGGGGAAGCGCTCACTGGCAATTCCAGTGCTTGTATGGGGCCGGGATCAGAGAGGGAAGCTGCTGTCGGAAAGAATCATAGAATGGTTTACGTTGGAAAGGACCTTGAAGATCGTCGAGTTCCAAACCCCTGCCATGGGCAGGGACACCTCCCACCAGCCCAGGTTGCCCAAGGCCACCTCCAGCCTGGCCTTGAGCACCTCCAGGGATGGGGCCTCAACAACCTGTTGGTTGGGCAGGTTGGGCAACCTGTTCCAGTTCCTCACCACCCTCAAAGTGAAAAACTTCTTCCTAATGTTTGATCTAAACCTGCCCTCTTCCAGTGTAAAGCCATTCCCCCTCGTCCTGTCACTCCATGCCCTAGTAAAAAGCCCTTCCCCAGCTCTCCTGTAGGCCCTTTAGGTACTGGAAGGCCTCAATAAGACCTCCCCGGAGCCTTCTATATTGAGGACTCCAGAGCTGGATGCAGTACTCCAGGTGGGGTCTCATGAGAGCGGAGTAGAGGGGCAGAATCACCTCCCTTGATCTGCTGGCCACAGTTCTTTTGATGCAGTCCAGGATACGGTTGGCCTTCTGGGCTGCGATTGCACATTGCCGGCTCATGCTGAGCTTCTCATCAATCAGCACCCCCAGGTCCTTCTCCTCAGGGCTGCTCTCCAGCCATTCCCTGCCCAGCCAGTATTTGTGCTTGGGATTGCTCTGACCCAGATGTAGGACCTTGCACTTGGTCTTGTTGAAATGCATGAGGTTGGCTTGGACCCACCTCTCCAGCCTGTCCAGGTCCCTCTGGATGGCATCCCTCCCCTCCAGCATGTCTACCTCGCCACACAGCTTGGTGTCATCGGCAAACTTGCTAAGGGTGCACTCGACCCCACAGAGTCGATCCAGCCTGAGCTGGTGGAAGGGATCTGCTGTACCAAAGTCTGGACAGACCGGCTCATTTTCTCAGACGTAGTGACCTTCCTCCAGAACCATGTGGGCAGAAACACAACTCCTATCAAGGCAAGTTCTTGGGGTGCACTTCCACCCCACACCAAAAGTGGAGGGTCAGAGAAACATTATCCCCTGGGTTTATATCTATACACATCCCTAACATGAACCGAGGGAAACAGCTTCAGTAGAGTGACCCTGATACAACTTGTCCAGGTCACCTGTGTTGATCTAAATGAAAACAGGTGCAGAGAAAGGCCAGAGGGAGACAAAAGAGCAGACAGCTCGTCTCGCAACAGGACCCACACGCAGCTCCTGGGTACACCAGCCCATGGCAGAGAGCAGGGCGCAGGCAGAGAGGGTGCCCAGGCCCCCTCCATCTGGACCCCACAGGGCCAGGAGAGGCCATTCAAGCTGATGAACAAAACTGGCACAAGGAGAACCGGGAAAAACCGGATATGAGCAAGCACAAGCTGATAATCAAACAGGTTCCCACCCATGAGAGACATTTGCCATGCTAAGGGAGGGGACATGCGAATGGTGTCCTTTGGGAGCAGACCCCGCAGGCAGGAAAATCTGTTCCTTACTGATGATCTGTGACAAATGGAAGATTTGGGTTTCTGCTCCTTAAATGCTTTTCTAGTTTCTTGTAGGAAAAATGCAGGTTTTGCCCTGGCTGGGACAAGGGACAACCACAGGTACACATGACAGGGGGAATTCTTACCCAAGGAAAGCAGTGTCAGATAACTGCCTGGGCGGGAGGTCCCCATGGGCACAAGGCAGAGCACACCAAGATCACCATCTACAACCTCTGGCACCAGCCCTTTTGAACACCATCTCCTGGGTCACCCAGATGGAGAGGGTAGTGTGGGCCCTGTCCTGCCACTGCTCTCCTGCTCAGAGCGCACAACGCCACCTCTCACCAGCAATGGTCGGCCTGTGAAGGGAACTGCAGAGGTGATGCATGTCCTGGACTTGGTTACAAAGCCAAAAGGCACCACAAAACTCACATTATTTGGCGTGCATAAGTCCTACAGACAAAGACAGGAGTGTTTCAGCTTCCAGGCTGTCCTGAGCAGTTTGGCTTACAAGCCAAAAGGGGCTGCCCAGGGAAGGGATGCCCTGCTCTACTCATGTCCACTCTGCTTCCCCGCAGCGTCTTTAACAGCATGCTGTGCAATCACCTGCCCTGCTTGCTAAAACAGGGGGAAGCTTTGAAAGAAAACTGCTTAAAAAATGGCACCCAGGAAGGACACCTAGCTTCCCTCTGCATAAGACCGCTCCTGACAAGCCATCACGCACCACAACCAACGGCCGTGACATTTGCTGCCAAATTCACCTGCTCTCAGGGTGGGCACAGAGGGCTCGTAGCCCAGCCATCGCTGGGCCAGCTCCAGCCCACAGAGCCGAGCCACCACTGCCCATGGGCTTCTTCAAGCCCACGCAGCAAAACCGAGGCAGCCACAGAAAGACCCTCAAGGAGCAGAGAAGGAAATCGGGGCTCTGCCTTAACAGGGGCCACAGCTCTGTCCACCCTACACAGCAATCCCAGCTCGCGCCCATCCAGGGAGCAAAACGACCCGGGTATTCGGCATCTGGCTGGTCCCTCAGCACGCCTCAGCGGCTGCAGCTTGGTTTCGGGGTGCTCCCCGGTTCGCCAGCTCGATGGAGCCACACATTATTCCGGCTCAGCGAGGCAGAGGGGAGCAGGCTGCCGCTCAGCATTAATGCCTTCAGGGAGCAGGTCTCCAGCCCGTTCCTACCATGCCGGCCTTTGGCCGTGACACGCTGCGGCTCCCCATGCTGCACCCGCCCAGGGCCG
>NW_009649571.1:1535213-1550735 GCF_000708025.1 Charadrius vociferus
CCTTGAGTTGGCCCCCCCCCTGCTTAGCCTGGGAAAGCCAAGTGGCCGTTTCAGCTGGGAGTGACAGGCAGCCGTGCAGCCGGGTTTCCATGGGACGCGCGTCCAACCGCCACACGTTTGAACGGCGCAGCTCCCATTGGCCCCGCGGATTTGAACGGGAGCCGCACCTGCCTGAGCAAACAGTCCCCAGCCCCACGCCGCAGCCCTGTGCGAGGATGCGGGGGCAGCGCTCTGCCCTCCCCTGCGGGCCCGAGACCCGGCGGGCACCGTCCCCCGGCTGCCCTGCTGAGCCACCGGGAATGAGCTCCCGGGAAAAGGGGAAAACACTGCAATGTTTCCTCTCCTCTGCAGCGTGCCAGGCTGTAAGTAATGCCCGTGACTGTTAGTGCTATCAGGTTTGCCGGCACATCCTCAGCTGCTTGGGGAACCGTCCCACCGGAGCAACACGGGACAGCAGCATTCACAGCTCTTTGGGGAAATTATTGCAGGCAAGGAAGGGGTGCAGGAGAATTGGGTCTGTGGGCACGAGACAAGAAAGGGAGGGATGGCAGGGCACGGGTTACCTGCTCTCCTCTCATGTGACAAGACCAGAGGCACACAGCTCCCCCAGGCTCATGGGGTCACTCTGCAAGACCCCAAAGTAGTCCTTCCCTTCCCCCAGGAGCTGGCAACGTACCCACCAGCTCCAGGCACTGTGCCACAGCTTACTGGGAGGCACCCAGGGCTGAGCACAAGAGGGTGGAGGAATGGTGGAGATGGTTCCTCTGAGAAAACCCCCTCCCCAAAGGCTGGGCTGTCCCAGAGCTCTCCGCTTCCCACCCACAGATCCATGCAGCCCTGTTCCCCGTAGTGCAGGACCCCATGGGGGACTGACCTCCAGCAGAGTGGACCTGCTCCCACCCCACCCATGCTGTGGGAAATGCCATGCTCAATGAGTTCGGTTCCTCATGGCACTGCTGTGAGGCTACAGGGTCCGCAACAGCGTGGGGGGCCCGTGGTGAGCCTGGACTAGCCTTCTAGAGGCTTTCTGGGTGAGAGCGGGTGATTCACAGGTCCTGCTGCCCTGGGCCCAGGCAGAGGTGGGCAATGGGCTCAGCCCTGACAAGCGAAGGTCAGGGGAGACAAGGGTGCAGCCCAGCACAGGCTCTGAGCAGACGTGCTGCTAGTGCAGATGGATGCTGTCAGTGCTGTGCAGCCATCTCCATTTCCCAGCCTGCGTCCAGCTGAAGTAATACTAAATATATTGATCTCTCTGGGATGGAAAAGGACAGATCTCCTGTAGAGTCCCAGGTGCTGGACACACACCCTCACCGCTCCTCCCCACGGTCACCCCTCCACACACTCCTGGCCAGGGCTGAGCCTCCGGCTGGCCCACAGCCCCTCTCACACCCCCATCACTTACCTCTCCCCTTCACTCGTGCATGGCTGATCTTCCTCCTGCTCCCAGATGGTCCCTTCTGCTTTCGCAGGGAGGATCGTACAGCTCCACATCGCCCCTTCATCAGGGCTGGCAGGCGCTCCAGCTCCAGCAACCGGGGATTCTGCCCTGTCTCTGCCAGAGAAAAGGGGAGGTAAGAACAGGACGTGGTAGGACGAGGAGCTGAGAAATGGGGGACATCACAGGCTCTGCAGAACCCTTTATTTTAGCTGCCACAAGCGTATGTCTCCACCTTGCCCCAGCCTTCCCCAGAATACCACACTGCCAGGTCTCCTGCACTAAGCATCCCCTGGCCAGCTGTGCACGAACGTGGCACATGCTGGCAGCATCACCCCGCCATCAGCCCACTGCCCAGCCCTGCCTCCGTGCAGAAAGGAGAGGAGTGATGGTGATTCAGTAGAGGCAGTGTCACAGCAGAACACAGACCCGTGCTCAGAGGGAATCACCCCGGCACGTATCTCAGCTGCAGCCCTGGCCATGGCCCTTTACATGCCACACACCAAGTGCATCCCAGAGCCTCTGCTCAGCCCTGCTATGTTTCATTACATTCAAAACAGATGACCAGCCCCGTAAGAGCTTCGTTAGCACATAAGCAGCTCTCCAGGACACTGGAGATGCTGCCCTGCCACTGCCGGGTGTTCAGGACGGTCTTGCAAGGCTCCGGCTCAGATCCAGCTCCCATCCCACAACCTGCTGAAGTGCTCAGAGCTGCAGGGAGGCTCCGCACAAGGAGGAATCAGATGGTTTCCTTGTGGCCAGCACCCTGCAGATGGCACACCAGCCCCAGTCTGCCCCTTCACAGTCATTGCACCACCACCCAGGAATTTGCCATGGGATCCCATGCCAATGGAGACAAAAGTGCAGAGACGCAGAAATGGGAGCCTTGGTGGAGTGATCTCTCCCAGCCACAGCACAGAGCAGAGGAACCAGCACAGCCCAGCAACTCTTCAGGATCAGAAACATCTGCCCAGGCTTCTTCCACAGAGATGAGCAGCGCAGGGATTAGTGCAGCACAAGTGTCTTATGCTGCCCTTATGCAGACTCAGTACAAACACAGCCCAAGCTGCGGAGTCACAGGTTAATTCCCCGGCAAGTGCAGCGGGGCAGAGCGGCATCCCTCATCCCGTGATAGAGCCATGCCACACACACATCCCACCCATAAAAGCAAAAGAGCCTGACCTGTGATTTTGATGCAACATTGAGCTCTCCGGAGCCAGGACATGCCACTCAGCCCCGTGATGTGGCAGTGTGTACCAGCACATACAGCACCTAGCGCACACTGCCCGATGCCTTCAGGCACCCTAAAACACCCCCCCAGCTCCATCTTCACAGCCCCTAGCCAAAGGGTCCTGGTGCAGAGAGGCAGGCAACTTGGAAAGGCTGTTTGCTTGCTAGAAAAGCCGCCTTTTCCCCCAAAGTTTGGCTTATTGTCTGGCAGGGGCACTGGGTTGATTCAGCTGAATTTACACTTGCAAAACTGCCTAAAACTGCAGGAAAAGCAACAGAAGGGACACAGAGTGAACAAGGGAAGGAAGGAAGAAGGGATGCTCTCTGGACAGTCCAATCCATCACTGCCAACAGACACCTATTGTACAGCTGCCATAAATCACAGCCCCTTTGGGCATCGGGGGGAGAGACAAATAATGACCCATCAGTCTCCAAAGGCCTCCAGACAAAGAGCGTGGCTCTGTTTGGGCTGCCTGTCCCCCACAGCGCTCAGCCCTACCCTTGGCAACCCGCAGGGGCCTTGAGAAGGCACCCAGCCAATCAGCCAGCTAATGCCACTCACTGTTTTTGTTGCCTCCTAAGATATTTGGAGCCTCTGAAGGCCTAGCAGGACTTTCTGCTGGCAGCTCCCACACAAAGCTCCTGCTCTGTCATAGAAAGGGATTGGGTGACTCCTTATCCATCCCTTCTTCACACAGCGTGGCAGCAAGGCACAAGCCAGGACAGGAGCTGTATGACATGCAGCTCAGCGATTGGTGGAGCAAAAATAGCCCAGAGTGGAGCCTACTGGGGCTGCGAGAGTTGCCTTCCCACTCGGGGAAGCGCCCAGATCCATCCCCATGGATGCTGCGTTGCTGAAGTCTCCTGCACCCAGGGGAGTGCACACCCCAGGGGAAGAGGCACCAGGCACAACCGTGGGCAAGAGCTGTGGGCACAGCCCTGCTGCTGCTCAGCCTTTCCGCAGCGATGCCTGGGACCCCAGCAGGCTCCAGCTCTGCCCCCAGTCACCTCCCACTGTCTCCAGCCGCAGGGATCCAGAGTTCAAGGAGGGGTAAAGAGGGGACCCTTAACAAAGAAGTGATTTACCCTCTAATTGCTGCTTGTTTGTTTAGCACCATAGTGGTCTTTGCTGCCCTAATCAAAAAGCAGAGGATGCACAAGCAGCGTAGGACACTTCAACAAGTAGAAGCACTTGTGGGACAGGCAGAGCCATAGCACCAAGAGCTCCCACCACCTCTGGTTTCTTAGCAGCTTCAACACATCTGCCTTTTTTCACAATACTGCTGGATTTATATACTGCTGAACGGTGCATCCCTGTTTCTCAGCAAGGCTGACAATGTCAGAGGTGCGGGAGGAGAGCAGAAGATGCAGCCTGGTGATGCAGTCCAGACCCTGCAAGCTTGGGCCACCAACTAAACTCCTTTGGCTACCTGGTGGCCCCATAGCTGCCAGCGCTACCCTGCAGCCTCCATAGCTCCTGAATTCTTCAGGACCCAGTAACCCCTGGGCAGCTGTGGAGGCCAGTGCTGTTGGCTCCTGCCTCTCCAACAGGCACTCAAAGCAGCAAGCTCAGGGCAAGGTCTGGTGGAGCATGGTGGACACAGGAGCGGAAGGCCTGCTCCAGCTCCTGGGGCTGTGTGATAAAAGCATCTCTGCCCGTAACAAGTACCTGGCTCCCCACATCTGGCACAGCTGCTTTGGGTGAGGTAGGGATTAACGCAGTCGACAAAACCCAGAAACAGAAGGAGGGGAATGCAGAGCCCCAGAGAGAAAACGGGTCCTTTGCCAGCAGCCAGGAGTGCGACATGCAGGCTCTCCAGTGATGACCTGGCCAAGCACGCAGCCTGTGCCACAACATCCTGCAGTCCCCTGTCCCAGCTGCCCAAGGAGATATTTGCACCCTGGCATTTAGAATCACGTCCCCATGGCCTGCTCTGTGCTGTCCTTGTAGACATGGGCACAGACTGCGGGGCAGGTCTGGCTTTCCCCAGCAGTGAAGCCTTCAGCTCCAGCAGAGCTCACCAACATCAGAGCTCATCCAAATTGTCGATCTGAAACTGGAGATGTTGCATCCTCTACCACATTCCAGCCACATCTGCTGACATGCAAGAGAGCCCTGGGCACACAGCTGGGGAGGAGATGAATCCCTTCACCCCATCCTTACCTTCATCCCCTGTCCTCGCAGGTAGCAGTGGAAACAAACCTGGGAGAGGAACCGAGTCAAGTGTATTTATATTACAGAACATTACAAGAGCTCTCCCTCCCTCCCCACCATCCCAGCCCTGGGGTCTGCACAGAAACCTCACAGAGGCTCAAAACCCCTCTTACTGCTGTGTCTAACAGCAAGATCACAGATGGAGGTCCCCAGAAGAGAGGCCCCAGACTGCCTGGGGTCACAGTCAGTGCTGCTGTTACCTCCTAGACAGGAGGGTTGAAGAGGACCCTGCCACTGTCCTCCGCATCCATCTATCTCTCCCCACATCCCCCAGAAGCCCTGTTGATGCCTGTGCACCACAAACACAGGTAAATGGTGTCAAAGCACTGTCCTGGACAATCAGCAACCAGCACACAGGTGGGACGGGCACTGCTCAGCGATACAGGGCAATTTCTAAGGCACTTCAAAATATTCCTTCCTTCAGGCTTATCAAAAACTCTTCCACTCATTTGTTCAGCTGAATCCATTTGCTGACATCCCCAGTGATGTCCATCTGCCACCCATCAAAATTAAAGCTTTATGCCAGCAAATTTACTTGGCCCTGAAAAAAAAAAAAAAATACAGCCCGGGATTGCATGTTTCAGTGCACAACATCCCCAGCTATCAATGACCAGCACAGCACCTCTCAACCCACAGGACATGCAACACCAAGCAGCCCTACTGAGGGAACAAGCAAATGATCCACTCTGCAGCCCCAGGTATTCTGAACCTCTGTTAACGCAAGCAGAGCGTGTACCAGCCCAGCCTTGCCATGTCCTTGTCTCCTTCACCACGCATCCCCACGACGGCATCAAGACCACAGCTTGCGTTGTTCCTCTCCAGCACTGCCAAGCCTGCAGCTCTCCCCAGCACAGGCAGCAAGCAGCGAGAGGTGTTTTCCATGCCACCTTGTTTCCTAGGAGCTGCCCAGGCTCACACAAAGCCTCCCCTCTCCATGTCTTTATTGCAAATGTTTTTAAGAGGCAAAAGGAAAGACAAACAAGGCAGCAACAAAGGCACTGTCTCTCTAAAGCAGGCAGTCTCACAGGTTTGGGGAAAAGAATCCCATTAGATATTATTTTGAAAAAAAAACCCACTAATAAAAAAAATAATAGAAAAGGTAAAGAAGAGTCTCTGTGGGACTCCAGAACTCCATGGCCATGGAAGTCCCCTACACTCTCCTCCCAGAGGACTCGATGCTCACTGTCTGCAAAAAATCACTCCTAACTCTCAAACCCAGCAGATTCAAGGCTGCTCCACCCCGCAGTGCAAGGCACGAATGGACTGCCACAAGGTCAGACACGATCCTGCAAGGAGCTGGGCATCTCCAACACCCTATAAAGGGCATGTGGGAGATGCAGTCCCTCATCTCCTCCAGTGGCGATAACCAGGCACCTGCACAGTCATCATCCATCCTTCACCCAGGAGACAGAGCAGCACTGCAAACTGAGCAGAGAAATCATCTGAGCACTCACGTGTGAGCCCTGGCTCTCCCAGCTGCTCCATGGCTCCCACACGGGATGGTCACTCTCTCCAGCAATGTCCAAGCACCACCGTCCTGCACTCAAGCAGTGATTTAGCTGCCACAAGCCTTTGACCTTGGCACCACTGTAAAGGAGGGGGGAAAAAAACAGCATATAAATGTCCCAAGGGAGCAGAGCTCCGGTACTAGGAAGTTACAAATTAAATTGCATGCAGAGAAGAGATGGTGGCGGTGGCGTGTGCAACTGCCCCTTTCTCTACTGGCTCCCAACAGCGAGGTACCGACTCTTTCTAATGTCCCTCAACATTCAAACCCCCAGGGACTGACCTTAACCTGCGTTTCTATTAGAGTCTCCAGCAAACCGCATGTTCAGCTGGTTGGCTTGGGAGTTAACGACTTTCTTTTAAAATTTAACACAGTTCTCAGACACAAATTTCAGTTTGCCAGCCTTTGGATCTGCCTTTGGCTGGATATTCAAATCCAAACACGTGCTTAGACAGTTATTCCAGGCAAAAGGGTAACATATGCACACAGAAAACCCACAAGGTTGAAGCTGGCTTTGAAACTAAGGAAACCACATCAGATTGAGAAAAATTACCTGGCTTCCCAGATGGTAAGAGGATTGGAACAGAAAAGGTTCAGGCTACTTTTGGCAAACCTGAGGGCAGATTTCTGGGATTAGCAAAGTCTGCTGTGCAGGGCAGACACACAAACCTCAGCACTTTCCCAGCAGTGAAATTGCTGCAGCCCCCTCTCCCCCAGGGTCTAGAGAAAGCATCGAGTACAGGGCACAGCTGGGGTGCTCCTGGGCCCAACACCACCTCTGCACCAAGCACAGCTGAATCGTTCCCTGAAAAACGCCAATGAGGAACCCAACAGACATGCAGACTGGCTGATTACTAAATCCTTTCCCAATCTGGGACCCAGGAAAGCTCTCCCCTGCTGCAAGGGTGTCTTTAGAAACACCATACCTGCTCTGCTCACATCCCAGAGTCTGCACAACCTGTTGGAACCCAAACCTGCGAGCCAGCCGCAGCCCCCACCGCAGCCCCCACCGCAGCCCCCACCGCAGCCTTTGCCAAACGGCAGCTCTGTCTGCTCATGCCACAGGCAGGATTTCAAGGCAGATGCACTTGGGACTCCGTGCTCCCGCTACACTGCGCCTCCCAGCAGGGAGTGACCGCTGCACTGGGGACTAAACCAGCATGGACCCCATGTTAGTAAATGCCTGGTGAGCTGCTCCTGCCCACAGCCCAATGCCCAAAGCCATCCGTCCCCTTCTGCGGTGTCTACCACAGCCAGCATGGGATCCCAACACAGCACTCAGCTCAGCACTGCTGCTTTGCTGAGATATCAGTCTCTGCCATGTCCAGAGTTTTACAAGAGCTTTGTCTCTGCATCTCCATAGGACTTGACATGTTTGGCATTTTCCACCCATAGCTTTGGGTAACAAACTTCTTTGGCTGACCCCTTTCCTAAATCTCTCTCTCTGCCCCTTCCCCAAAAAAATTAACAGTCTGAACATGCAAAGGAACCAACCCACACCAATTCTTGGCCTCTGCACCGGTGAGGTGTTGCCGTGAGAATCAGGATGCCTGCGGCTTAAAGCACAGCAAGTACTTCTAGGGCAGCCAAAGGATCTGCAACAAATTCCACGTGAGCAGGAGCTGTTACACACCTCAGCTACTCACAAGGAATGCAGAGCACAGAACAGCCTGCGTGCACAACCTCTTGTTCCTGTGCCCATCTTTCAGGAGGGCCACACTTGCTGAACTCTAAAAACAGTTCATCTTGACCCTCACCCCATTCTGTTGCTAAGGCTCAGCTGTGGCTGAAACTGTCCAGACTAAGGCAGCTACAACTACGCTGCAGTTTGTATTAGAGCGACTCCATAAATCAGCTCCTCTCCACCAGACAGCACACAGCAGAGAAACAGGTGGGAGAGCGAGCAGCTCTTCTTTTATTTTCAGTTCTTGAAGATTTTTCACACGACTTGAACACCCTGAGGCTGCAGAAACTGCCTGGCTGCTTCCCCCGCCTGCCCTGTGGCTAAGGGAGACATGCAGGGTTAATTTCAAAGGGACCCTTTCAAAGCACAGCTATGCTTTCTGATCACTCCCGAGGCATCCTGTACAAAACATCTCCTAGAGGGGCTGGCACAGCCTCCCACTGCCACCCTTCCCAGTGGGGGAACAGCAGCTATGGAGGATACTGGCAATCAGAGCAATCTGTGGGTTATCCTCGGGAACATGGCACAGTCGAATTCACTCTCAGAGGGCTGAGAGGAGATACTGACCCCATAGCACCAATGGGTCACAGTGAACTATTTTTTTATTATTTTTTTTCCTTTTTCCCTTTTGCCATTTCTAGTCTGCCGAAAACCTAATTTTGGAATGTTACACAAACACCTCACAATCTCACCATGTCACGGCTTTGCAGTCCTTTAAGGCAGCAGGACTTTCACAAGCAAGGTGCTTAACACATACCTGTCCTACAGCCTCAACCCGAATAAAAGCACAGCTAATTACAGCACTACCTAAACTCACAGCACGGCTCTTCCCCAGACATTCTGAACCCTCGATTATACTAGCAAAGAGTAGCACCATGAGACACTCCAGGTGTCTTGGAGGATGTTTGATCTGAACATCTACCACTTCTTCTGCAGCAGCCCTAGGGCTCATTGCAACTGATCAAGAAAGCAACCGAGGTCAAGCAGAGACACACGCAAAAAAAAAAAAAATACTTTGGAAGTACAGTGAAAACTTCAACAGCAAGTGGTGAGGTACAGCAATCCTGGACAAGGATCACCTAGTCCCACAGGTCACTGGAGCAGCTACTGCCTCTTAGAAACTCTTGTGCAGACATCAGGGCTACCCGGTCTCTGGGTTTGCCACGCTGAGTCTCTGCCCGCAGCCCCTGCTGCCGCGCACGCAGAGCCGCATCCAGCACACGGTTCTTGGACCGGCTGTTACCTCTCTCTGCAGGTCTGGTGGGAGGTGTCCCTGCCCAGGGCGGGGGGTTGGAACTCAATGATCTTCAACCTAAACCATTCTATGATTCTATGACTTACTCTGACACTGCCTCCTGGACAAAAAGTCCAGGCTTTTGATATTTTTTATGTCTATTCGGGACCAACTTAACAACCAGATTTCCACTGTCTGAACAGTGACCCTGCTTAGAAGCAGCTATCTCAGGAAAATGAAACGCTCAAAGCTAGTACACAGGTAGGGTACAATTAGACGCTTGAAGAGGAACGCTTTTCTGAGCCTGCAGTGCTGCTGTGCATGACTGGATTTTGACAAATGCTAAGTATTAAGGCATTGCTGATTTATTTTAATGCAATAAAAATAATGTAATAATCAAGCTGGGTCTTTAAAAATTTTAGTGACACTTCTCATAAAAGAGATAGCTTTCAATATAGCAAAAGATCTCCTGGGAATGATGATTTTGGACTTCGTATGGTCACATGGATGAAAGTAATTAAGTTAAAACAGCTGTAAAAGTTATTGCCTGTCACCTGAGCTGAATCGCATGCACAGTCTGAAGCTACATGAAGTTGCTGAGCTGCTCTATCAGCTAGCTGACACCACGCACCTGGGCACTGCTTGCCAGGGCTTCACCCAGAGTCTGACACCACAACCTCTCAGTCAGCTAGCTTAGCTCACTAATTTCACAGAAAATTAACTATTTCTGGCATTGGCATAGCAAACGGATTTGGCCAGGGCATGTGATGGGGGGAGACAGAGACCAAATGCCAGAAACAGCAATGGAAAGGGGTAAGTTGTCCTTTTTGTTGGCAGAGATCTCCTTCACCATGTGGTGAAGCCCCACTTCTAGTCTGCACAAACACAAAGCAAAATAAAACATACCAAGGTTCTCCTATAGTTTTGTGTCCAGATTAAGCTAATTTAGTTGAAGGCTGCAGCTGAAAGGGCAGCTGCCTTCTTTCTCTCCCCATAACCGTATGATCGACTCCCCCCTTTTGCCCAAGCGTGGCAGCGGGCACGTAGAACCATAGAATCTCTCAAGTTGGAAGGGACCTGTAAGGATCATCGAGTCCAACTCCCTGCTCCTCACAGGACTACCTCAAATTAAATTATACAACTAAAAGCATCATCCAGCTGCTCCTTGAACTGACAAGTTTGGTGCTGTGACTACTTCCCTGGGGAGCCTGTTCCAGTGAGCGACCACCCTCCCAGTGAAGAGCCTTTTCCTAATACAATTCAACAATATTTAAGAAAATAAAAGCAGACATACTGGGTCAGACAAAGGTCTGTGTAGCTCAGCATCCTGTTTCTCTCAGTGGTCAAAAGGTGATGCCTAGGGGAGAACACAAGAACAGAGCAGGCACATGAGACGTTTTCCCAAAATAGTTGTCCAGCCCCTAACAATTTTCAATTCAAGGACTTTCCACTACAATAGGGTCAACTCGACTTTACTGTACATTTTGCAGCCACAGAAGGAGTCGGATCCCATTTGGGTGGTGGCACACTGTTAGTTCAGCCTGAATGGGGCCACTTCAAGCCACCTCTGTGGATTAATTTGCATTCTGAATTAATTAGCAGAGCATAGCCTGATTATTGCATACATTGTTTCACAACGATTATGTTCCCTGTAGCCAGAAAGGTGTTCCCCTCCTTCCAAGCTGAAAGCAATCACTTTTACAACATTATTAAAGAGCACGAGGCTCATCTGTCCAGGTGAGATAACGTCTGACCCTGCTGCAAAGTTCAGGCCGGGAAAAATAGGTCTTTTTTTGAGCCACAATACAAATAGAAGCAAGATTCATGCTGAAACAAATGCAAATGAACAGCATCAAAGGCAAATCAGAGGTTACCCTACAGGTTTCATTTCCAAAGCACTTTCCACGGTGAATTAACAAAGTTAGCATTAATTTAATAGTCGGTCCACACACTGAAAATAGCTTCTTACCTCATATAGATAATTTGTCCAAATATCCTTCTTAGGTCAGATAGAAAAGTCCACTCAATCAGCAGAATTTTAGGCTGGCAATTTTTCAATAGTCAAAGCTGCCAAACTAGTTTATGGTAAAAAAGGATCCCAGGAAGGCATTTAGAAAGATGAAACTGCTGTATTTGGAGGCCTTTCTCAGAGATGATCTAACCTTAGCAGACCTGAGGTAGGAAAAGAAGCGCACAAGTGACATCTACATGGTAATGGTGTGCAAGTGAGATCTCCACTGGGAACAGGGGTCCTCAATGCAGTGCCTGTTTATTCTTTAGGGAAAGAAAAAAGTGAATGATTCCAAACATTAGAGCCAAGTTGAAGGACAGATGCACTTGAAAATTTAGAAAACATAATGACAAAATAAAAGCTTATTTCCTTTTAAAAAGGATACTGTCAAGTGTTTACAATTCATTCTTCTTCTATAATGAAACAAAACAAAAAAGCAGAATAACCACAGACACTCTCCCAGACAAATTTAAACTTGTAAACTCAAATACCTGTAACAACACCCCACACCAACAGAAGGCACTCCAATGGCTCACACGACACACACCTAACTCCAGCACAGAGCACTTCACCACCCCTCTGACTCACCTTCAGCCATAACTTGCTCTCAAAGGCAGCTTAGGGTGGACCCAGTTAGCACTAATGAGGGGGGAGAGGTGTGAACTGACGCATAGGCCTGCAGGGGTTACAACTTACTTAACGATCTGCAAGCTCAAGCCCTCACAGGGCCCCTGTCTGCATTTAACCTCCCCCAGAAGACCCAACAGGATTGTTTTCAGTGCCCAGAGTGAAGGTTTTGCAGATCGGAACATCAGCTTGTGTGTGTACCACCTTCTGGTGTGCTTCCTCCTCCATTTTCAGAAGAGGTTAATCCGTTGCAGTAACAGTTTCTGTATTACAGGATTTGTATGGCATCTATTATAATACATCTTCAACAATGATGGAAACAATATAGGTGTTCCACAACAACTACTCTATACAGGAATAATCTGTACTTCTTATTATTCCTTTGGCCATGATGATACTGAAGTATTATTTTCACAGAAGTAAAGTTAAGTGAGATTTTAACCCATCTGTACTACCAGTGCATTCTGCACAGCACAAACACTACACTGTCCACTGCAGCTGGACCATAAATGTAATGTTTTTGTGAAATTCTGAGAAAAACAAGTAGGCTATCATCAGAGTGCCCACCCTTACTGCAGGCTTAAAATCACAGAAAGGCCTTCAGCGTAATTCTTCTGACACGGGTGTCTTCTTCTGAGCTTTCCTGAATCTGAGAATGCAGAAGAGAGGGTGCGGCAGAGGTGGAAGAAGCCCTGTGACACTCAGAACATTGAATCTACCTCCGTGAAGGATGGCTGGGGGAGATGTTTACTATTGTCAGTGTTGGAAGTTCATCTAAGAAAAGTAAAGCCAAGGATCTGATAATTACAAACTATCAAGTGCGTTGCCACAATGGCTGTGTTTAACAATAGCCAGAATTTCTAACTGAGAAACAAGAATTTACCTTACAGCAACTGCAATTTTACTGATATGCAGAGCACATCCCCAGGGCCTGAGTGCCCAAAATGCACCTCTCGCACAGCGTTTGCTGAGCCACACATGGGACCTGCCGAGCCTCAACCCATCCTTCAAGGGCACGGAGGTTACTACAACCCCAACAGCCGCTTTGCTGCTCAGAATCACCATTAAAGGGCTCCCCGTGGCTACAGAGAGGGGGCAGCTGGTCAGACTGCTGTGTATCTTGAGAAATACTACATATATATAGTATTTCCATAACTATACTGTATATATATATAGTATGACCACTCTTTCTTCTTAATTATCTGTCCATAGGGATCCAGTGCTTGTTGACAGCCAGCAGAAATCCCTTTAAGGACAGGGCTGCAAGATTTGTCTAATACTGATGAATCACTTTGTTAAACAGGAGATCACACCTACAGGCACGCACTGGAAAGAAGTGATCAGGCAGTTTATAAAGCAAGCTCCAGGCAACTCATATACAAACCTCACTGACAAGGACTTAACTAAATGAAGTTGCTGAGGTCCACAGGTGGAATAAAATCATTAGTGAGTGCGGTTCTATGCACATATATACATGAGGAAAAAATCATGTATGAAATTGAGCACCTAAATTTAACAAGCCATTCCTGCCATAGGAAATCCTTTCCTGCCAAGGGAAGTAACACATTCTCTCTTTCTTGATGTCAGCCATCCAAGCTGACTTACCTTAAAGTAGAGAGGTTTTATTTGAACAAGCTACTGAGATAAATTCTGGTGAAGGCACACATTATACAGGTCAGACTGGGCAACCCTATTGATCACTTCCAGCTTTAAAAATCTGAGTATCTGTGAACACTGTTCAATCTGACTAGCGACCTCATGTGAGAACCAAAACCTGCCTTAACCTCACTACGACTCCAAGCTAGTTATCTCAAGAGTGCTCTTTTCCATTCTTTAGCGAAAATCAGAATTTAACCATAACTTTACCTTCCCTTTCCAAAAAGGGTCTAAAAATTGAAAGGAACGGATCCAAGGATGTCCCTCCTCAATTCTCTATAGTGTATCCCAGCACTGTGGATGTTGACAAGTAACCATACCACCAAAAGCTTCATCCCAGTGGTTCACATCTGCAGTTGTCATCTTTGCAACCACTCCAGCAGGGAGAGCAGGAACACGGTATCATCTATCTAAATACTCTGCAGAAAATTTGTGCAAATTAACTGAGCAGGGAAAAAACAAAACAAAACAAAACAAACAAACATAAACAAACAAACAAACAAAATCCCAAACCACTGAGATGTACACAGTGTGAAATAAAGTCAACATAATGAAATTGTGGAAGAACCAGACCATGGGTTGTCCTCAGGTATGGGTACCTCCTAGGTCACAGTTATCTGACAGCCTGGCCTTATCTCCTGTAGCTCCAGAGCTGTCATACTAGAACAGCTTTCTAGTCTCAGTTAGCTCTCACATGTAAACATGAGACACGTTAAATGTGACCTGCAGCGGTCAAGTTTTCCACTGCAAGTCTACTTTTTTGTCTACTACACTTCACACTGGTACAAAAAAAATGCTATTTGTAGCACTGGTATATACACAGTGACACACAAGCAGTGGCTCGGCTAAGACAGCCTGAGCGGAAAAGCAAAGAGCATGAGACAATGATTCTGTACCTCATGAAAACACAAGTTAATACTTTAGCAGATGTACTTCAACCCTCCAGATACTGTAATTAAAAACAAATACATGCACACATCACCTCAGTTGTTATTCTACTAGTGACCAAAGCAGCCAAGAAAGAAGTGAGTCCATCGTGTCAAGAAGACACACGCGACTCGACAGTAAGCACCTTGTCTTTGCTGGCGAGCGGGGGAGCTTTGGGCTGTGCCCCTGGCTCTGGGGCTGTTCCTGCTCCAGCCTACCCCCTGCACAGACCATAACCCCAACCGGCCTGGCTTCGTTCTCCAGTCCTGTACAAAACAGCCTCGCCCTCTGGCAAAACAGCAAATGGAAAAACGCTGCAGCAGCTTCTGATGGCTTTCCTAACAGCACCAGCAACAACCATCTAGAAGCCAACATCAGCACATCAGTAGGGTGACAGATGGACAGGTTACAATCAGCCATGCCTTCATTAAAAAGTAATGCAACACCCGCTGCAGCATCTCACCTCCGAGAGCCATAAAGCAACCAGAGTTAACAAGAGAATACATTAAAAGGAGCTAAAAATAAGACTCAAGAGACATGATTTGTACATACAGTGACGTTTTTTATTAATCCAATCACTATAACTGGAAAAGTCACCAACCCCTCACACACACACACCCCTTTCTTCAGGTCTGACCTTTGCATACTCAAAATGCTGTACGCTGTCCCCACCATACCATTATGTCTAATACAAACAATTATCTTTAGCTATAAACTTGTCTCACAAATGTCTGTAAACTATCCCCATTACAATAATCATAGAATCACAGAATGGTTTGGGTTGGAAGGTACCTTTAAAGGCCATCTAGTCCAACCCCCCTGCCCTGGGCATGGACATGTTCAACTCAACCAGGTTGCTCAGAGCCCCATCCAACCTGGCCTGGAATGTTTCCAGGGATGGGGCAGCCACAGTTTCTCTGGGCAACCTGCGCCAGGGGCTCACCACCCTCACAATGAAGAATTTCTTCCTGCTATCTACACTACATCTACCCTCTT
>NW_009649571.1:1550866-1551494 GCF_000708025.1 Charadrius vociferus
CTCTCCCAGCCTGTCCTCCCAGCAGAGGGGCTCCAGCCCTCCCAGCATCTCCGTGCCCTCCTCTGGCCCCGCTCCAACAGCTCCGTGTCCTTCTGCTGGTGGGACCCCCCGAGCTGGAGGCAGCACTGCAGGGGGGTCTCTCCAGAGCAGCAGAGGGACAGAATCTCCTCCCTTAATAACACTGCCCTTGCTACTGGAAAATACACACTTTCTATGGAAAAAAGCTGCATCGTCAATCACTATTCTCAATTTCAAAGATCACCCTGACACAGTACCAGATTGATCTACTCCCTTCTTGCACTTTGAGCTTACTTTAATCACCTTGTCAGGTTGTCAATAGGGATAAAGTCTTGTGAAACAGCCATTTGGGCCAGGCATGGTGCCGGGTCTGTGGGGCAGCCATGACTTAGCTGAAGGCAGGCACACTGTGTGCCCTCACGCAGCACCGCGAGGAGAGGCCAGAAACCCTTCGAGGGGGAAAGCGCCTGCCCCCACGGGCACCACCTCTCTGCCCTCGGGGCTCCCACCGCCTTCCCCCAGCCCCTCACCCTCTGCCCTCCCTCCCACCCCCAGCCCCACTCCCCTCGGCCTCACCCCGGCACACACCCGCCCCGGCTCCCACACACTC
>NW_009649571.1:1551971-1556876 GCF_000708025.1 Charadrius vociferus
GGGGGTGGCGGTGCCGGCCCTGCTGTCCCCGGGGGCTGGGTACCGCCCCGGCCCGAGGGACGGCCCAAGCTGGGAAACCCCCAGGAGCGCTCAAAGGACCGTTCAAAGGCAGAGGGGCTCTCGCAGGGGGGCTTCCTGAGCCAGCTCCACAGACGGAACCAGAGCAGAAGCGATGCCTTGTCTATATAAAAACCTCAAATGATTCCTAGTTGTTAGTTTAATTACATGTTTGGTCTTGAGCCATGAGGCGCTGATGAATGAATGTGGGTATGGCAGGGGGACTGCTCCGTCTCAGGGTTTCAGTCGATAGTCGTTGGATGAACCACCCCAGAGATGGTGGCAGACCCACCGCTCACCCAGAAGTGACTTTGCATCTGCGTAGCGGACTGCATTTGAGAGAGCACAGTGAAATTGCAGTTGGCTTTCAGCTGGCATCAGAGTTTCTGTGGTAGCATCTGAGAACAAGGTTTAGTTTCCAGTTGTGCTGAGCCCTCTGAATGCCCTAATGGAACTGGCATGGGAATTATGCAAGTTTAAGTCATTTATAGCAGCTGCTGATAAAAGTTGAATTTGTTTTTCAGCTTCCTGATGGAGTAAATATTTCCAAAGAAGCTCGGAGTGCAATCTCTCGAGCAGCGAGTGTGTTTGTGCTTTATGCAACATCATGGTAAGAACTCATATCAGAGAACTGGTGCAGTGGATTTATAATTCACCTCTCTGCTAACTCCTGGAGATTTTTTTCCAGTGTTTGTTTCAGTATTGTCTATTTTTATAAATAAAACAATCTTTAGTGCAGCCCAGTCTGCCAGACTGCAGCAGTTGGGTTTGGACTGCCCCGAACAACCCGTGGGGAAGGCAGCTCAGCTCTGTACACAGAGATGCCCCGACCCCACCAGGGACAAGGGGGTCCCCCAAACTGCCATTAGCCTTAGACGATGGCTGCATGGCTTTTCCTGGCAAAGGCAAGAGCCCTTTGCTCACTCTTCAAGCTACACGCCATGTGGCCACCTTAGGGCAAGCGTGAGTCAACTTCATCAGCCTTGGGGCTGGTTGCAGAGGACACAGTAATGTCTTTGGCTCAGAATACGCCGTGCAGGCAGTCGTCTCTCTGGTCTGAAGTGCTCACACGGCTTTGTGGAATTGTCACCTTACAGCCAATCTTCAGACTTTCTCCTTCCCCCCTGGTTGTAGGAAAGGTCCATGCGAGCAGAAAACTAATGTTGGGGGAAAGCAATGCAACTAGATGAAAGCGCAAACAGCTGATGTAAACGAGATGGTATCTTAAACTACTATTACTGAGTGAATAAAAAACCCTGAATGTTTAGGAGATGGTGATTTTTTTTAAGGTGCCTGTGACGTTAATAAAGAAGACTAAGTTAATGACAGTACCAATTGACTATTTTCCTTCTTTTTTTTGACAAGTGCAAATAACTTTGCGATGAAAGGGAAGAGGAAAACGCTGAACGCTGGGGATGTTCTCTCTGCCATGGAGGAAATGGAGTTTCAGCGATTTGTAGCCCCTTTGAAAGAATCACTAGAAGGTATCGTCCTCAGTTCATGTTGAGGGAGTCTAAGCAGCACCAAGTCCTGTTTTCCTCGAACACTGGACAAGCAACACTTACTTGCCTGTCTTGTTTCTCTTCTCTTTGCCCAGCATCCTACACTGCAGTTTGCCTGGGGAATAAATAATGTGCACCTTAACAGGACTGGGATAACATTATTTCACAACTGATGAGGATTGAGAAAGTCTCATCTGGTATCACTCCCCTATCATGTTTATCTAAGGAAAATTTTAGGTGCTGCCTGTAAATGTGAACTCCTGCGTCCTTTTCAGCATTTTTCTGCTGAAACTTAAACCTGATTTCCTATGGAGCTGGTCAGCACAGCTCAAATGATAGGGTGAGTTGCTGCTATGGGTTCACTGCTCCCCTTGTAAGCCTGGAGAGCAAGTGGACGTTGGACTTGAGCTACTGTACTGTTCATGCTGTGGAAACACTGGCTTGCAATTTTTCAGTGTTCTCTCTTTTTCTTTTTTAGTTTACAGGCGTGAACAGAAAGGAAAGAAAGAAGCAAGGAAAGATAAAGACAAGAAGGCAGACTCGGAGGAGCAAGATAAGAGCCGAGAGGAAGAGAATGATGATGATGATGAAAGGATGGAGGAGGAAGAGCAAAATGAAGAGGAAGAGGTGGACAACTGAGCTTGCTGATGAGACGTGTGCAGGGGTTGGGTTTTGTTCAGAGGGATATAAACGCTGTAAATCAACCTTGCTGTGTCCCCTCTTGTTTCCCGTAGAGTTTTGTACTGTTCTGCTGGGGCCCAGCCCTTTTTGGCTTTAACTTGTACATAGAGGACTTCTGCTAAAGCTTTTCCATAGAGGACTTCTGCTAAAGCTTTCCTTGTGGAAGGACCGCTCCTCCCCATGCACAGGGGGCTTGGCACCCTCCCCAAGTTCTGTACAGTCAGGAATGGGACTGGGCTTTTTCTGCTGGGTTGGCTCTGAAATAGCGGAAAAAGGAAACATCAGATGCTCAGTACAGAAGCTGGCCAGGAGAACTTGAGAGACTGTTGAATAGGCTCGATAAACCAAGTCAGGGGCTGAATGAAATAGATTATTAACCCTTTGGGGTTTAGAATCTACGAGATGATGTCAGGAGGCTTGGAAGCTGAACATTTAAGCTTTTTGTCCAAGTGACTTGGGTTTTTTCCTTCATTTTCTTGTATTCTGGCTGTGCCTTCTCTTCCTGCTGTCACTGTGACAGTTACCAGTTGTATCCAGCAATACAGTACAACTGTACAAGGACCAGTGGTCCACTCAGTTGACTTTCTCCCTCAAATCAACCTAAATCAAAAAACTCCACAGCACTTAGGATGTAAACTACATACCGAAAGTGCTCAGTTTGTGTCTTTTTAAAGCTCTGGGAGACCAAGAGGAGTTTTATTAAAAATTTGAAGCAAAATTAATGGCTAAAATGTGTATCAGGATGAAGAAAGGATGACTGTATCGTGCGGTAGGCTTGTTGCAGGTCAGCAGCGGGGACCAGTGGAATGAGGTGGTGGTCCTTTCCATCTGCAGCGCTGCAGTTCCCGCAGACGGGTTGGTGATCACAGCAGGTTTCAGCGTGGTAGAATAGAGTGCTGCATTTTGGTGGTTTTCCGGCGTGGTTTGTGGGTTTTTTTGTTCCCCAACTGGAATGGTCTAATTGCATCAAAGGTCCCTCTTGAGCCTTCGACGGTCACTCCGGAGAGGCGGACTGCCTCCCAGCGTGCTGGGCTCCAGGGCACAGTGAGGATAGGATGTTCTTACTGATGAAGGCCAACCTCAGGCCTGTGTTTTTTAAAATATCTCCTTAAGAAAGATGGGTTGAAATCTGTTTGTATTCCTAGTACTCATATAGGTTTGTTCTTTTATACTTGAATAGTTAGTTTTGATGCCTTTCCTTTCTCTTCTCTGAGAAAGTATCTATTGGAATAAGCTCCTTCTAGGGGAAAATGCTTTATTATTTGGCTGATCTTTTTGAAGACTAATAAACTGAATATTTGAACTTAACCAAGGTCCAGTGAAGGAAACTTGAGGACTCGAGTTTTAGGTATGTTTAGGTATGTTTAACCCATGAGTTTTGCTGATGTGCAGTTTTAAAATAGCACTTGTGAGGAATAGTATGTCCTTTTCACCAAAAAATTGATGCAGAGCTCCCCAGGAGAGCTCCCCTGCCTTTGCTTTCATGGCACGATAGCTTTGCACACACAGAAGCCCTGCTCCTGAAAAGAACTGAATCAACAAAGATTTTCTGCTGTCTAGTTTCTACTGGCGTGCAGTCAGGAACAGATGAAAAGACTGAGTTGACGATGTCTTCCCAAGATCTCCAATAACAAAAAAGGCCTGCCTTCTAGCTCTTTTTTCCTCTTTTTTATTTTTTTCTTTTTTCCTCTTCTGTTACATATCTGGGGTGCATATTCTGGAAGGGAACAATGTCTAAATAAAAGCCAGATTTTTTTTTACAGAAATGGAGTCTCTTATTTCTGCCAGTAATAAAATGAGCTGGTTGCAGTTGTATAAGTACACGTCTGAGCCTGCAGTGAAGGCAGAAGCGAACCTGCTATGAAATTGCTTATGGAGCAGCTGAGGGCGAAGGGAGAATGAAGGCTGCTGCAACCCAGCTTTTCTGCGAGGGGGCCGCGGAGACTCGAGAGAAGTAGATTTCCAGTTATTGGAGAAGTGAGGTTTGGGCACTGGTGTTTGTATCCCCGCTGGAAGGAGCCTTCAGCTCACCCTCACTGCTGGTGGAACACCAGGCTGGGCCGAAAGAGGAGAGACACAGGGTTGGGGTTTGTGCTCTGCAGCAGCTGAAGGAGACGACATTACTGTGTGGGAGCTCAGAACAGCATAAGAAAGTATCTACTGGAATAAGCCCCTTTTTTGGGGAAGATGCCTTATTATTTTACTGACCTTGCTGAGGACTAACAAATGTGATCTGGGCATCTCTTGCATATTGCAAGTATTCTTACTCTTTTACGGTTGGACTCGATCACCTTAAAGGCCTTTTCCAACCTAAACCATTCTACGATTTCCCTTGCTCTCACGAGATGGAGAAAACAGCACGTCCTACATGTGTGCCGCCAAGCCTGCGGCATGGCTCCAGCCGCCCTTCACCTGGCAGGTCCCTGCAGCACCCCAAAGCCCTGCTCCATGCCCCCAGC
Organism: Charadrius vociferus; assembly: GCF_000708025.1. Lineage (NCBI taxonomy): Eukaryota > Metazoa > Chordata > Aves > Charadriiformes > Charadriidae > Charadrius > Charadrius vociferus. The sequence goes on from NW_009649571.1 coordinate 1,556,671, forward strand.
ACCCCAAAACCCAGCCGCATGCGCCCTCAGCACATCACAACCCAGCTGCATGCACCCCAGCACCCCAACACCCTGCTCCAGGCCCCCCCAGCACCCCAAAACCTGGCTGCACGGCCCCACAGCACCCCAAAGCCCTGCTCCAGGCCCCCCCATCCCAAACCCTGTCTGCATGGCCCCCCAGCACCCCAAACCCCTCTTTCATATCC